>NC_043707.1:88716315-88946436 GCF_006229205.1 Suricata suricatta
TGGTACCTCATGTGCCAGAATCCACATCCAGTTCTGTGCAGCTCCAAAGCCTAATTTTTTTTACCTGCTTTGTTACATTATCTTCTATAAGCACTAGAAAATGGGGTCTAATGAAAATCAGCACATCTACTGCAACCCAAATGAGTATTTTCTATAAAGATATACTTTCTAGTCTGCAGTAACCAGACTACAACTTACCAAGGAGGCAGCTACTTGGTACCAAGTGCCTACCAATAGGCAGGCTCTCATTTATCCAAAAGGTATTAATCAGATATGTGTCAAACTTAAGACCACTTCCTAGGGATATAAATAAGAGAAAGCTTTTGCTTTCAAAGAGTCCAGTGGGGAAGAAGAACATATAAATGTACCCTCATAACACAGCATGATAAGGCAGAGAAAAAGATAAGCCCAAGGTGGTAGGAGAGTACAGAAAACAGGTCACAGACTGAGGGGAAGCCATGTTGATCTCTTCAGTTGAGTCTTATGCAGCTTAATGAAGAAAGGGGAGGTGGACTGAGAAAATGGTAAAGGGTTTGGGGTAGAGAGGGAGAATGACATGTGCAGGGATGTGAAAAACAGCATGGTTTTTGAGAAAATGCAAGCATTTCAGCATGAAGGTGAAGTGAAAATTGGCTGTACTGTATTTTAGCAACTGTGTGTATAGGGACAATTGCAGATAGAAACATAACTAGATTTCCAATAGTGAGTTATGAAATCCATTTCATGGATCTTGGCCAGCATTTTACTTAAAACAAGAATAGAATAGAATAGAATAGAATAGAATAGAATAGAATAGAATAGAATAGAATAGAATAGAATAGAATAGAAAATATCAAGTAAAACTTATGTAGTAAGGTATTGTTTTATAAAATACATGCGTATGTTGAAACTGAGTCTTGGTGTATAATGTATGTCTTACTATGAGTTGTGATCCACAAAGTTTGAAAAGCACTAATCTAGTCTGTATCTTCCAATGGGCAGACGGTCCCTTTTGGACTTACTCAATAGGGCTCCCTTGGGGGACCTACTATCTGTCTCTTCCTATCAGGAGACAAAGAGAGGTCGTTTGGAACAAACCTGTCCCAGTTTCTTAAAGATTTTCCATATTCCAAAGTCCATGATCTAATTCTAAGTCTCAAGTGGCTATACGGATAAACTCCAATGACCAGGTCTATTTCTGAGAAGCAATTAATATTTCCGTTTTGCAGAAGTGAGACAAAATATGCATGCAAAATGAAGCTTCAAATGACTCCAAGAAAGTTTGGGACCAGTAAAAAGTTCTCTGACCCAGCTAGGTTTTCCACCAAATGAATCATACAGGTACAAAGCCAATGCATGTGAGTCACAAAACACACCCTGTGTCGTATCTCTGCCTTCTTTTCCTTTACACAGGGATTTTCCCTAAAAATTCTTTTTGAATTTCATTCCTCACTTTTTTTTTTCTAAGTCAGTCTATTTCTTGCCAGTTTCTCTGCTCTTTGATTTTTTTCCTTTATGGTGTTTAGTCTTGTTTCTCTTCTCTTTTGTCTGATCATTCCAAATTCATTAAAACGTTCATACAAAAGAAAATCCATATAAAACATGGCTTTAAAAGAAAAAAACTTGTTACTGTTCTTTTAAATTTATTACTCATCTGATTGCAAAGCCTGAGAGTCAAAGAGAAAGTTAACAGAAGTAGTTAATAAATACCCCTTTACTACATTATCTGGCTAATTTAGGCTATTAAGATGGTGGAGTTGATAAAAGCAAGTCAAAAATTTATGTGGGTCTAAATTAATTAGACTATTGGTCAATATCAGGAGAACTAATTAAAAATTATGTTTTGCAGGTCAGCACACACATTTGTTTGTGAATCACCAATCAGAAATCAATGTTGGAAATTATTGATCACCTCTCAAGCCCAATCGTTTGTCTTTTTTAAAGAATACATCTCTTTTCTCTCAGCTATAAAAATACTAATTCTTATTGGGAGGAGCTGTTGTAGATTCATAGATTCCTTGAACTTGAAAACAACCTTAGAGATGATCTGGGTCCACAGTTTCTCAATCTATTTTATAAGGTTGAGAACATAAAAATATCACATGCCTGGTCCTCATGCAGATTCAAATGGCCTCTTGGTTTTTATATCTCTACTGGCGAAGAAGAATTTGTCAAGCTTTATTTTCTGTGGTTCCTGAAGATATTTTTCTTATATTTTTTAAATGAAAAATGTAATGCAGAATATGCATTATTAACCTATGTGTAAAATTTGGGACCTACTGATATAGTCCACCTCTCCATTTTACAGACCAGGAGAATGAATCCCAAAGATGGTAAATAATTAGACCCGGTACAGTATATGCAAAGCACAAAGCAAGGCCTGATAAATATCCAATTCAAACATGTTTAAAATGAACATGCAGGAAGAGAGTGAGCAGGGAAGTGAATGACAAGAAATAATTCACTGAGTTATAATCTTGTGGCTAATATTTCCTGGGGAGTGTGATTTTCCAGGGGACTTCAGAATTTGTCCTGATTTTCTGTCACATTCTAGTCACTCTGCCAACAGGCCCAAAGCAAATAGCTGCTGCACGTGAGGGGACACTTGTGTAAGCAAGTGGTGTAAAAACAAATGCTGCTTTGTTTAGAGCAACTCAGTGCTCTTCCCTTTCTCCCTGCTTAACCTCAAGGACCTCCAAAAAGGTCATTTTGTGAAGTCCTGGTGTGTATATGAGTAAACTTGAATCATCATATGTCACAATCGGAACCACTAAGTCAAATGCCATGAACCAGCTTACCATGTCATTTCCAAATAGGTTATTATGGCAGGCGTGCTGGGTCACCAGGATACTCTGGCTGGGCTTGTTTTTCATCGTATCCCCAGGGAGCTGTGGACCATTACAAACATCTATAGCTAAAGCCATTGGAAAAATATCTTCAATTCATTAGAAAGGACAAAAGGACAACAGAAATACTTACTTCACTTTTTAAATTATGTAGAACTAAAGTATTTGCAATAGTCTCAGGCACAGATCAGCTCTAAAAAAGCAGAATGAAGGAGGATGTAGAGTTGATTAGCTGAGTAATTTAGATAATAAGGAGAGAAGAGTATATTTTATATAGGGCAGATATTTGAATTATAAATGTTCACTGATTACAGTGATCAAAATGATGGGATACTTGTTAATTTTCGAGCTCATTCCATTTAACAACCATAGCTACCATTTAGTGAGCATTCAATGCCGGGCAGGCATACACTTGGTGCTTAATGTGCATTTTTCTGTCAGTCTTGCAATAACCATGGAAAATCAATTTTATTAACTTTATCTTTCAGACTGGTAAGTGGGGAAGCTATGATTCCTATCTACTGTTGTCTGTCTCTACATGATGACTTGGCTTTCAAGGGCTCTAGTATCACTCTAAATCCCCATTGTGCCTTTTAGTAGCTATGTGACCTTGGGCTAGTTACTTAACCTCTTTCCATCTCATTTTCTTTATTCAAAATAGGGTTAATGATAGTCTTTGCCTAAGAATTTGTTATATGTGAAATAGGCACATAAAGCACTTGGTTGGCACAGATTAAGCATTCAACCAGCTTCTGGCTTTTGTCATTATTCTAATGATAGCTTATTATCAGTAGATCCACAAATAACCTGGACAGTTGAGATGTGCAGAACCGATACTAAACTTTTCTTACTGACTTCAATTATCTGAGAATTTGTGGTAAAGATCAAATCTCAATTCATAATTACATGGTGGGAAAAGATCAGGTCATTGCCCGTGCTTAGTCCAAGAAGCTTAGTTTATGCTGTGTCACATGTGGCTCCACGTTTGACTTCAGGGTAAATTGCTTTAACATAGGTCAATGGGCTGCAAAAACTAACAGCCATAAACTCTTCTCTTTAACAGGCTGGGTATTCTCAAATCCATAACTTTTGTGGTCACTCCCAGTGAATAGAAACCAGTCTCAATCTAGTTCAAAATTAGTGTTTTCTGAGTAAAATTTACAGAATGGTAGCAACATACAATAATATACTGAGATGCACAATAGTTTGATCTGGCAAGCATGCTCACTGATTTGTTATTATAATACTTGTAAAAAAGAGCCTGGATTCTGTGAGTTTGACATCTGGAATCAACTTTTGGCTTCTCCATTTGTTAGCTCCCCAATCTTGGAAAAATTATTTAATTTCCTTAAAGTTCACTCTTCCTATCTGTAATATATACCTCATAAGGTTATCTACCTCCCTGTGTTGTTCTAAAGATTAAGAGAGATATTGCATAAGAAAGGCACTTAGCCCAGAGTGTGATCAAAGAATAAGTACTTAATAAATGTTAGCTATCACTACTTGTCAATCTAAAGCTTTCTATGTCGAGTAAAGATTTTGCACTTCCTCCCTATTCATGAGATCTTGGCAATGGGGAGAGCAATGGTGATTTCTTGGACAGAGATGTCCTTGTCTTTGACAGAAACCTGGAAAGCTGTGAGGTACAGCAAGACAGAGAATTGAGCTTGGACCTCTTTTAGGTATAAAGCTCATACTTGGCCAGTCAATTTCTATTATCATGCTGCTGGGCTACTGTAGTTCATTCTATAGGTCATTCTTTCATGGAGGCCATGACTTCTCCCTCTGAGCTGGGCATAAAGGGTAGCAGTGTAGAAGGAGGGCTTCTTGTGGACACATCTTCAAAGAAGCTTCAAAAACATTTACAAAAGGCTAGGATGCCAGTAGGGTATGCTCATATAGTTTACTCCTCCTGGCATTGGAAATTATCCCTGCTTCCCAACTAAGTATCAAGTCAGGCTACTAAAGTATGATCACTGAATGCTATAGAAGACCCATTTAGATTTTGTGTTAGATGTGCTTTTTATTAGACTGATACCATATATTTTCACTCACATGTGGATCTTGAGAAACTTAACAGAAAACCATGGGTAAAGGGAAGGGGAAAAAAAGAAAGTTACAGAGAGGGAGGGAGGCAAACCGTAAGAGACCCTTCAATACAGAGAACAAACTGAGGGTTGATGGGGGGTGGAGGAGAGGGGAAATTGGGTGATGGGCATTGAGGGGGCACTTGTTGGGATGGGCACTGGGTGTTGCATGGAAGCCAATTAGACAATAAATCATATAAAATATTTGTTTTTTATTCATGATTTCAAATTTCAAATAAACTCAATACTGCCTGGAAGTTGCACTGAGAACTTTCTACGCCACTATGTTCTACCTTCTCTGTTTTCAAATATCCCATATTCCTCCTCCTCCACAATTTAAACTATCACATGAGAAAGAACTTTCAGTTCTTTTAAATGTTTATTTTTTGTGAGAGAAAGAGAGAGAGAGAGAGAGAGAGAGAGAGAGAGAGAGAGAGAGAGAACCAGAGTGGGAGGTGGGGAGGATAAGTGGGGGAGGGACAGAGAGAGAGGGAGAGAAAGAATTCCAGCAGGCTCAGCATGGAGGCCAACACAGAGGATGATTTCATGACTATGAAGTCATAACCTGAGCCAAAATCAAGAGTCAGATTCATGGGGCATCTGGATGACTTAGTTGGTTGAGCATCTGACTCTTGATTTTGGCTCAGGTCATGATCTCACGGTTCATGAGTTTGAGCCCCACATCAGGTTGTGCGTTGGTGGATTTTCTTCTCTTTCTCCGCCCCCCTCTCTGCCCCTTTCCATGCTCTCTCTCTCTATCAAAATGAATAAACAAATTAAATTTAAAAAAAAAAGAGTCAGATGCTTAACCTACTGAGCCACCCAGGTGCCCCAGAACTTTTTCAATTTTGATTGACTATGTGTACAAACTGAGATGATCAGGATTAAATGAGTGAATAAATAAAAATTACTTAGAGTATTACCTGACACACAGTAAATTTCTCGGTAAATATTAGATGTCATGATGATGATTATTACCTGTGCCTAAACTCATTTTCTATTTGTTCCCTCTTGTACCTGAAAAGGTGTGTCTGCTCCTGCCAGAGGCCAAGTCCTCAACCTGCTTTCCAGATCCCACTGTACTTTACTTCCTCTAGGATTGTTCCTTTGATTATTTCCTCTTTCCCTCCATCAGTAACTTCTCCTTCTCTCTAGACTTTTATTCATCAACATAAAAATATGCTTTACTATCATCCAGTGTTCAACCCACTCTGAATCTGGCTGTTATCCTTAAAAGTCCTATAAATCTGCTTTTCTCAAGATTACCAGTGAATTCTGTGGTCAAAACTGGTAGTCCTTTTTCTGTCCTCAACTTACTTCAACACATTTGATGCTCATCCTTCTAAATACAGTGCCCTCTCCCAGGTTCTGTGAGACCACACTCCAGGGTTTCCTCTTACCTTTCTGATCATTCCATCTCAGTCTTTTCCCCAACCCCATCTTTATCAGCTCAGTATCTAAATCCAGTCTCTTTCCATGGACGTGGTCCTGGACTTGCAGTCTCCCTCTACTTGTTTACTTATGCCCATAGATTTATTCACAAAGCATATGCTCAAAACTCCATGTTTAGATCTCTAGCCTAATCTTCTTTATGTCTCTATCATATTTTCTCTAGGATTCAATGCTAAAAACAATGTTTAAAATTAATAGCTCAAACCAAATGCTTTATTTCTTCCCCCCCACACCTTCCAAAATTTCCTCTTCTAATCTTATCCACCTTAGTCAGTGGCACCAAGATGCATGCAGTGGTTCAAGTCAGAAGCCTGGGTTTCATTCTTGATTCTTTTCTTTTTCTGAATGTTTCTACCTTCACCCCTCCCCATCTAACCATTAGCAAGTTCTGTCTATTCCATATCCGAAATACAGATCCAATGTCCACTTACATCCATCCCTGCTTCTCTACCATCTAAACTTAGTAAGCATTACCTCTTACTTGGTCTGCTTCAATGATCTCCTCGATTCCATTTTTTCCAAAATCCAATTTATTATCCACATTGATGTCTATGTGAGCTTTAAAAAGTTTCATAACATTTTCCCCTCAATTTTCCCCATTTTCCAGAGGCTGCCTAATTTGCTTTAATATAGTCCTAACTCCTTCCTAGAGCCTACCAGGCCCTGCAGGATCTGGCCCCTGCCCCCTTCTAACCCCATTTTGTGCTGTTCTCCCCCAGCTCTCTTCACTCTATAGCCACAACTCCTCAGCTACACCAGACTCAATACATTCTCCCTTACTTCCATTCTGCTTCTCTGTCTGGAATAGCTCCCTTTTTCCTTCTCAGCTTTCTGGATTCAGGTGAAATGTCACCTCCCTGGAGGGACATTCTCTCATTTTCCTATGTCAACAACTGCCTTTCTCTCTCATTATTTCCTACCTCTGTGCCCTCTAAATATCCTTTGAAGCACTTATCAAAATTCGATTATTTTGTTTTTAGTTTGTTTCTCCCTCCTGGTCTGAAAGAGAAGAAAGGTCCATTTCTGGTTTATTCATCATTACCTAATGAAATGCATAGTGGAATCCATGTAAAACGTGCTCAATAAATGGGTGAATAAATAAGAGGTCATTCAAGTATGAATCGAAGCAGTTAAAACCTTATAACTGAAACAGAATTTTGGCCACCTCAGTTAAAGAGCTGGACCATGACAAATTATCCTTCAGAGTGGTGCCAAGTTCCATTGATAATGGAGCATCTTGTGACTATGACTGGATCTTTCCTTCCTCCAGTTTATGCAAATTATATGCTTCCTCTGTGAACTCCTTACCCCCATTTAATTCCTAACCAACTGTAACTCTCTATCCCTGATGAAACGCCTCCCTATATATCTAGCCCACAGGTTTTCATGATCTTCAGTAGAACCTACAGTTCTCACTTAAGATTTGTATTCCATGTTGCACATTTTTTATGAACCAAGCACTGGCTTAGGAAATGAGAATCAAACATAAAATTCTTTGAACTGACATTGATTCAGCATGTTTTGTAGGCTCTGTTAAGCATTTCATAATATTGGTTAGCACTCATTATAATTACATAATTATTATTTGCATTCACTACTTCTCCCTACAAACCCATTTTCTATTTCTTCTCTATTTAATTTTATTTAAAAAAAGATTTTTATAGCATATACTATGTACCAGGCTACAGTTTAAGGACTATACAAATATTAATTCGCTTAATCCTCATATCAAATCTAAAGGACAGGTAATATTATTATCCTTATATGATACTTTGGGAAACTGAGGCAATGAAAAGCTATTTGCCTGAAACCACAGAAAAAATAAATGGCAGTTTTGTGCCCAGGCATGAAGCTCCAGTCTCCACTCTCAACCATCATTCTAGGCCACCTCTCAACTATCAGGTAGGTATGATTACTCCTCTTTCTAAGGAGAATTCTAGACTCTCAGGTTAACTTTGCTAGGGTTACATGGGTAATTGATGTATTCAACACTGAATACTTATAGAGATCCTCCTAAGTGTTAGGCACTATGCAAAGTTCTGAGACACACCATGTTTAAACAGACTTGTCCTCGGGGAGTTTACAGTTCAGCTGATATGCAGACAATGCGGGATCTAGATTTAAGCGTTTCTGACCCCAAGATTTGCAACCTTTCCACAATCCTATTCTCCTAGTGTTTGATCAAGTAGTTTGGGTTCTGAGATAAACTCTCAAAGAACACGTGTTAGATTTGGGGCAGCTCTGAGAGGCTTACTTGAGGAGGAAACCACCATTCATCATTTACTGCTATTTAAATGGTGAAATGTTTCACATTTAACTATCCTCCCCATCCTCATTCACTGCAATCTCCTTGATGATTGGGACTCTGACTTAATATTACTCACAGGGTTTGGGACACTGTTAGACACATAGTGTTCAATAAAGGGATCTTGAATGCATTGTGACTGGTTGAGTTCTTACAACAGTGAACAAAGCTGGGAGTCTTAGTTTTGCTACGTGTAAGATTTCTTCAAGCTTCAAACTTGAACAACTTAATTACCATGGCAGACATATACTCACTTTTCCTGGCTCTCTGGGGACTGTGACTCAAAGAGTGAATGCCATAAAACCAGGAGGTGTCCTGAATACCCTCCTCACCACATGCCTTAGGTCCTATGCACTTCCAGATTCAATATTGTCCTCCCTAGGGAGCCTCACAGCCCCATCCACTGCCACCAAGCCCTCTGGAACGGGGAGTCCTGCTTTTGTAACCACAAATTGTTTCATGTTTATGTAGCCTAAATAGGCGAACTGAATTCCCACATTTCTTTCACTACTGCAACGGGAAGCACCAGGTCCTAGGAAATGATGAAAAACCAACCCAGATGTATACAGAGAAAACACTGCTGTTTGTCACGTTGTCTTATTTGTTTTGGAGGAAAGGGGATTTATTAATAATAAAGTTTCTTCATGTAGCAGGCATAGCTGGGTTACAAAGTATCAGTCATAGAAAGTAACTCAGGAAAAACCCCATTAAGTCACCTAGTCCTGCATCTGCCAAGGCTGTAGGCTATGTTTCTGCCTGTTGAGTTTTCCCAGCATTTCAAAATAAAAGATGATATAAAGAGTGACTTCTCACCTGTGATTCGGAATTACCATTAACGCTGGTACTCACGATGGGAAAATAGAAAATAAAACATACGAAAAAAATCTCAACTCCTCAAAGTTTCAATTTATAACCCCAAGTGGGCTGCTGCCCCATATTTACACAGAAATAAAACGGACTAGTAAACTTCAATTCACAGGAGCACGTGGCATCTTCTGTGGAGACTCATGAGCAGAGGAGGAAAAAACCCCTACACTTATTTATTTAACACTTATTTATTTAACCTTCTGGCTGGGTTTGGTTGTTGGATTTGGTTTTACATCCTGAATTACAAAATTTATGATGGGAACGTGTGTCAGCTGTTTACTGAGGGAAAGAAAGACTTCTGTTCTTTGTCTTCTCTCATAATAGAGCCAAGCATCCCACATGGTTGTTTAGAAAAGTTAAAATACGTGAAGGGTAAGAGGACAACCCTAGATGGCCTTCCTTTTCTACATATTCTGTTCTTTCCTCCTGACAGCACCCTGGCTAGGCACCATCCTAGAGCCTCCTGCCTGGACTGCTGAATAGCCTTTACTCTCTCTCAAACCATCTGGCCAACAGCTGCCAAAATCATAATCAGCTAAGATTTTCTGAGAGTCAATCACATGTGCGCTCTGTGCATGATGTGATCAAGTATGCCTCCCTTGCTTAATTTATTTGTCACAACCACTTAGCAACATAACGGAGGGGAGAGTAGGGACAGTAGCCAATGGCATGGGCTCAAAATCAGGCTGAAAGAGTTTTCAATTCTAGCTCTACTACTTCCCCGCACCCACTTATATTGAGATATAATTGACATATAACATGTAAGTTTAAGGTATACAAGGTGATGATTGATACGCATATATATTGTGAAATGATTACCAGAGTAAGGTGAGTTAACACATCCATCGCTCTGCTCCTCTTTAATGGAGGCTTTAGGAAAATCAGTATCTTTGTCTGCAAGGTGCAAATAAGAACAGAATCTACTTTATAGTGTTCTTTTTATTTTTAAAATAACTTTATTGAGGCTTATTTTGCATACATATACTTCACCTTTTCAAGTGTAAAATTCAATGATTTTTCATACATTTACTAAGTTGTGCAATCATCATCATAAATCAACTTAAAAATGTTTTTCAATCACTTCAGTATGATCCTTTATGCACCTTTACTATTAATCCTGCCTCTGGCCCCTACTCCACTTTTTGTCTTTATAGCTTAACTTTTCCTGGATATTTCATGTAAATAAGATACATGGTGTTATACTATACATGGTGTCTCACGTCTGGCTCCTTTCACTGAGAAGAATAGTTTGACATTCATCCATTTTTAGTGTTTCTTCTTAGTTTGTTCCTTTTCACTATTGAATAATATTTCATTGCATAGATATAGCATCTTTTTGTCTATCCATTTGCCAGGTGATGGACAGTTAGGTTATTTCCACTTCTTTGCTATTATAAGTACTGTTGCTAAGAAGGCTTTGGTGCAAGACTTTGAGCCAATATATCTCTTCAGTTTTCTTGTGCTGACACCTAAGAGGTGGTGGTGGGCCATATGGTAAACTTATGTTTAACTTGTTAAGAACTCACGGAATTGTCTGAGGCTTAAACATTACACAGCCATGGCCTTGCCCAATGCCACCAGGAATAATGATCAATGAACACTGCTGTTGTGGTTGCTGCTGTTACTCTTTTGGGGAAGCTTCTATTTGCTTACCGTGTAGATGAGGAGGCTAAAGTAAGGCTCAGAAAGGGTTACTAACTCACTCAACACCATATAGCTAATCGATGGGCAAACTGGAGTTCTCTCTCATGTTTTCCGACTGTGAGCCTAGTATCATCTCCTGCCACCGTCGCCAATACTATACCAAGAATATCCTGAGGAGCACAGCTCTGCTAATGCACTCTCCTGTAGAACAAATCCCATGGCTCCTCACTGCACACGGAGTAAAGTCTGGGTTTGTGTGCCAGGTGTACAAAGCCTCCTATTACTTGCCCACTGACCTTTCCTGCCTAATTATCCACTACACACCACTCTCTCCTCCCTTCACAGATCTCCCAGGATGGCTTTCAATCCAAAAACTCAGCCAACACATGTTAGGCCACTATATCTTTGTCAGAGCACTATGTGAGTTCCAGAATAGTATTTCTCACTTTTGCCTTAGGAACGCTTACCCATCCTTCACGTCAGAGTTCAAGCCATATCTCCTATACTTTCCTACTTCTTCATCCTAGGGACTCTGGTTAAAATTAACCTGTGTTTTCCTAATGCACCTAGGTATAATAGGTACTCAACAAACACACTGACTTGAGCCAAAGTGACTGAAAAAGAGAGAAAACAAAAACCTCAGCTGTGTAGTGAATGACCTAGCTATGAGAAGTACTAATTTTTAAGAATTCAACAAAAGCTTATTTGTAACATTGCCAGGCCTAGCAACACAGTGTTACTCGTTACGTCTGTTGGAATCCTGGTCCTTGCCACCTGCCCTCCTCTGTGTATCTAGAGCATTTTATCTGTGCTTGAGCACAAACTTCTTATCACACTCTATTGTATATATACTTATGTCCGTCTACTCCATGACTGTGAGCTCCTCCAGAGAGGAAACTGTGTCTTATTCATTTCTGTATACCCATTGCCCAGGCACAGTGCCTGATTCATACAATGGTGAGTACTCCCTCCATGCTGAATGAATGAACAAGAGGGTTAGTGAATGAGAGAAGGAGCTGCTCTCTCTGTCTGACACAGATAACCCATTAAAAGTAGGTAATACTCTTGTGTCTGACATCAGAGTTCTAAAAGAGGCTTCTCCTCTACAAAGGACTCTAATCTTCCCACTGGCCTTCTATTAATTCCACTTCCTCCAGATGGCTCACCTGAATAAGTCAATAAGTATATATGTAGAATATTTTATTCCAAGTTCCTTCCTTTAACTCCTTCTAAACAAAGGCCACACAAAAAAAGAGGAATAGTTGAAGAGAAAGAGTTTGCAAATTACGTAAGCTCTAAACATGGTGGCTTTTCCAGAGTAGGTTGTCAGCCTCCGACAAGGATCCAGAAGAGGGCTCGGCACCTGGTACAGGTGTTGTAAATAGTTGCTGAATAATTGGATCCAACAAACATTTATCGAGTGCCAGTGAACAAGTCCCTGTTGGAATCTTCTAAGACTCCTGGCATGGGAGCTAACAAACATAAACAGTTGTAACAATAACAACAACTGTGTATTCTGTCAGTCCTTTATGACTGGCACTATTTCAAGTGTTTCATATGAAATAACATTATTTTATAATAACTCTAAGAGGAAGGTATTCAAATGAGAATATGAGGATGAAGAACCTGAAGTTTAGAGAAGGGTTAAGAAGTAATTAGCCTATAAAATGAACAAATCAAGAGACTATAAATGCTGGCCAGGGTGTGGAGAGACGGGCACCCTCTTACACTGTTGGTGGGAATGTAAACTGATGCAGCCGCTCTGGAAAACAGTGTGGAGGTTCCTCAAAAAACTATCCATGGAACTCCCCTATGACCCAGCAATAGCATTGCTGGGGATTTACCCAAGGGGTACAGAAATGCTGATGCATAGGAGCACAAGTACCCCAATGTTCATAGCAGCAATGTCAACAATAGCCAAATCATGGAAGGAGCCTAAATGTCCATCACCTGACGAATGGATCAAGAAGATGTGGTATATATACACAATGGAGTATTACATGACAATGAGAAAGAATGAAATCTGGCCATTTGTAGGAAAGTGGATGGACCTTGAGGGTGTCATGCTAAGTGAAATAAGTCAGGCAGAGAAGGACAGATACCATATGTTTTCACTCACATGTGGAAAAGGAGAAGCTTAACAGAGGACAATAGGGAAGGGGAAGGGAAAAAAATAGTTAAAAAGAGGGAGGGAGGCAAACTACAAGAGACTGTTAAATACTGAGAACAACCTGAGGGTTGATGGGGAATGGGGGAGAGGGGAAAATGGGTAATGGTCATGGAGGAGGGCACTTGTTGGGATGAGCACTGGGTGTTATATGGAAACCAACATGACAATAAACTATATTTAAAAAATAAATTAATTAATTTAAAAAAGAAGTAATTAGCTTAATAAGTAGTAGATCTGGGACCCTGGCAGTCTGGCTCCAGACACTCTCCATGAGAATGCTTCTAGGCTGAGATGAGGGGCCATGTCCCCCCTTCATTTCTGTTTCCCCAGCACTCATAACCACTCAATGACCATGTGCTATTGAACTGTGCCAACCACAAGGCTGACAGGCATTAGGAGAATCATAAAGACACACAGTGTTGTGCAACAATAATAAGGCCTCATGTCAGGGTAGGAAGAGGTGGAAGAAGCACAGGTTTGGGTGCCAGACCAGAGACCTGGACTTGAACTCCAGATTCCCCAGTAACTAGTGTAGGGGCTATTTCTTCTCTGACAAAAAAATTATCCACCCCAACACCCACACACTATCATTTCTGGGACAAGAGGCATTTTAGAAATTTGAAGGGTCTGTAAAATTGGACTCTAGACTCAAAGATTCAAAGAAATTCAAAATAAAGATGACTAAGTCTGAGGTTAAAAGATTTACCCCAGGTCACACATCTGGTTGGTACTGGTACTAAAATTTAGTTTCCTGAGTTCCAGCCCAGTGCTCTTTCGTTTAAGTCACACAGTTTCATTTGAGGTAAGGAAGTTGAACAAAACACCATCAGAAGCAAATTATTCAAAACGGGACTTTCCAGAGCCAGCCTGGAATTGGACAGCTGCCTCCTTGTGTTCAAGAGAGGCACACCCCAGTTTCACCACAGATCTGAAATCTAACTCCCTCTCCTTGTGACATCAGAAGCTAGGGATATCTTTTAAGCAGTGAGTAATGCTCTGCAGATAAGTCTCCCACTGCTCTGTGTCCTAAAAGTTCTCCCTTGTCTTCTTTCACTGTCGGGATGTCCTACTCAATATGCAAAACGAATACCGTTCGGTGAAGAGGACTTATTCCCAGAAGGGAAAAAGATATTATCACCTCCCTGTTGGCTCGGTTATTTCTCTGAAGGGAGACAAGGACTTGAAGCCCATTTTCTTCTAAATTCTCTATAGTTCTAGAACCTGGAGAAAAGAGTAGATTAAATGGAGCACAGGAAAAGAAAGGCATCATCCAGAAAACACTGAGCACGATTGGAGCAGCAGGTGTAAACATCATCTGCAGGGTGCATGTACTTTGAAGATAGGAACTGGTGTGGGCATCCCCTACAGCACTTGTACATCCTTGATCCCACAGAGGACTAGTGCCAAGTCTCTTCAGAGCCAAACAAGCCAGGGTTCAAATTCCTGCTTTTTCACTTACTGAGTGTCTTTATATTAGTAGTTACTCTTACTGGGGCATGGTTTCATTGGTTCAATAAAAGTGAGATAATAATGACTTCATTAAGGGTTGTTGATGAGGAAGAGATCTCATACTTAGCAGGGGCTTAATATGTTAACACTTCTCTCCCATGCTTTGTAGGTAAAACAAATGTTTTAGAGCGAATTCTGCAGAAACAAAGAAAACACTCTGGGGATAGAATAGCGTTGACACTGATTTGTCAAACCACTGTTCTATTATATACACTTGTAATTCAGGAGAAAGCTCAGAACTGGCTGAGTTCACCCTTCTTCTGAATAAGAGACTGCCATGTTAAACCTTCTATACCTATCTAGATGTGCTCTTCCAGAAGGGCACACAGGATAAACCACTTCCTAGAGAAACACATTCCATTTTCTACCAATTTTCTACTGGGCTAAATGGTTCACTGAGGAAAAAAACCGTCTCTCTTATAAATTCTACCCACCCACCGTAACCTACCTTTGCCCTTTGCCATAGCAACACAGCATGGTGAAAAAAGAATGTTTCCCCAACACTGTTCCCTCTAAAATTTGGAGTGACTCCCTTCCAGAAACTTGAGGAATGGGAGGTAATAAGCAATCGCACGAACAAAATCAGAAAATGCAATAGAAGAGCACATTCCATTGTTGCAGAAAAAAAGGAGGTAGAGATCGGTGTTTCAACCAGTGACTCAAGACCAGGAGAAAAGGCAAGATTTGGGGGAAAAGAACCAGCTGAGGTGCTAGTTCCTTAAATGCCAGAAAGTATCCACAGTTGGATCAGGTTAGTTATTTGCTGAGAGCAATTCTTTATCAAAAGGTAAATGAGGGTGAAGAGGAAGCTGCACCCTGAAGGCACGATCACCAGTCGGAGATGTTCCAGACTGGAGGTGGTTACAGGAGCTTCGTGGCTTAAAGGTGAAGTACCCTGGGATCCCACCGAGAGGCAGAAATACAGAGGTGAGAGCAGAAGCTTGGAACTGCGGCAAACACAGCACTAAATGCTCTGCACAGGGGCTGGAAGCCTCATGTCTGAACGTGTGCTTTCTCAGTGACAGGAACACAAGATGCAGAGACAGCACGGATGTAAGGCAGTCTTGAAATTCATGTTTGACAGAGGAGTCTCTGGAGAATAGGGATGACCTTCCAATTTCCCTATGGGGTAAGAGGATATGAATGTTTCAGAACCCCTTCTGTGGAAACAAGTGCTCTACGTAAAGAGGACTCTCACCTCACTCTGAGATACTTCCAGCCAAGTTAATTTTTTTTGAGATATTTCTCCCCGTTGGGTTTCACCATAATAGGTTGTGGTCTCCAGACATGGGCACGAAATGACTGGCATTCTTGTAGAGCTGAAGACCAAGATTTTCTTTCCTCTCACAGCAGAGCGAATGGTAAGATGTTATGTGGAGCCTCTGCGGTGGCACCAACATTTAGTAGGTGTGTCGCCACTGCTGGGGACTGTCAGGGTGTTCAAAATACAAATACTCTGCACTTGTGGTCTTTCAAAGTGTCGCATGGTTTTCAAAACAATTCTGTGAACTGGGAGGCATGGTTACGTCCCCATGATTTGAAGTGAAGTATCAACTCGGCAGAAGGAATATAAAGATTTTTAGTTTCCTGAATCTTATATATTTTTTATTTGTGTAGAGTTGGGCATAATTCTGGTCTGATACCCAGGATAAGCTTCTTTATTTTGTTGGTTGCTCCTTTTGAGGATTTGGTTTGTGTGTCAACTTGGCTAGGCAATAGTGCCTGGCATTTAATCAGTACTGATCTAAGTGTTGTGAATATATTTGCTAGATGTGGGTAACATCTACAGTCGGTGGATTTTAAGTAAAAGTGATTACCTTTGATAATGTTGGTGGGCTTCACACAATCAGTTGAAGGTCTAAAAGCGAAACAGGTTTCTCGGAAAGGAACAGATTCTGCCTCAAGACTGTAGCATTAACTCTTGCCTGAGTTTCCATTATGCTCTATAGAATTCAAACTTGCCAGCCTCCACAATTGCATGGGCCAAATCCTTAAATATACATATTGGGGGTGTGTGTGCACATATTCTCATACTGGTTCTGTTTCTTTGGAGAATCCTGAGCGATATGGTCAATATCTTCAGGTAGTTTTTTTTTCTCTATAGTCTTACTTCTATTTGGTGAAAACTCAAGATCAGATTCTGAGTCTTATTCAAGTTAGTACTTTCCTTCCCCCCTGCTTGGTAGCAGGCCACAACAAAAATGTTTAGCTTAAGGAATACACAGAAATCTAAACAAATGGATGAACATATGCCAATGGCATAAAGAACTATGGTGCCTTTAAAAATCAATGCAGGACATCCATAATCCAGTACAACACATAGAGAGTGGGCACTTAACTGCAATAGGCCCGACTACTTGTAGGAGGCTTTCTGTAGGTACGTTTTTGAGTCAGACTAAGAGTCTATAGGGAAGGTGGTTTGGAAGTGTGAGGGGCATCGAGAAAGCAGCAAATCAGAGAGAAGCTTAGAAATGATCTGTAGGTGAAGATAGACTGGTTAAATTTGCAATTAGAGAGGAAGAAATAATGAAAAACCAGGTTAGTGAGGAGGAAGGCCCATTGTGTTGACTAAAAAAGCACTTGAGAGCACCTGGGTGGCTCAGTCTGTTAAGTGTTCAACTTCAGCTCAGGTCATGATCTCTCAGTTTGTGAGTTCGATCCTTGTGTCGGGATCTGTGCTGACTGCTCAGAGCCTGGAGCCTGCTTCAGATCCCGTCTCCCTATCTCTCTGACCCTCCCTTGCTCATACTCTTGTCTCTCTCTCTCAAAAATAAATAAACATTAAAAAAACTTTAAGAAAAGCAATTGAAGAACCTTATTTTCCCCTGGGATAAAAAGTAACAAAGGAACATGCAGACACATGCACATACGCGGCACAGAGGTGGCACATTAGAGATCTGAAGGATCGTTGTTTGTCAGGACAGGTACTCTGCCTGGAGACGTAGAGTGGCTTTTGCCACTCAATGCCCAAGACTTCCCAGCTGCACAAACCCACAAGACATCTCTCCCAAGGCTTATGCATCACACTTAAGGTGTAGGTTTGTTTCAGGGAACTGAGCCTCTGTTAGCAGCGCAGGGACCAAGAGGAAGTCACAGTGTCATGCTCTTGGTCAGCGGGACTGTCTTCCACAGGCAGCAAATGGAGAACTCTGGAGGTTTCACCTTTGCCTTCCAGAGATATAGTCATGCAGCCTTAGAGAATGCAACCCAATTTTCTTTGCGTGCAGATGGCAAACCAGATCGGCAGCACAGATCTTGAAACATATTTTTGTCCCGTGGATGTTGATTCAAGTTCCTCAAAGCTGGACAACTGGGCAGTTGCAAAGTCATTCAGTTTCTCCATCCCCTAAGCAAATTCCTCCTTATCAGATCTACCCCTGACTCAAGGAAGTCTATTTTTCCATGAGCAGGTCAGCAATCTTTCTCCTCTTTTACTTACAGTTCACTGCACTACCTCTTTCACTGTTCACTCTTTTCAATGATGTTTTCCAAAAAATATTTTTTCAGCACCTGCCCTGTGCCAGGCACTGAGTACACAATCTAAAGGTGTAAGTAAGCAAGAAAATAGAGTTACAATGTGCATTAAAAATATCAACCCTTATTTAATGCTTTCTGTGTGCCCCATTGTGTTCAATCCTTTACATATGTTAATGAAGGTCCTATTGTCCTCATTGTACTTAGAAGGAAATGAAGGCTCAGAGATGTTGAATTACTTGTCTATTCTTGTACGGAAAGAAAGGAATAGGAGCAGAACTAAATGCAGTTAGTCTGGGTCTGGAGCTTGGCTGCTTAGCCCTGAAGGTAGATGGAAGGGGCAGGGGCTGGATGGGACCAGAGAAAGAACATGCTCCAGGTAGCACATGGGAGGTACCCAGCCACCCAGACTTGTGGCTCAGGGAAAACTGCTGTGTTTGAAATTCAAATCAGATCGTGTCAGTCTTCTCAAAATTCCTTAATGGTGCCATGTAATTTAGTAGAAGATCTACACGTTTCACCTTGGCCGACAAATGCTCTGCCCAACCTGGCCTCTCTCGGCTTCTTTGGTCTTGACCTTCACTGCCACCCTATCGATCCAGGTCTTGGGCTGTAGCACCTTTGAGGTGTTAGTTACTGTCTCTACTCACCCAGCTCCTACTCAGTGTGTAGGCCTCAAGTTCAGGATCCTTTACAAAGGCCTTCCCTGTTCCCTAATTAATTAATTAATTAATACCAATAATAGCTAATGATAATAATAATTAGTGCAAACATTAAATAATACTAGACGCTAGGCAGTATTCTAAATGCTTTACACATAATGGCTTATTTAGATATTACAACAATCCTAGTGGTAAGTAGTAGTATTATTCCCATTACAGGTGAGACAATATTATAGTATGCGGTACTTTTCTTCATTACAGTGATCAAATGTGTAGTCATGTGTTTATTTAATATTTTCTGGGCTATAAGGTCCAGGAAGTCAGGCTCTAAATTCACTCTCTTCCCCATTATTATATCTCCAGGGTCTAACACAATGTTTCATATATAGTAGGCATCTAATAAACATTTATTAAGTAAATTAATAAATGAATAATGGACATATATGAGACAATTCTCTCAAGACTAACCCATTTTTTATAACAATAAAATGGATAGATAACAAAGGAATTAAAGGAGATTATTTCATAGTAATTGTGAAGGCTGTAGATAGTTCAGTATATTTGTTTGCTCTCCTGTTGTAAAATTCTCACCATCCCCCTTGCCGTCAGTTACAACTTCCGAGGTTGACAATGGGGTGGGGGCAGAGACGGCGTGGTCTAGACGAGAGGAAAGAGCATGTGTTTTCAAGAAATACAAATCTAGGTTTCAGTTCTGACTTTGTCACTGACTAACTATGTGGTCTTGAGTAGACCCCATGGATTCCCTGAGCCTCCTTTTCTAAATCTGTGAAACTGGGACACTAATCTGCAGAGCAGTTTGCTTTTGAGAACTAGGTAAAAGAACACATGCAGGGGGCCTAGCCCAGTGCCTGGCACATGAGAGGAGTTGAATAACTGCTAACTCCTTTCCTCTCCTGCCATCAGAGGCAGGCAGTATTAGACTAATTTGAAGACTAAAGATTTGAAGTCAAAGCATAGCTGAGGACACAGAGGCAGCACTGGATTATCTGACCCGGCTGCCTCCCTGGGTGATCGCCATGGCCCCAGCTCACACCACGGCCTCAGCCAAAGAGGGTGTAGGAAAAGTATGCAAAACTCCGTGGGGTGACTTTGGGTACTTGTCAACAGCTCTGGCTGGGAGCAAGTCAAGACAATAAACTAAGAAAGATGATCCAGTGAGTTCTGTTGCCTGTTCTCTGTTTCAGGGGGACAGTCCCTGCTTTGTTTCTCTTCTCTTGGGTGAAAGACTGTTCCCTGAAATGCTCCTGGCTTCCGAGAATAGTTCTAAAGGCAACTCCATAAAGTGCTGGCCAGCGGTTGATCAGAAGCAAGCAAGCAGAATTCACCCTGCCCCCAGGATCATGTGGTCTTGAGGATGCAGGCGGGAGAAAACAGAGAAGTTAGAAGATCCTCTTCCTTCCTCCTTCGTTTCCCAACATCCACGTTCATTATGCTCAAGACCAACCCTGACCTTCTTAACTACCTCCCCCAACCCTCAATAAAGAGAGAGAAAGGGGTAGATGGGCAAGAAGGGGCCTTTCCATTCTTAGAAGTAACAGGGCAGAAGAGTCTTTCCAAAAGGGGTCAAAGCCTTCCCCTAGGCTTGACTCGGCCAGGAGGTTTAGTTTTCTCTCCAAAGGGAAGCTCCTGTTGCTGCTCTCTGCTGAGTGCCTTGGCCTGAAGACCTGTGCCTGTCTGGGTGTGCCCCAAGCCCAGAATATTGTATTTAAATACAACTGTAATGAGTTGTACAGCTGCCATTATCTGATGAACTGAAGTCCTCTCAGGCTTCATCCAAGCCAGTGAAAACTCTGTTAGCTAAGACCCAGTTTATCAGAATCCTAACTGAGCATAGTCTGCAATCAGCTAAGAGAAAGAGCCACTCATAGAGTGTCCTACCTTCAGCTCCAAATCTATTTCCATAGTAGCAGATTTTTATGGTCTTAGGGGAAACAGATCTCAAATTTTAAAGAAAGTTTGCCTTCTAGATTGTATTCCTATAGAAGGGAAGGAGATCAGAAACTTTGAGACAGATCTGAACAAGGCTTTCTGTTTTGGTTCCCTTCTAATGCCAGCAGGCCTGGGCTCTTAGCTGTGACATGCTGGCCACCTGCTATGGGCTGGGTGCTGTGGGAAACAGGTTGCACAACATGTTTAATAAAATGATACTAATATTGATGCGTGTCAGGAGCTATTCTAAGTGCTTTTTGTGTGTTTACATGCTTAATCCTTACAACCAACATATAAGGTATGTAAAATTTCCATCCCAGTTTTGGAGACAAGGTGGTTGGGACATGGAGAGGTTAAGTAATTTGTCCCAAGGTCACTCACTCATGCAGCTGGGATTTGCAAGGCACAGTTTGGCTTCAGAGTCTTCACTTTTAAGCACTACACACATAGCTTTTCGCATTTAACCCTCACAGCAATCTTACAAGATAGAGTATTAAAATGCCCACTTGCCAGACAAAAATGCTGAGTCTTAGAGAAATAACTTGTCTGAAGTATTGACCCAGGGATTCCCAGCCCAATTCAATTCAATATACTAATTGAGTACCTGCTTTGTGCCAGGCACTGTGCTAGGCACTAAGAGTATAACACAGAGTTATAGGCTAGTCTCATTTAGTTGTTTTTCAAATTGTATTTAACACTGCCACTTCTCCCTGAAGTAATGGATAACAAAGAGCCCACTTTAGGGGAAGAAAAGTTACACATAGTCAAGATTAGTCAGGAATGTCAGTATTGTGTAAATGGCCAAGAGCTAGAAGATATTTAGACAAGCTAAATATGAGACTTCTTAATCCTTTCTGATTCGGGCATGACCATATACTCATTTCTATTTGTTCATTCCATAAATATTTATTGAACATTTATTATGTTCTGGGTCATATTTTATAAATTGGTGATATATAAAAAAAAGATTAGTACTTAAACTTGGGACAGTCTTAGTTTAAAAGGGAATAAAATTAAATAAATAAATACTGCATAATATGACATGTACAGTAATTGAGATTTTTAGATAATAATTAAGATAATAATTGAGAGTAATTTTGGATGAGTTGCAGGGAGCACATAGAGATGATAGCACAGACGCTGCATCTTGAAGAATAAAAGATGTACTTTCCAGATGGAAATGGGTAAAGGAATTAGTATTTACTAAGCATGTACTACATATCAGGGTCTGGTTTGAGGCTATGCATTTTATTTAATCCTGACTCCAGAATCCAAGAATCATAGAGTGGAAAGAAGTTGTTCACCTGACAAGGTAAGACTATCCCTGAGCTGAATATGTGAGTGATATTTTCAGGAAAATGCAGCCCAGATAGAGGGAAGTGCACGTACAAAGGTAGGAAGGCAAGAAGAGCTTGGCGTATCTGAGGGACAGTATGTTCAGGGCACCTCAGCCATCAGCTGTGCATGGGAGCAGGGGTTGAAGTTGGAAAGATGAGGATAGAGGAGGAATTAGGAGCAAAATTCTGAAGGAATTGGTAAGATGTGGGGATCCACTTGAAGGCAAAGGATAGCCAACTAAGGAAATACTTTAAGATTGGTTTTAGAAGAACAGTTCTAGTACCAGAATGGAAGGTGGATTGCAGTGAGGCGGAAGAATAAGGAGAAGGACTGAGGCCAATAACCTAAGCGGGAGGACTGCCATAATGCTTTAGGTTTGGGAAGATAAAGCACTGACTAAGGAAGAGGGGGTTAGGGAAGACAAGAAGGGGGCATGATTCCAGAAAAGGCTGCATGGAGTGGTTGTCTGAGGTGAAGACAGACATAAAAGATAGACGGTGAAGCCACTAATCAAAGCCAGGAATATAGAATAAGGAGTAGTGGTGGAGGGGGGATGGAGCTGGGTCTCCTGAAACCAGCTCCTGAAAAACCAAAAGGATTACCAACAGTGGTCAGGTATCTGGCATTTAGATGCATACTAAGGGATAAGCAAGTAGGGCAGGGCTGCAGCAAGGGAGCAGGGGGTGAAAAGGGACATGAGCGCTAAAGCCAGCAGGGTGGATTCAGAGGACCAGATCTGAGGAAAGCTGTCTGCTCAACATGGCTCCCTGACTCTGAGCCTTCGAGGCAGAAGAGTCCAGGTGTGAGGTGAATCTTTGGCTCTGACTCCTGGGGTTGGCCAGGTAAATAGAGCTGTCAAAAATACCCAGAAGGAGACAGATGTTTCCTGAAGGGCTCTCTCCCACGCGCCTGGGAGCTGCATGACCAGGCTTGAGGTAGGCAGCAGCCAGGGTTTGGGAGGACACGGGCACGTGGGCAGCCTCCTGCCTCCTGCGGCAGCTCTGCAGATGAGGCAGCTGAGAGAAGGGAATCTTTCTTCCTCGCCTCCTCCTCCAGCCTTTGCTTCGGAGCTCTGGCCACAGCACAGTGCAGGCTGCATAAAGGTTGATTCATAAATGAAGGGCTGTAACTAGAAGCCGCAGAGAAGTGGCAGAAAGGACAAAATTGTGCGTGCGTGGATGTGTGTGTGTGTGTGTGTGTGTGTGTGTGTGTGTTCGGAAAAAAACTGTTTATTCAGAGAACTATATATCAAACCCAGACTTACTGGCGGACAATAGTAGTTTCCTCAGACAATTTATGCCACCAAATAAACACCAAGATGGGCTGTGTACAACTAAAGGTGAGACCCATTTGCAAAAGTGGCGTGCCACCCTTTACAGTCTCAATGACAGGAGATGCTTCTGCACACAAAACACTGAGGCAACAATATCTGGGCATCGGCTGAGCCTACTGTAACCAAAGAGAAAGAAAGGCCGGAACTAAAATGGAAAAGAAAAAAATAAACTGTGTTTGGAGATAGGTCTGCTACAGTATAAACTTTTCCCTTTCTCTGGCTTACTGCTATAGCAAAACCTGATGGTTGTCTTTGTAAAAAACGTGTCTGTATCTAGGTCCCTGGCAGTGATTTGCCTCTGGGAGGGCCAGCAATCTATTTAATGACTCCATTGACGTCAATAGCATAACTGAAATACTTACTAACATGCATGATTCCAACTTTCTGGGGTGGGGGGGTGGATGGTGTTTCTCAGCAGTACGAAAACATGAAACGGAGTCATCCCGGAACGGACTTGAGTCCTTAAGCAGCAAGTAAGAGACCAGATGCTGCAGGTTTCATTGGTTCCATTTAATACAAAGAAATGGTCACACTAAACTTAGAAATTAATTTTGAACCAGTGAAATGGCCATTAATGAGCAGGGCTTTATTTTTGGCAATGTTTGCTCAAGGGTAACATTGTAACTCTTCACACTTTAGTTGACTTGTCAATGTTTTTGCAACTACCCACACTTAATTTTAAACATATATGAAATAATTGCAGATCAATATAAATAGCTCAATGTTGATGCTCTGGGGGTAAATGTTCAGAAGAGGACTATTTTAGACAAAAGCAGGTCTTACAAAACAACCCTTTGGGGAATTATTCCCAGAATTACTGGGGCTTTTCTAGTGCATTTGCCCTATCACTTTGTACACAGGCCACTCAAACACTCCAGGTGAGTCAGTAAAAGCAATTATGCCCATAACTCAGGCCACAGGAAAATCAGAACACTAATGACAAAATTATCTGACATTTCTAGTTTTTCCTCTATTTCTTTTCCTTTCTTTTTTCTTCTTCTCCTCTCTCTCTCTCTTCTTTCTCTTTCTCTCTTTTTTGTTATCCGCACCCCCCCTCCTTTCTCGTTTGTACCCCAGCCTTTGGTAACACAATTGATTTTATTCGTATTTGTCCATAAGTGTTGTAATCCTGCCCCAGAGTTCTTGCTTAATGTAGGATGTTCAAGCAAACGTCCTGCTTATGTCAAGCTTCATTTCCAGTCATCTGAAATGCCGGCTCTTAGGCCACCGCTGTGGTTCTCGGAGAGCCCCTTACTAGAGCACCCATAGCCTGTCTCTCATCCTACGCCCTGACAGCTCTGGCAAAGAATGAACATTCAATCAATGTTGTGACTTTTCGAAATTCTTAGAATCCAAGATAACTTTCTGAGTCCCTTGTCCACTCCTCAAACAGACCCTGCTTCTGGCACACCCCCAGGAACCTTCCAGGGGTTATTTACAATCAAGTAAAGATACGGGAGGAACTCATACTGAGAAACAGGCTTCTTAGCAGAAATACCCTTGTTCTGTTTTATCAACTAGTAAAGAGTCATTTCCTCCCCCAGAATGGCCTGGACACATAACAGAAGAAAGGGATTCCCATGAGCACTGAAAAAAATTAAATAAGTCTATTTCTCACTTAGGCCAACCTATTTCAGACATGCTGGAAAGTCCTATAACGTCGCATCTTATTTCTCCACATACAGGCATTTCTTGAAAAACATCTAATTGGCTGGTGTTGAAAACCACCAGTAACCAAGGCTATGGAGACCCAGGCTGGGAAAGATTCTGAGTCTGCAGCAGTCCGGCTTGAAGTCCTCAGGCAATTTTCTAGGCATGCTGTCATTTCCAAGGGGTGTTCTTTATATCATCCAATCTGTTATATTGGTGATGCTCTTGCTCAGTATGTTTATCGCTAAATTTTAGAAGATTAATATAGAATATCCCACCTTAAACATCAATTTGACTGCTAAAATGTATATAGGATATATATTAAAGATCAAGTCACATTTATATGACTCAGAGATGCTGGCCATTCAAAGGAATACTTCCCTAATCATTTTGTAGAGCAAAGAGTCATTTGGTAAAGGCAGTGACCACTTGATGATTTATCCTTCCACGGAATTTTTACTTTCCATGACATATCTGTACTCACTATTGAAATGTATCAAAGACAAGGGATAGGATGATTGGAAAAAATGAGACAATTATCCTAAACACACTTGCACAACGCAGTCACTCACCCACTTGTGCGCGCGCGCGCGCGCGCGCGCGCGCGCACACACACACACACACACACACACACACATTGACTTTCCTCAATTATCTAAAGTTTTTCAGTTGAAATAGTTTTGAGGCCTGAAATCCTGAAAACTACTTCCAGTTTCCATCTTGAATGCAAACAGATGATAAACGCTGCCTTGTTTTGGAGTGCTCTTCCTTCTATTTTACCCCCCTTCTTTTCCAATCCTCATGCATCATGTAGAAAAAGCCCGGAATTCCTGCTTGTGAAAAATTAAAACATAAAAATTGAGATGACTCTACAGCATTAGAATTTTCAACACTCCCAGAAGGATTTAGTGCATCTTTCTCCTTAAATCAGGAGTGTATCGTTTCCATGCTGCTATACTTTCTGGATTTCAAATTCTCAAAAATCTTACTCTGCAAAATGCCAACATTTTTTATTTAACTCTTTTTGTCCAAAACCCACATGACCATACCAATATATATGTACCTATATATGCGATTAGGAAGTGTGTTTTAAACCCTTTTTAATTTCAGTGCAGTAACTGATATGTCTTAATAGTAAAAAAAAAAAACCCACAGCTGAATATTTTTCATACTCATAGAGATAAAAATATTGATTCATGATTGAAATTTAATTTATGAACATTTTTCTTAAGATAAACTCCACATACTTTATGCAGTACTGACCAAATCAAGATTTACTGTCTTCCTAGTATGTGAAAATAGCTATGCTAATGAGTTTTGAATGATAAGGAGATGAACAGGCAGCTGACTTCAAGGGGCTCCAATGTAGGAGATCCATAAGCCATGTTAGAACATAACCTAGAATGGAATTGTTGCCATAATGTAGAAAATTTAAAAAAAGGAGCACTTACAGTGATTTAAAAAACATACTGTGATGTCTTTCCTGAGGAGGAAACTTTGTGTTGCACCATGACAGCTGAAAAGAACGACCTTGGTTCAATAGTGAGAAGACTAAGTGATTTGCTTTTCTGTCCCCCATGAACTTTTTCACTTAATGATCCATTTGTAAGACCCAACGTACCAATTTAGCCATGAGTTCTGACAATGATCTTTTTAAAATGAATTGCATTTCCTTCATTTAGTTGCAAGGGGGAAAAAGGCCTTTTAAAAAGCTGGCTTTTTCTCTTTCTCTGTTTCTCTCTTACACCTTGCTCTTTGTACAAGAATAGTCAGGCTTTCCTAACAAACTAGATGGTCGCTAAATCTGTTTAAACGATCGTGGGTTTCTTGTATCTTGTATCTTAGATCTCAACTGAAATACATGAGCCTAACTTTAGTGATAATAAATCATCACCTGATCTTATTATCATGAAAAATCATCTTTGTAAGCACTGCTTCGGCTTTCAGTTCGGTGTGCTCTGAGCCACTTACTTTTCATTCCCTTTTAAACTTTCTATTTAAACACACCTCTTTGTCACATGCTGATAAATATTAAAATACCAGGAAAAACCTGCCTGACTTATTTAAGCTGATAATAAGAACAAAACACAGGATGTGTGGATCCTCCTTCCTCTTCTGACTGGGCTTAAGCGTTAAGGAGATTTTGAAACCTATAATTACGTAATAATTGGTATCGCTACATTCTCTTCCCGATGAAAAGCCAGAATTTTTGTAGTTTGCCACAAAGACAGGCAAAAACAAATTGCCTAAGTGGTATTGTCATTTCTTTGCTCCATTGTTTTAAAGAATTTAGCCAAAGAATCTCTACTTGCCAAGCTGTAGTTGCTGTGCCAAAAATCACAAAATGATCTTTCCAGCAACATCTCTAGCTAATGAGCTAATTTATAGAGCCATAAATATCACAGATTCTCCTAATGTGTGTCAGTATTTATTACAAAAAAAAGAGAAAACAGTTTAAATATTCAAATTGTTGTCAAAGGCCTTGGAATGAATTTGGTGCACGGAGATATGGGCAGAGGTGCCTCACTGGTAGGCTAATATGATGAAATGACAGAGGAGTTTCAACCACCTCCTTTGATCTCTGACTATGTAATGCCAGTTATATGTTAAAACACCCCGTTGAGTTTCCTTTTATCAAACTTCTAAAGGAAATGGTATATCAGCACACTGGGTTTTTGAAGCCCCTGGACAGAGTACTATTTTCTTCTCTCCATTTCATGCCATGGGGCTTTGGAGATGAAATTACTTTTCCCTAATATCTTCCTTTCACTTTTATTCTTGTTCTCAATCCTTTTCTAATAAAAATAGGTTTAAAGGCGTGTACCATAAATACTTCAGAAGCCAACGAGCCAATGGAACCTTTGTTCCTTTCTTTAGAAGCTGGGCCTCTGTATTATGTCCATTATTCTCATGGCTGTGATGCCAGCCAGAGAAACACCACACGCAAGGAAGGAAGATGGCTAAGCATAAAGCAAAGGGAATACCAGAGCTGGAAACAGAGACATGCACCAGGCAGTGCTGTTAGGCAATCTCAGGAGAGCTCGACTTACTTGTTTCTCCTGTGGTTTTTACTCAGTCTACTGCTACACTAGTGGGTGGAGATTCAAGGGGGAAAACTCCATTTTGGACTTGAAAACAATGTCACGTAACTGGTAGCATCTTATGTCACGTGGAGTTTATGTTCAATCCAGCTCCATGATGTTCCTTCAGGGTAGCCCCTCCTCTACATGGCTTTCAACTCTGCGTGGAAGGCATACTCACAGCACCGAGAGATGAGAGGTTAGGTTTCTTACACACACACACACACACACACACACACACACACACACACACCTGAGGAAAAAAGTTGGATGACTTCCAAGGGAAATGATTTGTGACCTGGAAAAGCCTTTGGTTTCACACCTGGAAAGGATGTAGACTCAAGTGGGACATATAGTTGACTTGAAGAGGAAAACCACAAATACACTCTGTGGGGCCGATGAGGGGGCCCCTAATGGTCTTTGATGTTAGCTCTCCTGAGCGCTGAGGCCAGCAAGCTGAGGTTGTGTTGTAGTATCAATACAGCTCTGCCTTCTGTCCCTCTCCTGGGGGACGGCAATACCACACATCTGTCACACCCTGAGAACCTAGGCCTGCACGTGATGGGACAATTATTTAATACTGTTTTTCATTTGGTTTTACAGGGAAATAAGTAAAGGTCCACTACGCCTTTGAAAAAAGTCAGCAAGAGACTTTGGAGGACCCCAATATGAAAATCAGTGCTATCATTCTCAAACAGCTTCTGAACTAATGACGCCTGTACTATTTTGAAGCACGGACATAGGCCTCAGGATGACACCTACCTTGCAGGTTGACTCTGGAGACAGGTGGCTGACTAGCAGCAGCTGGGGACCTCCTGTGGAGACAGAGAGAAAAGAAGGCCTGAGTCTTTGTCTGACTATCACCCCTGTGTGCCCCTCACCCCACACCAGCCCAAGATCACTGAGGAGTTTCCCAGGTCATAATGAGCTATCAAATGACATAATACTGTCTCCGGAAGGCAGGCTCCTGTAACACTGGTGGATGATTGCAATCCTCTGACATCCAGATGGCCCAGAATTTCCCTACATACAGCCTCCTGGATGCTCTTCAGGAAGGAAGTCGTTTACTCCAGGTCCCTAACCAGCCCCTCAGTTTTAGGTTTCACTATTCCAAGAGACCCTCAGATAATATGCTTGCTCAGGAATAACACCACATGTCAAAGTGGATCCCAATTCCTCTGGTAGTGCGGTAGAATTTATGCCAGACCGAGTCCTGAGAGACCAATCAGTCCAGGCCTCCCTTTTCCACCTCTGGAAACTGAGACCCAGAGAGGTGAAGTCCATTGCCAAAAGTCACACAGGAACAGGAATCCAGATTGCTTAACCTCTGGAGTGGTCTTTCACAGAAGAACTGGGCATTATTCTTCATTGTAACAAGCCTGTTGATGTTAAGAGTCCATTGAAACAAGCAAACACACTTATGCTCCACAAATACTGGGTCTCCATCTTTTCTTTTTTGTTTTTCTTCCTTGTTTATTTCTCAGCCCTCCCGCCCAATTTTGCTGGTCTCATCAGCCTTCTCATGCTTTGCAGAACTTCTACCTAGTGCATTACAGCAAAGCCTCCCCGCAAGGTATAGAGCAGTGGCCCTCACACTTTAGGGTCATCAGAATAACCTAGAGGGCTTACCAAGACCCCCGTTGAACCCAACGCCCAAAGTCTTTGACCACATTGGCCTGAGATGAGCTTGAGAGTGTGCATTTCTAAATGATCACGCATGGCATTGATGCTGCTAGCATGGGGAGCCCGTTTTCAGAACCGTTAGAAAAGAGGGCTGTCTGCCCCACTAAAGAGCAACAGCATATTAGCAACAAGCAAGAGGCCAGTTAGTGGTTCTCACACATGGATGAGCAATGTACTCACTTGAGGAGCTATTAAAAATATGATTTCCTTCCCCTTCCCTGGAGAGCCTATTTCAGTGTATCTGGGATGAGGCCTGGAATCTCTATTTTTTTACATAAATCTGTGAATTCTGATGTACAAGCAAGTTTGGGGAGGAAGCCAAACTCTAAATGACAGAAAATGGCCTGCGAAGATGTTGTTAAGAAAGGGTCTCCCCACCTATACGGCCACAAGCTTTCTTTCTAGTTCGTAAGTGCACCAGATCCATCTATGATCCATTGGGGTCATCTAGCTTCCAGGTAACATATCTGACAGCTGCCGGGTCTAATGGGCAGGGTTCACATTTACCAAACATTTCCTAGCTAGGTCAACCTAGGTAAAGGTTAAACCCTCTGTGTCATTCCCATCCACTGATTACTTTTTTTTCTGCTAGACATCATGCCAGGTACTTCTTAGCTTCCACTGGGAATATAATCTTCCCATCTTAAGGATAAGGATACTGAAGCAGAGTAGCGAAGAGGTTAAGAAGCATGTTGGAGAATACATGGTTTATAACTGGCATTGCTGAGATTCAGTGTTAAGTCTTTCTGAATCCAAAGTGCATTCTCTTTCCACTATTTCATCTGCTGATAACACCTGCAGTAATACTGAGGGCTGTTTTTCAGGAAAAGTAAGAGATTAAATTCCAAACTCCTTAGCTGAGCGCTCAAAGTCCTCTGCTCTTTGGCCTCAACATACTTTTCCTGGCTTATCTGTAGGAATTCCTCTCTGACATTTCATCTCAAACTATTGATTGACTGTTTGATCTCATGTATCTTGTACTTCTCCTTAGCAGCACTTTAAAGTTGTAATGAAAACAGGCACTACTTAGTGTTCAGTATAGAGCTTAGTTTAAATATAACATTTAGGCAGGCAGGGAACAACTTGCTTACTACTGGATCCCTGGAACCCAGGATGGTCGTTCATATGCCAAGCCCTTAGCAAATACTTATTGAAAGAAAGAATGAAAGAAGGAAGGAAGGAAGGAAGGAAGGAAGGAAGGAAGGAAGGAAGGAAGGAAGGAAGAACTTGTATTTTGCCAAGGTCAAACTTGATCGCTTATTTTTCCTTCCAGGAAAAGTGCTATTCCTTTCCTGATATGGCTCAGGCGATTCCTCTGATAAGGAAGCTCTCCCCACACAAACTCACACATGTAAATATCATCTATCTTTCTATGATACTGTAATTTATAATAAGAAATATATGCACCCTTGTTTATTTATGTATTTATTTTAGAGAAAGAATGGTATGCAAGTGGGAGAAGAGCAGAGAGAGAGGGAGAGAGGGAAAGAGAGAGAAAGGGAGAGAGAGAGAGGGAGAGAGAGAGAGGGAGAGAATTTTAAGCAGGCTCCACAGTGAGGAGAGAGAATCTTTTTTTTTTTTTTTTTTTTTTTTTTGAGGGGAGAAAATCTTAAGTATTTGAAGCAGGTTCCACACTCAGCATGGAGCCCACCTCAGGGCTCAATCCCAGAACCATGAGACAATGACCTGAGCTGAAATCAAGAGTTGGGATCATGACCTGAGCTAAAATCAAGGGTTGGACACTCAACCAGCTGAGCTACCTAGGCACTGCTGCAAGAAATCTATATTTGATCCCTGTCTTCATTCCAGTTACAAATCCTAAAACTTAAGAATTTTGTAAGTGAAGAGAGCTATAAAAAGTGTCCTGTGTTATGTTAATGAGGAGCTTTATGGAAAGCCTCTAGGTAACCTGAGGATGGGGGCTAATTGCCAGGGGAACCAACCGCATGATTAGAGGGTGGGCACTTTCGGCCCCACCTCAGACCTCTGGGGAGACAAGAGGAGCTGGAGACTGAGTTCAGTCACCAGCAGCCAATGATTTAATCAATGGTGGCTATGTGATGAAGCCTCCATAAAAACCCAGAACTACTAGGTTTGGAGCGTTTCCTTGCATTCCAGGTTGGTGACTGTGAGGAGACTGGGGAAAGGGCCACATTCCAAGAAATGGAAGATTTGCTGCCCTTCCCCACATACCTTGCCCTATGCATCTCTTCCCTTTGGCTGTTACTGAATTATATGTCCTTTAATAGTAAACCAGTATTCTAGTAAGTAAAATATTCCTCTGAGTTCTGTGAGCCTCTCTAGCAAATTAATAAAATTCAAGAAGAGGGGTCATGGGAACCTCTGATCTATAGTTGGTGGGTCAGAAGTACAGGTATTAAACTGGACTTGCAACTGGTGTCTGAAGTGGCAAATAGTTTTGCAGGATTGAGCCCTTAGCCTGTGGGATCTGATGCTATCTCCAAGTAGACAGGTCAGAACTGAACTGAACTGTAAGGCACTCAGCTGGTTAAGGAGAAATTGCTTGGATGTGTGGGGAAAAATCCACATACTGGAACTGGTGTCAGAATAGAAACTGCAAAGGTCAAATGCCATCTTCTTAAAAGGATGTCTTCATGTTTGCTAACATTGACCCCTCTTCTAATACCCCATGGTGCCTTGTTTGCGCCTTTAAGGTTATTTCTTCATGTTACAATTCAATGGGCACATATCATCCCCACCATGAATCTGTGACCCACTGCAGGGAGGATCCAGTGCTGACTCCTTTCCACATAGCCTCTTTAGGACCCACCAACCTGCCACACAGAGTGGGAACCTCATAAATACTGGTGAACTGTCGATTGAATGAACCGTTGATGTAAAGATCATTTGAGGAGCCAAATACCACAAGAATGTTTTATCTGGTTTCCTTTTCCTCTACAGCCTTGGTTCTACATACTACTCACTGTTCCACAAACACAGCATACACTCATGTCACTGGGTCTCTGCATAGGTTTTGCTCAGCTTTATACTCTTTTCCTTCTTTTTCAGTGGCAAACTCCTTCCTCTGTACCAGGAATCCCCTCGGTTTTCACTTCCTCAGCTACCCCTTCCTCATTGTGAGTAGTCACTGTCTGTGCTACCTATGGTTTGCTACATTTGCCCCATCATGGCAGTGTTCAGACTGTATCGTAGTTCCTATTTTCTTGTCTATCTCACCTGTGAGAAATTTAAGCAAAGACTGAATCTTGTTCATCTTTGTAACCTTGAAACTGGCAAAATATTTGCTATGATATGGGTATTCAATATGTATTCATTGAATTAATAATATGTTTTAATGATTTTATTTTCCCCGTCTTCCTGAGTTCCAAAGATGGCTTTTATGACATCGAACTAGAAGACCCTAAATGTTTGGGAATCTCTGCTTTCTTTAAAAAATTTTTTTTATTTATTTATTTTATTTTATTTTTAATGTTTTATTTTTATTTTTGACACAGAGAGACACAGAGCATGAGAGGGGGAGGGACAGAGAGAGAAGGAGACACAGAACTAGAAGCAGGCTCCAGGCTTTGAACTAGCTGTCAGCACAGAGCCTGACGTGGGGCTCGAACCCACGAACGTGAGATCTGACCTGAGCTGAAATCGGAGGCTTAACCAACTGAGCCAGCCAGGTGCCCCTAAAAAACTTTTTTTAATGTTTATTCATTTTTGAGAGACAGAGAGAAATAGAGCATGAATGGGGGAGGGGCAGAGAGAGAGAGAGAGAGAGAGAGAGAGAGAGATACAGAATCCAAAGTAAGGCTCCAGGCTCTGAGCTGTTGGCACAGAGCCTGACACAGGGTTCAAACCCACAGACTATGAGAGATCATGACCGGAGTTGAAGCCAGATGTTCAATCAACTGAGCCAAACAGGCACCCCCAGAACCTCTGCTTTCTTAATAGTTTGGCTACTTGTGGTACCCAATTCTCCAAATGTCTTCTTGATAATGACACAAATTATATAAATTCCCTTGTCCTAGGTGTTCATTTTGAAAATAAAGCTCTTATTTAAAGTTGTTAAATTCAGATTAGCATCTGTGTGTGCAAGCTTTGCGGAGGCAAGCACCATGCTTATTTGGTTTACCACTTATTCCCAAGACCTGGTGTAAAGAAGAGGCTCAGCGCAAACTAAATGAATGAATGACTTGAAGCTGCATTATTGCTTACAGGGCATGAGAGTGCCAATTAGAAAATTGTCATGAGTGCCAGAAGAAAATGCCATTGGCCACCCAGTTTCCAGTAGTCCCCAACTTATAGAAGAATCAGAAGTAATATGCCTGGGTTAAAGATGGTGATATTAAAAGTGAAGATAATTTTGCCACAACAGTTAATAATACTTTACAGCACTGAATAGTACAGTGGAGAAAGAACTGGACTATGAATCAGAAGACAGGAATCCTAATCCTGGCTCTGGCACCTTCTAAATGTATAGCCCTCAGCAACTCACTGAACCTCTCAGTTTCTTCCTCACTTGGGGAAAGCAGGAGGGAGCTAACATTTACTGCTAATTTACAATGTGCCAGCTCCTGTGTGAGCAGTTTCACATATATTTCCTCACTTACTCTGAGGAAATTTGGCTGGGTTCTTTCCCCTCTGAATGCTCAAGATTTTATTATTCTCAGCTAATTTAAATCCATGCCAAAGGACACAAAGCAATGAAAGATATACATTGAAAACAAAATTAAATGGCTATTAATTCTTTCTCAAAGATTACATACATGTTGATTGAATTATGCCTTAGAAGAATGTTGATACAGAGATGTTACATGATTTCCTGATAGCCACTGGTGACTTCTGTGATGTTGGTGACACAGTTGAATGATGTGGGACCCCTTTTTGCTTCTAGCTGTTATATTCCCTGGTTATCAGACTGAAGAATGGTGGGCATTCTCACTCATGTGATTTCTCCATCAGCTGAAGCCAGTAAATGCTTTAGGGATGCTTATCTGAATTAACAGCTCTAAATGAAAGCCATATTTTCAAAATTAACTCCAGGAACTAAAGAAATAATAGGTTTTAATTTGAAGCCAAGAAATACAGGCCCAATCAAGCATCTCTCAATGGAACATTTCATGGAAGTGCAAGGAAATCACCTCAACAGAAACTGAGATTTTCACCCTTTGGGTGGTAAAGCTCAGGCAGACAATGAACTATTTTTTCAGTAGAGCAAAGAGCCAAAAGATAAAGGAAATCTTGACTTATGAGAAGTATAGTTCTATGTGGGAGTTCCTTTTCATATAATAAACCACACTATTGAGATGTCTCACGATAACAATTCCAAGGACAGAATTATCACTTATGTGTTACATTTAGGCCAAGGAGTGGCACCCTGGAACCCAAGAATATCCCAGAAAGCCACTTGTGAGTTCCATGGATCTTACAGTTTCAGTTGTTAAGATAAGTGAATATGTGGGGGAAATGCCATCAGTATGGTACCTAGCAGGCATTGTTGTCCTCAGTTTTCTTTATTTGTTTGAGGGTACTACTGACTATCTGGGAATATGATGGAATGCATTAAATGAACCTCCTAGGCTGCTTCATTTGTAGCTAAAACCTATCGTTGAGTTCTCAGTTTTCCAGGGAAACTAGCAGAACATGTGTCCTGCCTTGAACTTTGGTTAGGTGGTGTTGGTTTCAAGAAAATACTTGGGCAGGGGTGCCTTGGTGGTTCCATTGGTTAAACATCTGACTCCTGATCTCAGCTCAGGTCTTGATCTCAGGATCATGAGCTGGAACCCTGCATTGGGCTCCAAGCTGGGCGTGGAGTCTACTCACAAGGCCTACTTAAAAAATGAAAGAAAAAAAGGAAGGAAGGAAGGAAGGAAGGAAGGAAGGAAGGAAGGAAGGAAAAGAAAATGCTTGGAATCAATGAGGATCAACTATGCACAAATGTGGGTGGGGATGGAGATGAGAAAAACCATCAGATACAACTGTCCTACTGATGGAGATTTATTCTGTTTGGGGAGTGTGGTTTGGTTTGGACCAAAGGTGATGCAAAGGGCCATGATTTGAAGAGTGGTCTTCAGCCAGTGATAATGGACTCTGGGTCAGCTCTGTATTCAGCATTTATGGTCTTAGCGTACTCTAGTTCTTGAAGGTTTATGTGGCTCAAAACCCTCCAGGCTATGGAAGGACCTGATTCTGAGAAAGTAGCTTCAGCTGACATAGCCTATTAGAGTTAGGCTGAGTGTTCCCATACTTACAGAAAAAGAATAACAGAGTTTCTTGCTAACAAATGGTAAATGAAAACATCCCCCACCTCTTTGTCCTGGAGCAGCTATGTAGTGCAGTGACCTTGAGTCCTGCTAAACTACAGAAGCCTTTGAAATGCATCCTTATTAATCTTTCCTCTCCAGTTCCCACCTCCATCATCTCTGTCCAGGGCTTCACTCCTAATATCTTAATTCCTGAAAACACTCCTAGCTCATGCCTCTGCCTTCAGGCTCTCTGACCTTCATCTATTCCCTGAGTTCTACCTAAATGACTCTGTTAAACATGTTTGGAGATTTCTTCCCATAACAAGAAAATTTATTTAGTGTAGCAAATGCAAAAATGTGAGGTAACAGAAATAGAATATATTGGTCTCTGCCCCCTATTCCTGGCACAGAGCTGCTAAAACTCTTGTAATTTCCTAAGTGATAGAGCAACAGGAACATCTTGGTTCTAATGAGGCAACTGTGGGTAAGCTCCTAGGAGGGGCTGGTCACCAGAAAGACCAAGCCAGGATTAAGGGCTTGGAATTTTCAGCCCTACCTCTCATCCTCCAGAGAGGGGAGAGGGGCTAAAAACAGTTCTAATTGATCGTGTGTACGTGATGAAGACTCCATAAAATCCCATTAGCAACAGGGTCCAGAGAGCATCCAAGCTGGTGAACATATCCACACTGAGAGGGTGATGCCCCCCATTTCCGTGGGAAATGTGCTTGGGACCCTCCCAGACCTCATGCTATGTTATTCTTCATCTGGCTGTTCATCTGTGTCCTTTATCATGTCCTTTAATCAACCGGTAAAGGTAAGTGTTTCTGTAGGTTCTGTGAGCCATTCTGGCAAATTCATTGAACTGGAGAAGGGACTCCTTGGAACCTCTGATCTATAGGAAGTAAGGCAGAAGTACAGGTGACAACATCTCACATCTGAAGTGGGAGGCAGTCTTGTGGGACTGTGCCTTTAATCTGGGATCTGACGGGATCTCCTGGTAGATAGTGTCAGAATGGAGTTAAATTGTAAGACACCCAGCTGGTGTTGGAGACTCACTTGTTGTTGGGGGTGGGGGATGGGGGGTGGGGAAGGGCAGAACCTCCACACATTTGGTGACTAGAGTTATCAGAAATAAAGTGATTTCTCAGTAGTAAAGAAGACTCACAGAGGAGAAAAAGAAAAAAAAAAGCAAACACAGGAAGAACTGAGTTTCTCCCTACATAGGAAGACAACAACTATATTTCCTGTTGCAATGAGTGTCAGGATACCAGGTTTCAGGTCTGATTCTGCTCTTCACCACAAGTCACGTGTTCTTGTGCAAGTCATTTATTCTCCCTAAGTTTTGTGCCCTTGTCCACAGAGTAGGGGGGCAACAATACCTGTCATAAACAGCATTTATGGTGATTACCACTGAGATAATGGATGTGAAAACTCCAAGGTGTGGCACTGCCTGGATTCAGCAAGAGACAGGTACCTATCGATTATAACAGCTCACAGTTATAAAGCACATCACCTATGACGTGCTAGGTGCTGTTATAAATATTCTACAAATGTCAACTCATTTAATCCTCAGAGCAACCTAATTTTATAGATTCAGAAACTGAGAAGTAGAGAAATTGTGCCCAAGTCACATAGTTGTCAAGTGGCAGGATTGGGTTATGAGGCCCATATGTATGGTCCCAGAGGTCTTATTCTGTAAAGAAAAAAAAAGTGGGAAAGGGGAAGGATCTCTTTTGAAAAAATAATTATCTGGGAAATCCAAGGAAAAGTAAGTGTAATTCTAGAAGGACCTCAAGGGACACAGAGTCTAGTGGTGGGCAGAGACCCATAAACGGTGTGATAAGGTTGGGAGAATGCTCTGGGACCACTGAGGGGCACTTGGCCAGGCTTGGTGGGGTCAGAAGAAGCATGCTCGTGAAGGTGATAGTGGAGATGAGCTGTAAAAGACAAGGAGGATTTAGCTAGGCAATTACTGGCAGGTGGAGAGAGACTTTTGAGGAAGAGAGAACAGTAAGTCCATAATTAGGATGGAAAATAGAACATGCAGGGAGCAACCAGACCCTAGTCACTGGAATGTGATCCCAGGTGGCCAGAGACCTGGTCTGATTGTTCACCACCATATGCTCTGGCGCTTCCTATTTAAATGTAAGCCCTGAAAGGGCAGAAAACTTGTCTGTTTTGGTCACTGTTATTTCACCAGTTCCTAGTAAAAGGTAGTGCTCATAAATATTGGGTCAGTTTGTCAAAAACAAACATGTATGGATGAATAGCATGTACAAATAAATGCTTCTTGGATAAATTATTTAATAAATTAACAAACAGGGAATACCACTGCAAAAGAGGCTGAGCAAGTCTCTAGCTTTCATGTCTACTGCATCAGATACAAACTGAATCAAACTTGAGTGGGGTCATGAGGTGCCTTGGGTGTCATTACACGATTGCTGGTTCTAGGACCTTCTGAACCTTGTGATGATCTTTTAACATGCTAGATAGTGACCCGCATAGCACTTAGATTCATAGATTGAAATGGTTTTGGAGGAGAAAGTTAGGCAGGAATATCAAGTTCAAACCCTTCATTATAAACATGAAGAGACCAAGGGTTAGCAATGTAAATTGAAATGACCAAGGTTATATAGTTACTTGGGGGCAGAGGAGAAGATAATCCCATCTTATTCATCAAGTTGCAAGAAGCTATTCATACATTATCAAAAACAAAAGGCAACTGGACTTGAATATTTTGGTACCTTTAATCTTGAATCTGAACCTCTGAATTCATTAATAGATAGTCCAAAAGAATTTAATAGAATTTACAGCTGTAAATAACTCCCAAAGAATTAAGTATAAATGTCAACAAAAACCCTCATCTCCACCTTTCAGTGGTTGAACTCTTACAGTCTATGAAGTGTAAGGAGTACAAAGATTAATAAGATACAGACTAATTTCTCACGTCTTACCAGTTCTAAAATACTATTGATGTTCCATGCTATTTTCAAATTTCATCATGTGTCCTAACTTAGTTTGGAAGGCTCATTTCCATGCAATGGTTTTTTTTTTCCCTTCTTTTTGTGCTGTTCAATGTTTTTGCCTTCATGGAAGGCCGTAACTCCACAAAAACTCCATGCTTACTTGTTGGTTGCTCCATGAAGGTTCGTCAGTACAGTAAAGTTGTTTCTCACACTTCGCAAGCTGGCGAGGACCTATAAGGACAATGATCAGGATGGTTAGGAACAAAAGGAGATGAAAGGGAAGGTTCAGAGGCCACACTTAGAAAGTGTACCCAGAGACAGAGGGAGAGCAAGCCAGGACCAGCATGATACATACCTGAGCAAAGGGTGTTACGATCAAGTCATCGCCATGTCTGGTGAAAAGAGAGAAAAGAAACATTTAGAAGTTTAAAAGTGCATTTGAATTATAACTATAACTATATATATATAACTATAACTATATATATATATATAGTTACATATAACTATATATAAGCTGTAATGTTAAACTTTATCAGCTTTAGCAACACAAATGGATGTAAGGCAGGGCTTATCTAGGTATAAATGGGGACCTTAGGGACTTGAAAGAAAAAAATACCCAGGTTCATGGCTCCTGGGCTTACAGTGACGCATTGAAGCACCGGCAAGTAAGCATATATCCTCAGGGTACATTCCCATTTAATAGCAGACCCAGAGTACTGTAATTCAAAGCAATTCAGTTGCCAGAGCCAGGAAATTCAAAGGGAAGGCTGCTCACCAGCACACACAGAGTTGGAAAAAATGGCATAACAGTCTGGATAAAGGTTAACTTTGGATTTCCTGGCTTTTGTTGATTTGAGCCACAGCCTTAATGCCATTTAAACACAGATTTCTGTCTGGGAATCCCATTACTTTTTGTTTTTAATACAACTTTTTTCTTAAAGTACCAAAGGAAAAGCTTTTAATGGGAGTGTACAGTCTGAACCTACCATTACCATATCATTGTTGCTCATTTTGTCCCAAAGATCTGATTAAGCTCTACCTAGTGTTTTGTAAATCTGTACTTAGGAAGAGTCTAAAGCACGATTTCAAAAATGCACTCTCTCTCTGGCACAAGCTTTGATTAATCTACTTAAATCCACATTCAGCAAGTTCTCCATAAAGGCATTAGAAGACACATTATCCTTGGTTGCAGACACAAAATCAGGCCAATTTGTTATCACAGTGTGAATCCTAACAGCTGCACAGAAGTTGGTTGACAATGAGCTTCCTTCAGTGTCTGATCTCTGTCCTCATAATTGCCATACAAATATGCCACCTTGTTTGTTAATAACGTGAATACAACCAGTGACTACTAAACATCAGCTGAGTATATTAGGCATTAAATGAGGCCTTAAGGTTGCAGAGCTGAACAACACATACATCCATGTGGGCCTCTTCTCCAACATGGGCTTTTACTTTGGGGTCTTATTTAATATAATACTTTGTTTTCTACTGTTGTCTTTAGCTAGAAGTCCCCCTTCAAGTCATTCTAGTCAAGTTCTTATGCATCTACTTAGTTCAGTGACTACAAAAAGGATATGGACAACAGATAGCATTCTCTGGTTACTGTATGTCACACCCTATGCTAGGCACTTTTCGTACATAATCTCATTTAATTCTTGTAATAAAGGTTGAGGCAGGTACTCTTTTTTTAATTTAATTTTTTTATTTTAGAGAGAGAGAGCGAGTGCAAGAGCAGGGGAGTGGGGCAGGGGAAGAGAGAGAGAGAGACAGAGAGAGGAGAGAGAATCTTAAGCAGGCTCAGTGCTTAGTGCAGAGCTGTCGTGGGTCTCAGTCCCATGACCCTGGAATCATGATATGAGCCTAAATCAAGATTCAGATGCACAACTAACTAAGCCACCCAGTCGCCCTGAAGCAGGTATTCTTCATGTTCCCATTTTGAAGACGATATCAAGGCTTGGAAAGGTTACGCCACTACTTAACTAGCATATAATAATTGGAAGAGCTAAGGCTGTTTGATTCCAAAAAAAAATTTGTGCTTTTAGCTATTATATTACCTGTTTTTATGATGATCCTACATAGTTGACAGACTGAATTAAACAGAATCCATGACCCCTTCAAATTAAAACACAACAGGGGAGACAGAAATAGATAAATACAGAATGAGAAATATAAACATTTAATGGGGAAACTTAGTGGGGTGCAAAGGAAAGGTAATAATTACAGTTTAGAGGAAGTAGGACAGGCTCGATCAAATGAGTGATTTTGAGATGCACTTTGAAGGGAGGGCTTTAAAAAGCATGGATGGTAGATGCCACCAAGGAGGAAAAGATCAGGAACAAAAGTATTAAAATGGGAAAGTATTGAACACACTTACTGAGATGCTTGGGAACTGTTTGGGCAGAGTTGAGCACATTTACAACAGACATGTTTAGAGGATAAGGTTAGATGGTCCCCCACACCCATGTTATGGATGGGTAGTGGAGGGTAGTAGATGGGTAGTGGAGGTAGTAGATGGGTAGTGGAGGGTAGTAGGTGGGTAGTGGAGGGTAGTGGATGGGTAGTGGATGGGTAGTGGATGGGTAGTGGAGGGTAGTGGATGAGTAGTGGAGGGTAGTGGATGGGTAGTGGATGGGTAGTGGAGGGTAGTAGATGGGTAGTGGATGACTAGTGGAGGGTAGCGGATGGGTAGTGGAGGGTAGCAGATGGGTAGTGGAGGGTAGCGGATGGGTAGTGGATGGGTAGTTGAAGGTAGTGGATGGGTAGTGGAGGGTAGCGGATGGGTAGTGGAGGGTAGTGGATGGGTAGTGGAGGGTAGTGGAGGGTAATGGATGGGTAGTGGATTGGTAGTGGAGGGTAGTGGAGGGTAGTGGATGGGTAGTGGAGGGTCGTGGAGGGTAGTGTAGGGTAGTGGAGGGTAGTGGATGGGTAGTGGAGGGTAGTGGAGGGTAGCAGAGGGTAGTGGAGGGTAATGGAGGGTAGTGGAGGGTAGTGGAGGGTAGTGGATGGATAGTGGAGGGTAGTGGATGGGTAGTGTAGGGTAGTGGAGGGTAGTGGAGGGTAGTGGAGGGTGGTGGATGGGTAGTGGAGGGTGGTGGATGGGTAGTGGAGGGTAGTGGAGGGTGGTGGAGGGTAGCGGAGGGTGGTGGATGGGTAGTGGATAGGTAGTGGAGGGTAGTGGATGGGTAGTGGAGGGTGGTGGATGGGTAGTGGAGGGTGGTGGAGGGTAGTGGAGGCGATGCTTAACTCAGAAGGAAGAAAGGAGCTAGTGAAGGTTTTTAGTGAGATAGGCAAACAGAAAAGTGCTTTAGAAGGTGAAATGAGATGGACTGGAGAAAGGACCAAGTCAGGAAGAATAGCTAGGGGGATATTGCAGTCATTCAGATGAGAAGAAATCAGTGAGGCAGAGGAAGAAATAGGGAAAGACATTTTGAGGGGACCCTAAGTGTCTTGCCAAGAACTCAGCATTTAATTGGATAAGGGGTCATAAAGAAATTCTATCTTACATTTAAAAAATGGGTATGTGGGAAAATAGTGAAGTCATGAGCAAAAATAGGAAAGGAAGAAGTTGGGGGAAGAGATATGTGACTTCCTCACATGCTGAACTGTAAGATCCTTATTGATATCCCAGTGGAAACATCAAGCCAGAAGATTGAAATGTGGGAATTAGAGCTCTACATTTTAGAGTTACCTACAACACTGGGGCAAGTTACAATGGCAGGGGATTGCTTCTGGAGTGGGGAACTATAGAAAGAGGGAGCCCAAGGAAGGACCTCAGGGTTCTTGGAAAGATAGAAGAAAGAGTTAAAAAAGTAGTTGTGATAAACACAGGACGGGGAACTGGATCAAGAACTGCTCCTTCCCAAGTCATTTTCTTGAGACGAACTTTACATGCGTGAAATATCTTGCTGTTTGTTCAGATTTCTGCTGTGAAGTTCACATTGTTCATAAGGCCTTAGGGTGACTTGGGAATAAGGTAATGGAGTTAAGAGGTAAGTAGGTCATCCAAGGTTCCTGGATTTCTGGAGTCCAAATACCGAATACAAGCTAAATATATAAACAAACCTCATACCTATGTAGCACCTAAAGCTGATGAATTTTTGCGTATATGGGGAGTGACTACAATGTTACGAAGTAATGATTAAAGGGAGGTAATAATGAAGAGGGCACTATTTCCGCATGACTTTATCACTATGGAACTTTTGTAGTTTAGGAAAGCAGAAATTTCCAAAGCAAGAGGTTGATGTGCAGATCCATAGCACTGGTTCTCTGGAAGGATTTGAACAGAAAAAGCTAATGATATGTCAGATAATAGCTGCTAGAAGAAAGGTTCAGACAATTTACAGATAATTGATAGCAAGTATATAAAAGAAAGAAAACAAAATTCCTATCTCAGTACAGCCAGATTATTTATGAAATGATTCTAAAATTTTTAATCATAATTTGATATATTAATAATTAGAATAAGGTAGAATAGAAATAACAAAACACTTGATTCATTATGAAAACTGATGTACTTCTTAGTTTTCCAAACTGCTAGAGAGGGCAATGCTAGATATTCAGAACCATGGCATGAGCAACATCTAGTGACAAGCCCAGCACATTACAGTTTTGTAGAAGAATCAGTGATGAGAGAACTCTGTCGTCTTTTAACGAGGGTATGTCTGCACTGAACAATGAAATGGTTTTCTAAAAAGCAAAAATGCTACTTCTTTCTGCTATATCCTCTGGACTCTATTAATTTTGTCTTTCTCTGTTTCAAACCTACATATAGCATTTTACTTATACTTTTCTTGTAACACTGATGTTAGTATGTCTTACAGAGAGATCTATACTATCATAGTCAAGAGCACAGATTTTGGAGCCAGACGGCACTGGTTTGTTTCTGAGTTGCACAATTACTAAGTATGAGGCATTAAGCAACCTCTCTAGGTCTCGAGGTCTATATCTATAAAGTGGAGTACTGTAAGAATGAAGGGAATTATTATTCATGTACAAATCTTACAACAATGGTTGGCACATAAAAGCATTTACTCATTTATAGTTATTCTTATTAGTAGTAGGTATCATTATTATTTTAAGAATTGCATGTCTATCTTCCGAGCAGGTGAGAACATTTCTGGAAGACTCATCTCTACCCTTATTGCAGTCAAGAGAACTAAGAATGTGCTTTACAGTTTACAAAGCATTTTCACATACATCATTTCATGTGATTAGAGAATGTTCTTGACCGTAAAAAATGGTGCAACCACCTACCTTGGTGGTCAAGCCTGAACCCTCCCTCCACAATCAACCACCAACCCCTGTTGATGCTAACTTGCAAATATTTATTAATTGCCCACTGGATATGCTCTAATGTAGATCCTCACCCTCTATTATGTGTATTGCCAAAGCAGTCTTCCATTTGGCTCTTGGACACTAGTCTTTAGGCTTGTCTACTGTCCAGAACACTCTTCACTGTAATCAGAGCTATCTTTCAAAAACATTCATCTGATTATATATTTTCTTGCTTAAAAGCCTGTAGTAGCTTTCCACTGATTGTCTTCAGCTTTATAAAGATCAACTCCTTAACATAGGCCGTTCATGATGAGGTTCCTGCTTACTTTTCCAGCCTTGCCTTTCACTACTTCCTCATTCACTCATCTGCCCTGCCTCAGCTGTGCTGAGCTATGCTTCGCCACAATGCTCCTGACAACCAGATAGTAGTTAGTGCATGACGCTTCTTCCTGCATACCCTTCTGTCTGGCTAACTCTCCTAGCTTCTCTGTAACCACTCAAAGTGGGCTACTTGCTTGCCTGGCCAGACCTTTCAAAGTCCTGTGCATACTTTTCCACAACTGCCTTTGTTCAAAGAGATTAAAACTGCCTATACACTTACAAATCTTTCAGTTTCCTTGAAGACACAGAAAATGTCTTATTTGTTAGTAAAGTGCCTAGATTGAAAAGTTTTTATTAAAAGAAAGAATGAATATGAACCGTGTAACAGCGGGAAAGGTAGGCAGAGTAGAGATTAACATCATTATTTTTATTTTTCATCCTCATTTTGAGTCTATGTACTAAATATCCATATGGTTTAATCATCTACACTCCCTGGATTTAAGCCTTGGTTCCCCACTTATTAGGTAGCTTACTTAACCTCTCTAAACATCAATGTCTCCATCTTTAAGACAAGAAAATTAACGTTCCAACCAAATTAAGGTTGTGGGAATTAAATGAGTTAAAGTATGTAAAGTATCATAAATAGTACATAGCACATAGGAAATGTACTTTAATTTCATGTGTGCTTTTATTTACAGATAATTTAGACACTGTAAAAGAGATTCAATGCCAAAGCCATGGTACTAGTAAGTGTGATGGCTGTAGATCTAACTCAAGTCTTCAAGAGCACTACATTGCAATTTTGTTTGGTAGTTAAACTGGCCTTAAATTTAAGTGATCTGTTACTAATGCTTTTCCTCTTCAGCCTTAGGTCTCCTTGCCCTTGAGAGCTCTCTCTAGAGACCACTTAGTTCTCACGCAAATGGTGGCTTAAAAAACTCTGTCAATATAAGGCTTTGCAAATAGGATGACCAAATGACATAAATACGGATCTTCCTTCCCTGTGAGTTTGCAGGTGGATTATCAAAACTCCGTCCTGTCCAGGGTGGTTCCTGCCACAGTTTTGGAGAACATAACTGGACTCAGCAGTTTCCAGGACTTTATGTTCCCATTGGGAAATCTGCACCTTGGTGTACAAAGGCATTGCGTTAGAGATGACTACAACACAGGAACAAAAGAAGCCAGCAGATGATTGCCACATCGGGGAAAACATCCGAAATCTTCTCTTGGGACCCAATGATGATCTTGCTTTCTTTACTAGAAAGCCTTATTTCAGTCTCTCTTTTGTTGCTAAAAGTTAGAGCCCCTTGTAATTTTCCACTTACATTTTTACTTTTAATATCTTTATCTTCTTACTCACTCTCCCTGCCTGTTTCTTTCCTCTTACTCTTCTGAAAGCATTCTGATGAGGAATTAAAAACAAAACAAAACAAACAAACCAGTGTTGCCTCTACTATTGGGGCTTAATACAGAGGAATTATGTACGTTTTCCAACTCTTCCATAAATCCATGACTGTTCTGTGCTGAATATGAGGAGTTCCTGAGCAGGGAACATTCCAGAGCCCCCACCCAATGGCCTTCACATTAAGACTCTCGACCTATCATTGTCCTTCTTTTCGTTGGCTCTACGGGGGGGAGGCAGGAAAGGCAGTGAGAAGGCTGGGATTTGCTGTTCTCTATTTGTTTCAATTCTCTCTGAAGAGTAATAATCAGGTGAAATACCTTTGAAAGCATCACTTCAGTTTAGTTCAAGCTACATGTGTGAAACTGGATTTTCCAACATAGTCCTGGTAAAATGAAATACTAGAAAAACCAGGATATTATTCAAGCTCCACTTCTTGTTGTAATGATATATATAAATTCCTAAACTGATAAATATATATAAAGTGTTACTATAATGTTGAAATATTCCCCAAATAGAAATTTGTGCCATTTTATTCACTCAAAGACTTTCCTATATTCTATAATCAGTCTTGGATAGGGTGATAATATGTTTCCAAGAGTGTTTTTTTGGGAAGAGCTGTTCTTTATTATGAAAGTATGTCTGTCCTTCATTTTTTTCTTTTAATTTTAATAAGTCTTTTTCCTTAAAAATATGAGAATGATACTAAGTAACTTACACATAGAATTCTTACTTTCATGAAGTTAAAGTTGGCAACATTGTGTAGGTTTTGAATTAGGGGGAAAATTTTGCTGGTTGGTAAAACTGAAAAGAAGGTAAACCATGAATATTAGGGACCTTGGGTACAGAGTCATTCAAAATTACATCTCTCTCTTTTTATAGCTGTAGACTGAGTTGGATAGTGATCTATCAGGTAACTTCAAGTTCAAATTTTTTGTAACCTTTGATTCTGAAAACATCATCAGAGTTTAATCTGAAATTTGGTGGGAACCTGTTGAGAAGCCTCTCAATGACCCTCAGACTCATCATGCTGTGTGGCAAGATTTTGGGGAACTGTTAGCTGCCTTCCAAAGCTAGACTTTTATCTGTGAAACACTGTGTAAATGAAGCTCTCATTAGTTTCAACTCCCCCCCATTTCCTATGCTCTCCCCCTAGGAAGTCTAGAGAGGTGTTTCTCTTGGTAAAAGAGACAATGCCAGGTATATTCACGGTCAAACTCCCATGCAAACCTTGGTCAGAAATACCCCTGGCTCTACATGATCTGCAGAAAGTGGTTACCTCTCCTCTGGCCTCAGGACCTTGACTCTGCACTCTTCTGTTTTCTACCTGGCAGTTGAAATTCTGCTTTGCAGTTTGAAGAGCATAGGCAAATACATCTAAGAAATTTGAATATAGTCTGTCTTAGCTACATCACAGGATATAGCATGGTGTATGGTTATATAGTCATGGGATGGGAAAGAGACTTTTTTCAGTCTCTCAGAGTCTCAGTTTCATTATCTATAGAGTGGAGATAATAGTGGTACCTGCCTGACAGAACTGTTGTGAAGAGTAAAAGAAATAACACATGCCAATGCAGCTGGTCCCACAGTGAGTGCTCATTAAATGTTTCCTTCTACTCCATAGTACAGTTATGTGGGTGTTCCTCTTATCTTTCTTATTAACTGTAACCTCCCTGAGACCATACAACCTTTCTGAGAATAACTGTTTTTAACTCATGTGTGATTATTCAAATGTTTTGTTAACCTTTCATCCCCAAGCCTGGAACACTGCATGCCACATTGGAAAGATTCAGGAAGTATTTGTCAAATGAATGAATAAACGAATTGTAGCCCACCCAATGATTGAGACATTTGGGGAAGGGGCGCTTACATTAGAATTTGCTGGCAGAAATGCCCTGGGGAGTCCGTTCATATGGGTAGCTTTAAGATGTCCCCTGCCCCTTTCATAAGAGAGTGACCCTTTTTAGCTTCTTTTCCCAAAGCAGAAAAGAGCCCAGTGGAAATTTCCAGGCTGGAGACATTAGGAAGCTACCAATATTTTTATAACATATGATGTTAAAAACAACTGTACGTGTGCCCAGAAACCTTTTAAAGCATGAATGCCAGCATCCAACTTTATTTGGTTTCAGAAATTTAATAAACGACTAATACAATCCAGTTATTGTTCCTTAAAAATTAGAGATCTACGATTAATAGCAGCAAAACAAAAACATGAGCTGTGTTTAACAGGGTGGTGGAGTGTGTCATGTCTCACTGAGGAGCTGGGCAACAAGCGGGCATTGAGTGAAGGTTCCAGAGAAGGGACAAAGACATGTGGCTGGATGACAGCTCATTAAATGTCACCAGGCAGAGACTACTGAGAGCAGAGGCATGTCATCAACTATCGTTTCCTTTTTACCATAGCCTCATGCAGACTGTATATGCTGTGGAAAGTTCTAGTATGATCTGCAAAAAAAAAAAGCGTTAAGGTTCTCAACTCAGAAATGATTCAGCAGTTCAGGAAATGAAGCTGAATGACAATTTCAGAAAAAAGGATCAATAACAGATGAAATCTGCACACTGTGTCTGAGATTTGTCATACCCTTGGAGACCCCAGCTACACATTTCTCATGCTGTAGAGCATAATGTCTTTAAGGGTCATTACTGTCACCTCGCCCACATTCATTTTTCCCCTCCCTCCTTCGCACGGGTCAAAGGGGGAACAGTTGTTTTCCTGCTGTGACAGGTTAGAAATGAGGTAAGCGTGAGACTAGAAGCCACACAGAGCTTGTACTTACTGCTCGCTTGGAAGTGAGGAGTTTCTTGACATCGCCTTCGGTGACAAGTCATAGTCGCTATCGGATCTGTAGAGAAAGGACTCTCTGCGCTGGCTGTGCCCAGGAAAGGTGGCATGGAGCACCAACCCAGAGGAAGAGCTGGCTTGGGGGTCCAGTGGGCTCCGACCTGGGGAAGGGCCATTTTCCACATCAAAGCTTAAGAGAAAGCAAAAAACTCTGGTTACATAAGGAGGGCATCTGACACATACATACATGAAGAACCCGTGTGCGCCAGGCACTTTACATAAAATTCCACACTTCATGCACAATTGTAATCTTCCAAACAGGTCTAAGTTGCTGCCATTATTATTCTCATTTTGTATGAAGGAAACAGTCCCACAGAAGCCCTGTCATCAGTAAAGTAGTAGAGACAGGATCTGAAGCCTAGAGCAAAGCCCCACGGCTTTTCAGTGGCATGAACGACTTTGACAAACTCAGAATAAGAGCCAACCATGAAATAACTTGATGATAATAAGCAACTCCACAGACCGCATCTGACACAGCTCTAGGTGTCAGACACAAAACTATCACTTAAATGTCTTCGTAGCTGGGAGACTTCTTCATGCCATAAATAGACATCATGGTCTCATTAAAGATACAATATGCATATTTCTCAGTGTTTGCAGGAACAGAGTGCTAGCCTGAAAACATTCACTGACTGATTAGATGGGAGGCCCAGTCTGAGACTTAATATTCACATCCAAAGTTTAACCACAGAAAATTATTTAATTACTCTGATAATGCCAATTACCTTCTGGGCTGCAGAGCTGTATGTCTTGAGAATATAGGCTCTGCCTCCAGTATAGGGGAGCCATTAAGATATCTGGTCGGTCTGCTCACCCTAGGAAGGTACCTCCAAGTCCAGATTTAGTTGAACAAGCTCTGATCAATGAACATACAGATGGGAGCTGTAGAGATTTTGTCTCGTTTTCTCTCTCCCTGCCATGGTATTACCAGAGGTGCTGCGTCCTTCCTATGCTCTCCATCATCCCCTATGCATTTTCCCGGCATGCACTACTTCCCTTAGCCTCAAACTGGCAGTAATGCTCTGGCCTACCGTTTCTCTAGACCACTCACAGGTCTCCAGTTAAAGCTCTGCAGAGAGGTACTGAAGAAGTTACAAGGCTGAGACTGTCCTTTCTTCCAAGTTAGACTACAATAGTGGGCTTCCTTTATGTTCATCTAGCTGCCATAATTTATTTCTACATTAATGGTCTTATTACTATTATATTATTTTTACTAGTTCTTACAATCTGCTCTCTTGGGTGCATTTTACATTTCTTTAGTTTACAAATTGTGTTCTGATCTGTTATCCCATTTACCGCTCATAACAACTCTGTGAAGGATATAGAATGACTCCACCCTACATTTGAGGAAAATGAGGCTTAGAGAGATTTCAAATACTTGCTCAAGGTCACATCCTCATACCTTGCAGAACAAACGCTGGAATGCCCAAGTCATCCAACTCTTTCTCTACAACCCCAGACCTCTCATCACAGAGCATCAGAATGGCTCACTGGCTAGCTGAGTGCAATTTTTCTTCTGGATTCAAACAAAATTGTGTTTGGTATGTAGATGGTTGGTAAGATTGTGAGCAACCTTAGCTGTCAGTCTTGAATGGAGACAGGAGAGCAGCAAATTACCCTGAAGCTATAGATTTCCTTGAAACTGGAAAGAAGAAATAACAGAATGCAGGGTTATAATGCTTCCCCGGAGCCCATTCTGAGACGCCTCTTTTAGCCAACCTACAAACTCCAGGTGTGTGATAAGAAGCAGCAGGTGAGAATCTCCGGTTAAAAGGACAAAAAGGGCCATAACAATCCAATGTGTATTTGGACTTTCAAGGCACCTGTGCGTGGATTTTCACAGCAGGCTGATGGTCTGGGATGGGGCTGCCTTTCAAAGACTGCAGGCAAGCAGGCAGGTGGGCAATCGCTCACACATGCCAGCTTGCTTCTCCGCCTGCCTAGAAGAAAAGCTATGTTGTAAGCCAACTACATGGCAGTGAGTGAAAATCTAATGAAAACTGACTTGCAAACTTTCCTTGGGGAGATCTATACTAGCTGCTGAGCAAAAACCAAACCAAAACAAAACAAAGACTCATTTGTGGATAAGGGCTCCCTTGTGCCACCCAGATCCTCTGGAATGGGGTAGGTCCTGATGCTTGCTCTGAACTCTTTTTAAGGATAAACAGGGGAGTTCTTAAAAGGTATAGATGGGACTACATAAAGCTTAAGAGCAGGCATGAGCTTTGAAGTTTCATGTATATTCATGCTATTCATTTGGGATGTATCTGTTCAGCCTTGATGGATATTAAAACATTAAAAGCAACACTTGGCAGCCAGCCATTGCCTCAGGCCCTCCAGAATTTGCTGGTCTCCCCAGTGATTCAGTAACTAAAGGCTTGGTGTCTGGAACAGCAGAGGTCTCTAGCTTTAGCACTATGGCCTGTGCCCATTTAATTGGTCAGTGCCCAGGCAGTGCCTGTCATTAAACATTATCAATGTGTGTTCCTGAGCTAAAACATTAGACAGGCACCAGTTGCACATGCCTACCAAACTCTTAGAACTTTTTCCATTGAGAGTTTCTACCTTGGCTCACTCTGCCCTATTTTCTGCTACAGGCATTCCTAGTGGGTAGAAAGTTTAAGTCAAGGCATTACCCTTAAAGCGTATGTCATAAGGCATTCTGCCCCGAGTTACTATTTAAGAAGACTGGTCTTACTAGGTAAGCAGGAACTAGACCCAGACACCCAAACCCTCTCCATGCTGCTCTCTTTTGTTTTTGTTTTTGTTTTGTTTCTGTCTGTATTCTCTACCCTGCCCAAACTCATAGAAGAGCCTGTTGGAATTCAGAAGAAGCCAGGGAAGAATTCTCTGGTGCAAAGAAGCCGTCTCAGTGAGACAAACAGCCTTTCATATTCCTCAGGGCACTGTTTCAAAGCAACCAACACAGATGTACAACTTAGGAACAAACATGAATCACCAACCAGACACCAGCCCCAGTCACAGCAAAATTAGCGGGCAGACATCACAATACATCCCGAGGATCCAGGGTGGGAGGAGGGGTGTGGGCAAAGAGAAGACTGAGGACAGACTTAACAAGCAAAATGAATAGACCACACAAACTGAAACACAATTAGGGAGAAAATGGATTCCAAAATATCAGAAAGAAACACATAAATGGAAGAATTTATTTAGATAAATTATTTAGGATAATTTTTTTGTGTCTGTGTTAAGCAGGACACGCATTTCACCTTTAGGCTTCATTATATTAAAAAATCATTATAACAGTAATATAAGCATTTATAGAAAACATAGACACTAGAGGAAAAAAATACCACTTTTATTAGTAGTTTAGTATGTTTCCTTCTGAATAGTTTTCCTGTAGGCTTAGATCATTATTGTTTTTTACAAGTATTTTTCATGGACTGCACAGTTCCTGGAATTATCATTTTCCATGCCCTGGACCTTGTTGATTCACCCAGAAGCAGTACCATACTTTCTTAAGCATTTTCCCTACTACTGGCCATCGTACTTAAGATCTTAACATTGTAGTTGCTATCTTTGACCGTATAGCTACTTTAATATTCAGATGAGGCCACTCCAAAGATTTAGACAGATTAAGAGAGGATGTCATTAGTGAGTTTCTGAATATTTCACTGTACCTCCCTGGAAGGGGCTGCCCATATCCAGGACATGGACTGAAAGAAATAGTGTTGCCTTTTTTCTAGGATCACAGACAGCCCCAGAACTTTCTCTCATGTCCAGGACTCTGTAGGCTTTCCTCCCTCCTGATCTGCTTGCTTCTCCCTGCCTTGGCTGATCACCCCAGACCTAATCAATTGCTTGTTGTCTAAAACTGAATATTTTAACGACTCTCTTCTGCTCGGTATCTAGAGTTCTTGGCTTCTTGAGCCAGATTGATGACAGTGGGTGACACTGTGGGTTATAAAGTGGTGCTCCCTGAAACTGGGGGGCCCTTCTCACCACTGTCTCCGATAAGTCACGATCTTCCAAATTCAGCTCACAGCACCTCCTCCAGCAACTTTTCTCTGACAGTGCAGCCCGGCCTGAGTTTGATGTAAACACAGGCTCCTCCTCTGCTCTCCCAGACTCCTTTACTCAGTACTTGATCACAGCACCTGTAGCTCTCTACTTAATTCTCTAGTTATTTAGCCGGTTCTCAGTAGATTTTTATTTCTCAGAGAGAAGGGATCCAAAATGACTCACTTTGTATCCCAAACATCTGGGTCAGAGACTTGTAAATAATAGATCCTCAAAAGATGTCGGCTGCACTAATTAAAGAATACTGCAATTTACTGTGAAATGTTTCTCCTCTCCCTTCCTGCTTCCTGCCTCCTCACTCTCGTCTCCATTCCCACCAACATGGGCTTTTGATGTATTTTTCCCAAGAGTCTATACAGATGTGGGAGTCACTTAATTCACAAATCTTGTAAGGCAATGATCTAAGAATTAAAATATAATAAATTAAAATAAAACACAACACGCTGCCGTGTTCTCACTGAACAAAACAATCTTGCGTAGAAAAATCCCTGCCCTAGATATTTGAGATGCTGACATCTTTACACAAACCCCATCATGGGAAAAGCCCTCCCATGCCAGCTTCTGTTTGCCATCTTCTCATCTTCTTTTTAATAAAAGCAAGACTCTTCTCTGCCCCACACTTTCTCTGCGGGTGGTTTCCATTCCCTGGGAATGCATGCAAAGCCAGCCCCGAGCCCGGGCAGAGAGCTAGCCAGCAGATGGCAGAAGACGGCTGCAGCTTCCCTAGGCTGCACCTCCCAGCCTCCAACAGGCACAGGCGGGCCGCGTGCCAGGCTCGGAGGGAGAATGCGACCGGGGCCTTATTCATAAGCTTGGAGGAAAAATCAGGGATAAAGAACAGAACTGCAAGGTAGACATGAAACCTTTTATTAAACTAAGAGAAGCTCTACTTCCAAGAATTCAAGCTCAGCCAGGTGGTTGCAGAATTGCCTGCAGTTGTTCCCAGGGCGGCTGTTTCCTGACCCCCCAATTACCTGCGTATACCCCAATTTCCGTTACAAAAACTCATGAAGTAACATCCTACAAATAATTCATTTAGGAGTCAGAAGAGACTTTTTCTTTTTCAACTCAGTCCTTCCCAAGGCAAGTCTCTGGCTTATTCTGATAAACAGCCCCACTGTAAAGGTCATGAGCTCTCCAAAAGAGGTTTAAACTCATAGATCAGCATGGTGGCTCACCACCTTTTGGGGAGAGTGCCGTACTGTTTCTTCCTTCCTTCCTTTCAAGTTTATTTATCTGAGAGAGAGAGAGAGAGAGAGAGAGAGAGAGAGAGAGAGAGAGAGTGAACGAGTGCACATTCTAAGTAGGCTTGTGCTGTCAGTGAGGAGTCCAATGTGGGGCTTGAACTTCTGAAACAGAATAGATCATGACCTGAGCTGGAATCATGAGCCAGACACTTAACTGACTGAGCCACCCAGGTGCCCCTCTGCATTTCTTTCCTAAACATTTACTCATTGAGTATCTCACACATCACTGAATTTTTATAACTCCAGAAGGTTAATTCTCTTCTTCTCATGTCAAAGAGGAGAAAATGGAGCCTCCAAAATGTGAAACTTCATGTGAAAAATTCTAAAATGTGATCTCCTTTAATTACACTGTATAGTTTGTGTCCCGGGGTCTCTCCTCCCATGTCCCCAAGACCCTTCTTCATCCCAGAATCTACTACACTGGACTTATTCCTCTGTTTACTTATTTCTTTCACATCACTAGATTGTGGCCTTGAAGCAGGGACTAAGCCTAATTTGTTTTATATTCCTGGTGCCTATAACTGAGTATCACACCAGAAGGCATATAACCAATGAATGAATGGGAGGGTCTCATTGTTTATGTTTCTCATCTGACAAAAAGCTTGTTCTACCTAGATTAAAACCTCTGGCAGGTGAAGACTTCTGAGAAGTCCCTCGCTTAACTGGTTCCCCTTTATCCATCACCCCACCCCACCCCCCACCTCCCTGCACCATCCCTGGAACTCCATCCCAGGTGTTTTGCCTTTTGAGAACTTTTGTGTCTATGTCTGTGTTTGTGTGGATGGTGGTGGTGGTTTATTTGTGAGAGAAGGACATGTTTCTTTAAAGTTCTGTTGGAAAATATTTTCCTCAATTATACTCAGAAATTAACATCTTCAAATGCCAGCTTATAGTTTTGATTAAAAAAACATACTTAGGTTGGCCATCACCTCAGTGTGCTATCTGGTCCCTGTAGATGGAGAAGGTGTACTGGGGCGTGCATTCTTACCTGCAGTGACAGTGACCCATCTTTATACAATTAATGGTGGCAGGATGCCAGTCCCATATTTAAAATTTTTTAAGTTTATTTATTTTGAGAGAGAGAGAGAGAGAGACAGCACAAGTAGGGGAAAGACAGAGAGAGAGGGAGAGATAGAGAATCCCAAGCAGGTTCCACACTGTATGTGCAGAGCCCAATATGGGGCTCAAACTCATGAACCATGAAATCATGACCTGAGCCAAAATTAAGAGTCAGAAGCTTAACTAACAGAGACACTCAGGTGCCTGTGCCAATCCTATTCTTTTTTAAATTTTTTAAAATGTTTATTTATTTTTGGAGAGAGAGATAAAAAGAGAGAGAGAGAGAGAGCAAGTGGAGGAGGGGCAGAGAGAGAGGGAGACACAGAATCTGAAGCAGGCTCCAGGCTCTGAGCTAACTGTCAGCACAGAGCCCGACGTGGGACTGGAACCCACGAACGGTGAGATCATGACCTGAACTGGCGTTGAACACGTAACGGACTAAGCCACCCAGGCACCACATCCAGTCCTAATTTTTAATGAAGGATTTCACTGTGCAAAGTCACAGCCAGCGTGATGTCGAGCCGGTGTCCTAGCTGCAGGTAGGCAGACCTCCTCTGGTCATAGTTACAGCAGAACATCGCTGCTCAGCCCTAAGCAGCCGGTGCCAAAGACCGTGACTTCCCTCCCATAAAGCAGGAAGGAGAACTATGATATTCGGCTCATCTGAATTCTAAAAGCGGCTTCCCACTGCTTTCTTTTCTTCCTAGGGGCTTTGAAAATGACATTCATGGCAATAGTCCAAAACTGCTTTCCCCACAAAGAGGTTTAACTAGAGGTAGCAGAGTAATGCTGAAGAGCTCTGGGATTTTGGAGACTTGGCTTCCAGCTCATGCTCTGCGAGGAAACAACTGGAATGAAACAGAGGCTCCCCGTATCCTGACCACACCTTAGTCTTTGCCCCTGACGTGAGCGAAGACAAGAACGAGTAGAGCATCTCTGAGGCACTTCTGAGATGAGACAGCTTACAGGCATTTTGGAGATGGAAGAAAGATTGGTTCTTAAGTGTGGCTCGATGTGATTTTATGTTGTTAATGACCATTCATTCATTCATTCATTCAGCACCCACTGTAAATAAGGTACTATTCTAGGCCTGGGAAGGCCATAATGTACAGGACAGACAAGGTCCTTGTGGGGAGGTAGGGACAATAAATCAAGAAAGGTAATATCAGATAGTGATAACAGCTATGAAGAAAACCAAAGGTATGGAGAAGTGTTTCTTTAGTTTGGGTGGTAAGCAAGCTCACTCTATAAACCACAAAGGTGGTCTCCTGCTCTACACCAGGGTGTGATCCCATCTTTCCCAGATGGTGTCACTTTTGTTGAGATCTGATGAATGTATTGGGAAAGTTTATCCTCATGTTCTTTCTGATTTCCATTTCTGTCCACTTTGTAACCAAAGAATTTCGTCAAGATGACACTTGTGTTTGAATGTGGTGCCATTTATTAAGCTAGTGATTTAATTTTCTTCATCCCTGCACCCTTTGTGAGCTGAGTTAGTTGCTCCATTACCTTATGTAGCTACACTTGTATTGATATCTACGGATCTTCACCACAGCAGTTGTCTGCCATAATTGTTAGTGTGCTAGTCTGCCTCCGAACTGTTGTGTTTTGTAAGAACACAGAACGTCTTTTTCTTGTTTTCTCACCTCATTGCTAAAGGCCATGTCTGTCAGAGTAGGGGTACTTAATACATTTCTGATGGATATACCATGAAGGAAGAAATGATTTGGGACCAAGGAATTTTTGCCAGCTCCCCTTGATACCCATCATAGTACAGATAAACTTCTCCAACAAGAAGTGATGTGAGTGGTGTGGGGACACCAAAACATCTTCTGCTCTCTTCTGACCCCTAAAAGCCAGCTCCATAATGAAGAGCCTGGAGTTTGCTACCAAATGTCACCTGCAGCGAGGGCTGGAATACCATCCATAGGGCACTGAGGCCAAGAAGAAGGCAAATGTTCCTATTTGGCAGCAGTCACCAGCATCCCTTGGTGTTGATGGTGTCAGAGGTACAAGTGTCAAGAATATTCCTCTTAATGTTGAATTTTGCTGAAAATTTATATTGCAACTTCTTTCTTTTAGTTGTTTGAGATCCTTTCTTGGGTCATAAATGTTTCACCAAAGAAATGCATAAACAAAAAAACTAATACCAATGCTTCATTTTTCTGATGAAATTATAAGATGAGGGTCATTTTTTTAAAAAAAGCTTTTCTTTTTAAAAGCTAGGAAGGATATTTTAATATAATCCTTTAATAACTTCACATTGGGTTGTTCCTGTGTTATATGATTTGAGGCACAAAGAAAACAAGACTGAATGTAAACAATCCTACCTCATAATCATAAGAACATGATTTCTAACAAGTTTGCAAAGTGCTCTGTCAATTTATTTCCAAGAAAAAAATGATTTTCAGAAATATGAAAGCTATAAGTTACATATATGTTTTTTATGTGTCCTAATTACAAATGAAATTTCACAAACCTACTCTCAGACGTTCATCCACTTAAGCCTCCTGAGAGTTAGGACAACTCTTAGCATAATAGTGGTCACTTTCTATAAATCAGTGATTCTCAGGAAAGATACAGGTCCCTCAAATGAGAATAATTTTGTGTGGGCATGTATTTTGTATGTGGACTGTATGAAGCAGGGGTGGGGGAACCAAGATTGAAAACTTACTACTCTATTGCTGCTGCTATAGGTTGCATTTGGGGTATACAAATTTCCTACCAGCTCAGTATTTTTCAGTCTCCATTTTCCATCTTTTCTAAAAGATCATCATAAAAGATATTCACATGGTTTCTTAACAGGATATAAATATTTCCATTTATACATTTGGTAGCCCTGCCAAAAATAAAATCTATTAATTAAATATATATATGTTTAAAAATAGTGTGTTAGCTTCCAGTAGCTCGAAGGCAACTGAAATTCCCTTCAAGAGAAATGATCCTGATGTGGAAAAACCAGTTCTTGCTCAACCAGTAATGGCTTCCAGAAATTGTTGCTTTTTTTTATAAGTTCTCAGCTACCATCTGGAAATCAGTTCTAGAATTCTGCTTGACATCTATAGCTGAGGTATTGTAGATAAATGGTCATTTTGCTCATTGGTATATACTCCAGTTGTTGGGGACATGTTAATCCCATGAAATAGTGAATTTCACTTATGGATTGATTTAATCATTTACAGCTTAGTCCAGCAAACTTGAATTAATTTAATTTTACTATTATTATTATTTATGTTGTATTTATTTTGAGAGCAAGAGAGACAGAGCACATGTGGGGGAGGGGCAGAAAGAGAGAGAGGGAGACACAGAATCCGAAACAGGCTCCAAGCTCTGAGTTGTCAGCACAGAACCCAACGCCGGGCTCAAATTCACAGACCACGAGATCATGACCTGAGCCGAAGGCTGATGCTTAACCAAATTAATTTAATTTAATTTTTTAATGTTTTTTAAAAATTTATTTTAGAAAGACAGAGAGAGACAGCGTGAGCAGGGGAGGATCAGAGAGAGAAGGAGACACAGAATATGAAGCAGGCTCCAGGCTCTGACTTAGCTGTCAGCACAGAGCCTGACGCGGGGCTCAGACCCACAACCTTGAGATCATGACCTGAGCCGAAGTCGGAAGCTTAACCAACTAAGTCTCCCAGGTGCCCCATTAACCAAATTAATTTTAATCGTTAGCCCAAACCTCCCCCACCCCCATCTACTTACTCAACCAGTCTCCCTCACTGTGGTAAGTGGACCTGCCATCTACTCAGTTGAATCATCCACAATTTACCTCCTTCCTCAAATCCCCTTTTTTTCAATTGGCCAAGAAGGTCTATCCATCCTTCAAAACCATACACTTTATTTTTGTTGCCATCATGGTTTAAGTGCAGTGAAACCTCACTTGAACTAGCATAGCCTCCCTATGAACCTCCATGCTTCCACTTTCCCCCATCCTCCACATTCTGTTCCATATAACAGCAAGGGCAATCTCTTAACATAAAAATTGAGTCATGTCATTGCCTTTAGAAGAAAATCCAACCTTCTTACCATGGATTCCAAGTCCCTAGTCCCTGCCACCATGCATGGGTGTGTTTTGTGCACTGGCATATTTTCTTTGCTTTGAACACTCCCTGCTCACAGAAAGTACTGAATAAATATTTGTTAAATTAATAAATAAATGCTGGTCTCTCTGTTTGTTCTCTCTTCTCCTCTTTGCACGGTTGTCTTCTCATTCTTTAAGCCTTGGATTAAATTAGCTACTAAAAAATATTCCTTCCCTAACCCATTATTTGTTAGACCCCCTTTTCTTCATAGCACCTATTACAAAGTTTTTCTCTATTTGTACACTTATTATTTTTAAATTGTCTTCCCCTGTCATAAAACTCTAAGCTCTATGATGGTTGTCTGTTGTATTTACCAGCACATTAACTAGTACCTGGCACTGGGCCCAAGACATACTGCTAGTTCAGAACTAATGTCTGTTTGATATATTAATAAATGCATAACTGAGTGTGTAGTATATTAAACACTAACAACCACCTCAGTGATTCATAGCAGACTCATCTTTCTGTTATTTAAAAATGCATATTTCTTTAGAAGAAGAGCCCATTTATTGACTTCTCATCATTGAGATTGCTCCCAAACTAATCCTAAGGAAGCTCAAATTTAAAATTTCTTTCTTTTAAATTTTTTTAATGTTTATTCATTTTTGAGAGAAAAAGAAAGAGAGACAGAGCAGGAGCAGGTAAGGGGCAGAGAGAGAGGGAGACACAGAATCCAAGGCAGGCTCCAGGCTCTGAGCTGTCAGCACAGAGCCTGATATGAGGCTTAAACTCACAAACTATGTGATCATGACCTGAGCCGAAGTCAGACGCTAAACCGACTGAGCCACCCAGGCTCCCCTAAAATTTCAATAGATGTAAAAATTTGTTACAGTGTTTCTTATGATTATTACTCTGGGCTTACTTCAGAAAAAAATGAGACTAGTTTTCAGATCAAATTTCACAAGTCATTGATTTTTCAGGGAGGACTACACGGAGGTGCTAAGATCTGCATGGAGGCTACAGGCCTATGTCTAGGCATGTGAAATGCCATTACTTAATTCATCAAGAACTGCATATTTAAAAAAAATAATTTATATTCTCTTGAGAACAAATACTCTATCCATCTCCTTTCTGGTGGAGGTGGGGGGTGGTGGAAGGAATGGCAGAGGATTGCTATAAACTCAAATAATAACCATAAAATTGGTTATTATTTGCCTCAGCCTCTGGTCTACTGAGCACTTAATAGTGTTTACATCAGTTAACAGCTGGCCTCCAAATGTTATCAGTCTTAAACACTGCACCTGCAGACAGCCTGGCATTTGAGTTTTAAATATGTTCTTTTATGAAGGAAGGAGGGGTGAGAAAAGGGGGGGGTAGAGAAAGGACAGGTGGAAAAATGTGATCTCAGAATGGTTTCTCCTTGACTCAGGCAGTAAAGCTAAGAAAAGGTACACATTCTTTCCTTACAGGTATTGAGCACTTACAATGTGCCAGACTACATATTTAGTGTTGGGTATATATTAACTCATGTCATTGCTACGGTCACTCTGTGGGGAAGTTGTTCCTCTGATTTTATGGATGTGAAAACCAAAGTTCAAAGGGTTTAAATAATTTGCTGAGGATCCCTCAGGTATTAAATGGTGGGTCTTGGATTTAAACTTGGAAACGTGGTTTGAGTCTATCCATTAACAGATCAATCGACTCACCCACATTAGTAAGCATCTGCCCAGTCTTCCCTCTTGTTACCATAGCTAAATTTTCACTGCTGTATCTGAAGCCAAGCCTTCTGTTGTGAACCCTACCCTTTCTCTCCTACTCACAGACTACGCTACTACATCATTTTCCATTTTGCACATCAGCAAACAACCAAACTGTAAAAACTTATACATAAAACAAACCAATCAACAAGCAAAAAATAATAACCCAAAAGACTTCTACCAGACATATAAAAATTGAAAGAATTCATCAGCAGCAGATCTGAAGTATAAGAAATGTGAAAGGAAGTCCTTCAGGCAGAAGGAAAATTATACCAGATAGAAGTCAGTGTTTCACAAAGGAATAAAGGGATCTTTTTTGGTTCTTTTAAAAATTTTTTCAAAATACAATTGACTGAAAATAAGAAATAAGAAATAATAATCATGTATTGTGAGACTTATAATGTATATAGAAGTAAAACACAAGAGTACACCAGAAGAAACAAGAGTAGAATGCAAAGAAGGGAGAAATGGAAGTACATTGTAGACAGGTTCTTACACTATATGTGAAGTGGTATAATATTGCTTGAAGGTAGGTTGGGATAAGCTAAATATTTACCCTAGAAACACTAAAGAAACCATTGAGATAAAAAAGAAAAAAAGGAGAGCTTTACCTAAGGAAATAAAAAAGGAAGCATAAAACACTTATCCAAAACAGCAGAAAAAGAGTTTGAAAAAGCACAAAATGAATAGATAGAACAAATAGAAAACAAATACCAAGATGTAAATATAAACCTAACCATGCTAATAATATTTTTAAATGTAAATAGTGTAAACATTACAATTAAAAGGCAGACATTTTCAAGAGAGATAAAAAAGCATGACCTAATGTTATGCTTCCTGTATCAAGCCACTTGAAATATAAAAGCACAAGTTAAAGAAAAGGGAGTGGAAATATATATACCTTAAAAACATCAATCAAAAGAAATCTAGATTGGCTATATTAATATAAGAACAAGTAGATTTCAGAACAAAGATTATTACTAGGAATAGAGGGTAATTTCATAATGATAAAAGAGAGTTGTAAAGAGGACATAACAATTCTAACAATTTATGAAACAGAATTTCAAAATACATGTACAAAAAAACAAAAAGAAAAGCAAAAAAAGGACAAACAGAATAGAAGTACAGCCTTGATAACTGATTGAATCAACAGAAACCCAGTAAGAATATAGAGAACTTGAACACTATCAATTTGATATAACTGACATTGATATAACACTACACCAAACAACAGCTGTCTACATATTGTTTTCAAATGAGCATGGAACACTAGACAATAAATATTCTAGACAGTAAAAAAGTATCAATAAGTTTTAAAAAATTCAAGCCATACAAAGTATATTCTCTGATCAGAGTGTAAATTAGGAATCAGTAACAGCAAGATCTCTAGTAAAGCTCTAAGTATTTGAATCTAAACATTCTAAATAAATCATGAGTCATAGAAAAAAATCAAAAGAGAAATAAGAAAGAATTTTGACTAACTGAAAAATATTATATATCTAAATCTGTGGGATACAGCTAAAGCAGTACTTAAAGGTAAAACTATAGCACTAAAGGCCTTTATTAGAAAAGAACAAGATAAATGACCTCAGATTCTAGCTTAAATTAGAGAAATAATAGCAAATAAAACCCAAAGTAAGCATATGGGAAATAAGGATAAGAATGGAAATAAAATAGAGAAAGAGAGAGAATCAATGAAGACAAAACAGGTTCTATGTGTAAACATGGCAAACTTCTAGTCTGATTTGCCAGGAAAAGGAGAGAAGATGCAAGTTAAGAATATCAGGAATGAAAGAGGAGATATCAGTATAGATTCTAAAGATAAAATAAAGTTAATAAAGAACTATTATGAGCAACTTTATGCCAATAAATTCTACAGCTTAGATGAAATCGATAAATTCCTTGAAAAACACAAACTACTAAAGCTCACTGAAGAAGAAAGAACAAGCATGAAGAAGCCTATACCTATTATAGAAGTTGAATGTTTATTTTTTATTGTTTTAAATATTTTTATTCATTTTTGAGATACAGAGAGAGACAGAACACTAGTAGGGTGAGGGCAGAGAGACAGGGAGACACAGAATCCAAAGCAGGCTCCAGGCTCTGAGCTGGCAGCACAGAGCTTGATGTGGGGCTAGAACCCATGAACCATGAGATCATGACCTGAGCTGAAGTCGGACACTTAACCAACTGAGCCACCCAGGCAACCCAAATGTTTTTAAAAATTAAAACCATTTCTCAAACACACACACACACACACACACACACACACACACACACACACACACACACACAACTGCAAGGCCAGATGGCTCTCCTGGTGAATACTGCCAAAAATTTAAAGAAGAAATAATACTAATTCTACACATCCCTTCAATAAGTTGAAAAGGAAGGAATACTTCCTGTTTCAAGTCAGCATATTTCTGATATCAAAATCAAAGACAACTCCAGAAAAGAAAACATACAGATCACTCCACCCAGAAACACATATAAAGAGGTTGACCCATGATGATCAAAGAGGGGTTTTTCCAAGGAATATAAGGTTGTTATAATACTCAAAAGACCATCAATGTAATTCCCCATATTAATACTAATAATAAACTATCCAGGAAAAAACATATGACAAATTTCAATATTCATTCCTGGTAAAAATTTCTAGAAAACTAGCAGTGATGGGGACATTTCTCAACCAGGTAAAAGGCATCTATGAAAAAGCTCCATCTAACATCATACTTAAGAGTGAAACACTGAGTTATTTCCCCTTAAAATTAGGAAAAAAGTAAGAATGTCTTTGTCTTCTTCTCACCACTTCAAGTGAACACTTCACTGGAAGTTCTTAGTATAGTAGGCAAAAAAATTATACATATATGTGTGTGTGTGTGTGTGTGTGTGTGTGTGTATGTGTGTGTGTATATACTGGATATTCATAGGTGATATGCCTGTCTATGTAGAACATTCATTGCAGCTTTGTTATAGTAAAGAACTGAAAACAACCCAAATGTAACAGGTGAATAGGAACACAAATTATAGTGCATCCATGTAATGGAATACCCCTTAGCAATAAAAAACTATCAATATCTGCAACAATAAGGATTAATCTCAAACTAATTATTCTGGGTAAAAGGAAGTAGATCAAGAGAGTATATATTTTATGGTTCCATTTATCTAAAATACTAGATAGTAAAACAATAGTGATAGCTCATCAGTGATTTTGGGGGGATGGAAAGGTGGTCTCAGGAGGGTTGGGAGGAAGTGCAAAAAGAAACTTTTGGGTTTGATGGATATGAATTATCTTGGATGTAGCAATGATTTCATGAGTATATATATGTCCAACTGTACACTTTAAAAAGTAAACATTTTGTGTGCCATTTGTATCTAAATAAAGATTAAATATGGACTTGTGGTTACTCCATGCTGTCCTCCACTTATTGCTTAATTTCTTTTTTTTTTTTTTTGCAGTGTTTTAAAAGCAAAATTCTTCAAGGAGTTGTCTTTACTTGCTGTCTCCACTTTCTCAACATCTATGATCTTCTCAACACAGTATATTTGGGATTTGGTCTACAGTATTTCATAGCAAATCCACCTTGTTGAGATCATTAGGATCCTACATCTTGCCCAAACTAACAATCAATTCTCAGTCACTATCTTTCTCAAAATGTCATGAGCATTTGACACATTTATCCTTCTTTTATTTTGACTTTCAAGATATTACCTTCTCCTGGTTTCTTCCTATTTCATTGGCCTTCCTAGGTCTTTCATCTGACCTCAAATTCTACATTTTGGAGAATCCTGGGACTCAGCTCTCAGCCTTGTTTTCTTTTTTTATTCAGGTGATTCTAGGTGATTTTATCATTGCATTTATCATGATATAAAATACTGTTCATCAATGACTGCCTTGAATCTCTAATGTGTTTAAAATGATGACAACAACAGGAAGAATATGATGAAAGGTTAAGAGGCTCGTAATCTAACTAGACAAAGCTGGAAATCTCAAGAACAGCAAAGGTAGTTTAAAGGTCAAAGGCCTAAAAATGTGGGATGGATGCCACGTGCTGTCAGAGAGGCTCCCAGACTGTTCTTTCCAGTGCATTCAAAACACAGTCTGCCCTGTTTTTGTACGTCACTGTCCTCAGCTCTGGTGGTAATTTTATGTAAAATGCATCCAATTTCTATAAAACTACTTAGCATTGATTTTGCATCTGAAGAGTTTCAGAAACGTCACCATTCCAAAAATAAATGGTATCATGATTCTATTAGAGCACAAGGAAAGTCTCCAGGCTTCACTATTCTTTGCCATTATTTTTAGAAATTAAATCTTCCTGTAATCTAAGCCCCGTGTCTCTGAGCGGGTCACAGCTTGCCTTTCATCAGGGTAGGCAGACCTCCTTTGCGTTCCCTAATGGTGGGACCAGTCAATCTTGGGGGATGACCTCACCATTACAGAATCCTAGGGAACTATGAGGTTCCTTTACCTTCCTACTTGGCCAGAAATCACTATGACAGGCTTTAGCTTTTTTTTCCAGAGCAATCTTTTCAGAAGAGGTATATAGCATCAGTGGATTGAAGTGAACAGAGAAGTCCTTTTTAACCAATGTGAATTCATTTTTTTCTTCAGATACCAATTCCTATTCATGATCTTGTTATTTTGGAAAGAGCATTGTTCCTGTACAAATCCATCTTTTATATAACAGAAACAATGACTACCTCTCAACATAGGTAGTTGAGGAAACCCATTTGCAAAGTAGTCTCTTCCTTTCAATTGCTTTTCCTACAACCCTGCCTTTTGACTGACTCACCCAAAGTGAAACAAGTCACTTGAAGGGTTGATTTATTAGCTAGAGGTGCCCCCTGAAAATTTCATCTCATCTCTGTCAATAATCCCATTTCCTCATTTCATCTTTTCAGAACCAATTCTTTCAACATGGATTTCCTCTTTAATAACTCAATTATCTTAACTTACTGGTAAATTACCCAGTCTAACCAAAACATCAGATTCAGTAATCAAAAGGACAGAGGGCTCTTCAAACGGTGTTTCTGACTCACATATTTCTGACTCACAGAGGGATGTACTATGTTCTGTGCCACCTCAATAATGTGGCATTACTTGGACAAATAAAAAACACCACCTTATGCAGCCTGTTTCTTACATATTTTCTTCTCAATTTTACAAATTAGTCACTTAACTTCAATATTCTTCAAATGGTTTTCTTTATTTTATTTTATTCTGAAATGTGACCATTCTACTCTAAACAAGGAAGCCATAAAACTCATTCCATTTTCCATACACATTTTACAATGTTACAAATATACAATTTCCATGCCCCTTTGATGATTTTAGAAGAAATAAGAGATGCTTAAGGTCATTTTCTATTGAATATAAATAGCAGCAACTCTTATTCTATTGGGAAAATTGAGTTTGGGAATAGTTGACTTTCTGTTTTGTCTCTTTATAGGTTAACAATTCTGATGTACAAACTACATATCTCATTGCTATTTTGAAAAAAATATATATAACAGAAATGGACACAAAACTCTCAAATCTCCCTTAACAATTCTTGCAGTAGGATTATCATGTCTGCTTGGAACTCAAACACTTTTCAAACTTCTCTTTTTAAAATTTGTAGCATGAAACACAAAGTGTAATTTTACTCTCATGTGACAAAACTTCTCATGCATCACTACTACAGACAAAAAAATTTCATTCTTCTCTGATAGTCAAGGCCCTAATGGTATGATTTGAGCTTGACTTCTAAGCATATGTGTTAAGATCTCTGATACATACTCTAACCAAGCTAAACTATACACTTTTCCAGAGGGATACTTCCTTCACTTTTGTTTATGCTCATCCTAGTTCCTGTTATCTTCCATCTTGAATATCCTTTCTACCATTTCCACCAATCTAAAGCCATTGAGAGCAAGGGACAAGGTGGGAAATGGAAAGCACAAGAATTAGGGAGAACTCAGCAACTCTAATGGGGGAGCGATTGCCTAGACACTGCTAAGCTGCCCTGTGTGATCAGTCCCATTAAGAAATACTTAAGAGTGACTCAAGTGTTCCTACAGAGAGAGGGAAATGATTGTCCTGGGAAAGATCTAGTTAGAAACAGTTTAATGTAATGGATCAGGCAGAGGCTTTGGAATGAGGCAGATCTGCATCTGAATAGAAACTCTGTCATTCGCCAACTAAAGGGCCTTTTATTTAACCTCCCTAAGCCTTAGTTTCCTCATGTGTAAAATAGTGATAAAAGAGAAGGCTAAAAGCTTGCTATGAGGATTAAATTAAATAATACGTGTAAAGATTTAGATGTTCAACCCTACAATTCACGCATCATGTCGGCACAGGACAAGTGTAATAGAACAGAAATGGCAGTATGTTTACTTAGACAGGGGGCCAGAGATTTTACCGGCCGCCATATCTTAAATGTAATTCCCCAGGACCTGTAGATCTTGATAGTTGACCTAAAAGTTCGCGTGTGGTCTGGGAACTTGCTCAAGTATGGAGTAGGAATTCCCGTAGGTCTGTGCAGGACTGGAGACCACCTTGTAAGAGAGGCTCTGATGAGGATGGCCAAAGCCAGGAGGCCAAAAGGAATCTTGGAAGGTAAGCAACAGAGGAATAGCCAAACTGTGTACTGCAGGCACTGAACTGGCTGCCTCAGAGGCTCACACAATCTTTGTCTCCTACTCTGTTTTGAAGAGTATCCAATTGACACAGTTTGGGCCAATAACATGTAGGTGAAAGTCTCTAGGGAAGCGTTCCTTCCCAAATCTTAGGTCAGGCAAATGAAATTTCCACTTTTGTAGGTTAAAAATAGTTAAAAGTCAGATATTTCAATCCATAGAAGAGAAACCTTATTCTCCAAGAGAACTCTTTATCCATTGCTCTTTTACTGTTTCCTCTTTATTTTTCAGCCTGAAGCAGGGGACTCAATGCACAATGAGTAGTGCCCTTATGACTTTGAGGATAAGAACCACAGTGGCAGAGAAAGAAGATAAAAGGATCCTGAATCTCAGGACATCAGTGAGTGACACGAAGCTCTGGACTACCTACCCTCAAAATTTTTGTTGTACAAGATAAACACAGCCCTATTTAGCTGTGGTAGGGTGTCTCATTTGCATCTAGAAAAATGCTAATTGATGCCATGGTGTTGAGTTAGCAAGCAGAGGGTGTGTGGACATTTACTGAGTTAAAGAACTAACTCTAGAGGAACTGCTTCGGGGGGAATATCTCCTTTGAGGGTGACTAGTGCCCCTGGAGTAGATACAAACCTTACGCTGCCTTGGAGACAACATAGTAGGAAGACTTTCCTGGAAAATACAAGAAGGGAAAAGAAAGGAAGGGAAGTACAGGGAAGGGAGGAAAAATTAAATGGGAAAAGGAACATAGTACTAGGGAAGCTGCAAATTTATACAGATGGTCAGGTTAGCAAAGTCAGTATCTTTGGAGGGGATTTCTGGGACATTTAAGTGTCAGGCTAAGAAAACAGGAAATGAAAAGTTCCTATGGCAGTACGCTAGTATGACTGGACTAAAGTAAGTGATGGACAGATGAGGAGGAGATGAAGGCAGGGGGCCATTTCCTAGGAGGCTTCTGTAAAGCATGTGTGAGAAAGATCTGCACCAACAAGGACTGTGAGGCTTTATACCTGCGCAATTAGGATGCGCATCATCTGAGGTGAGGAAGCCAGTGGAAAGATCAGGTTCTGGGTCTGGGGGTGAAGATTAAATCATAGTTTGAGATGACAGACATTAAAGAAGAGAGCTCACATAGCAGGCTGGATAGAAGAATCTGGATTTCTGGGGAGAGAGACACATTTCAGTTCACCTGAATGCTTTCTAGATTGATAAGTCAGAGGTGGTCTGTGCAGATGTGCACATTTTTTTAAAAGTGAAAAATAAATGTCTGATTTCATCCATCTGTTCTCAGTCTTCTTCCTGTACACTGATACTTAGCTGATAGAGCTGATGTGGGGCACTTGGTGAAGATTAGGTCAAACAATGTATACAGTGGGCATATCTCAGGGTAGATATTCAATAAATAATACCTAATATATATTATGTATATATCTTTCCAGAGATTTTTCAAGCACTACGCATAAATCAACTTATTTAATTTTTATAATCAATTGATAGAGTATATAATATTGTAACCTCATTTTATAAATGATGATGCTATGGTCCAGATAACTTTAAGAATTTTTTTCAAGGTCACAGAGCTAATAAGCAGAAAAACCTAGATTCAAACAAAGGTCGTTTTACCCTTGAACCAACATTCTTAACCTACATACTGTAGCAGAGTTGCAAACTCAGAAGCCCTCAGGGGCAATATAAATCTATGCAGTGACTCCTATATAAAACACCTACTCACAGTTAACACATGGAGTTTAATAAGCATCTTAGACTCCATGTGGCCAAAACATAATCTTTCATTTTTCTAACTAAATATGTTCCTCTTTCAGACCTTAAGTTTCCTGAATCAATTAATGACATTGTTTGTCTGCCTAGTACCTTAAGCCAAAAACCAAGGAACTTTCCTTTATTTCTTTCTTCCCCTCATCTGATACCTAATTTGTCAGCAAAGCCTGATGGCTCTATTTCCAATATTTATCCCATATTTGTATATTCAATTTATATTTACAGTTCCCAACATCATTTCAAACTACCATTATCTGTTATCTGGATTTTTTCAGTAGTGTTCTTGCTTCCAGTCTTGGCTCCCTATAACTATTTTACCCACAGTAACAAGAATAAACTTAAAAAAACAGATCATGCTTTAAAATCTTCTATAGCTATTCATCACATTTAGATAAAATCTAACATCCTCCCTACACCCCAAGAGATTCTCCCCAATCTGCTCTCTGCTGCCTCATCTTAAACTGATCTCCTTCTTGCTCATTATATTTAATTTTTTAAATGTTTATTTATTTTTAGAGAGAGTGCATGCATGCCTGCTGGGGAGGGAAAGAAAGAGAGAAGGACAGAAGATCCAAAGGGGGCTCTGTGCTGACAGCAGAAAGTCCAATGTGGGTCTTGAACTCACAAACTGTGACATCATGACCTGAGCCAAAGTCAGATGCTTAACTGACTGAGACACCCGGGCGCCCCTCTCTCATTATATTTTAGGGGCACTGACCTTCTTTTTCCTCAAACAAAGCAAACTCTTCCTGCCACAGAGTCTTGTACTTGGTGTTGACTTTGCTTACCATCCTCTGTCCCTGGTTCTTTATATCCTTCAGGTCTCACAGCAAATGTTGTCAGGAAGGTCTTCCTAGTCTATTCAATCTATACCATCACCTCTTCCCTCAAACATCACATACCACATCATCTTATTCTATGTGCTTCATTATTTACTGATGATTATTTAAAATTTCTTTATCAATTCAATTGTTTGCTCATTTTTATCAGTCTCTCTCTACTAGAAGTTCTGAGATCTTGCCATATCTTGTTCTCTGCTACATCTCCAGGGCCTAGTACAGTGTCTGACACATAGAAGACTGTCAACAAAGATTTGTTAAATAAAATTGGTTGAATATGGGAGAATGGGGAGTAATTGTTGAGGTCTTGGTGAACTGGATGCATCCTCAATTTAAAGAAATTAAAATTAAAAGTTCTGATTAAAAATCAAAAGGTCTACTAGAATTTATAATCCCTGCACTCCACCATTTTACCTCCTGACCCATCCTCGCTAATTCCATGAGGTTGAAGACCTGAAAATCCATAAACAGAATGACAATGAATTTCAGTATGCAAATGAGCAGCTTCTTCCCAGCAAAAAATTTTTCCCTAGATCTGTAGTGATTTCCCCAAGAGAAGAGATCATTCAGCCATCTAGTTTTTTTTTTAATATGACAATGAATGAGTTACTTCTTCTTAGTGGGGAATTTATTGGTAGGAAATATTACAAATCTATGAAAAAATTTGTTTTCATACAAAAATAAGGCACTAAAGTCTCCAATCACCAGGAAAATGAAATAAAACTGGAGACTTTGAGTATGAATTTATATAAGTTAAACAGGGTGATTTTTAAGAGATTTCATAGCTAGGTTAAGCATCAAATAGACCTTTTCTGGTTGCCAGGCCCAAATATTCATGTTTATAGTTTTTAAGACCTGAGTCAAGATGAATCCTGTCTGGAGCTGTACATAGTCTTGCTTCACAGCCTATCAGGAGCAATGCCATGGGAGCTGGCATATCTGTACCCAAGGAAGGACAGACCTTCTTCACTTAATTCAGTTCAAATTCATTTGATGATTGAAAGGAACAAATTTCACTCAATATCTCCCATTACAAAATGTGAGGGTGGAAAATATTTAGGCTAACATTAAGAATGCAGTAGTTTTTATGCTACATACTGAGTAGAGTAAGATGAGGATTAATGATGCACTATAGGTTTGGAAAGGGGAGAATAACAATGATGTGGTTTCTCTCTGAGGCTGGCTGACTAAGTCTGATTGAAGTGGGTTGAGGTGAGATTGGGACATGAGGAAATAAAGGCAAATTTTAAAGAATTTTGCTGTGAAGGGAAGGGCAGATATGAAACAGTAATTGGAGGGGGCATGTGGAGTCGATTTGGCTTTTTACTATCATTCTTGAGTGCTTGAGAAAGGGACAAATTGGTGATCAAGGTGAGGGAGGAGAGATACAGGCCCAAAGTCCTGGGGGAAGAAAAACAGGATGGGGCACAGGGTACAGTGGAGAGGCTAGAGTTTAGGAAGTAAGATGAATTAGCTCTCCTGTGATTTCTTCCATTTTCTCAGTAAGAGTGAGAGAGATGAACACGGTTTTGTAGATTTCAGGAGCGATGACCTGGCATGAAATAGCTGTTTTAAGAGAATAGGAGAGTGAACTGACCTGAAACATGCAGTAAAATTGCTGAGTAATACTGACAACTCATATGAGATTTGTGGTCATCAGCTTAGAATGAGCTCAAAGAGCATGGTTGAGTATTTTTCTCCAGTCATGTCCAGCTGCTCTTGTGCTGAGGTTGGGTAGGTGAAGAGTTGGTCTAACCAATTCCAAAATGGCACCAGTGAGTGTAGGGCAAACACCTAAGTGTATTTATAAGGGAGTGGTTTGAACGTAAGCCCTGAAATCTGAGTTGGGTAAGGAAAGAAAAGGGGAACGTGTGGGAGAGGGATTGAGGTGGGTAAGGGGCAGTAAAATTGGTAGTCAGTGTATTGGAAGACATATGGAGTACAAATTTAAGCAGCAAGAAACAAAAAGAAAAGCTCAAAAGATGGGTAGTTAAGAGTCTGACAGTAGAATACTTAACATCAAGGGTTCAGAGATGGTTCTGTTATTGGTAACTGAAAGGTCTAGGATAAACATGGGAGAGAAGATGCTTAGTTGGCCTAGAACAAAACACCATTCAAAGTGATAGTAAGTAACAATGAGACGGAGTATTGAATGGATCATCTACATGGATGTGGAAGTGATCCCAAATGATGACACAGTTTTGTAGTGGAGAGAAAGGGTGAGTCAGATGCTGCAGTATTCAGTGAATTAAAGAAAGTGACCCAGAGGTGGGTGGATGACTATACCCAGAGGAGGTAGTGGGTGGTATAGTCTGATTGCATGTACTTCAAAGGAGCCAGGTTTTTGTGAGAGAAGGGTAATCAAATGGTCCCTAAGAGGCAATGAAAAGTAAGGACAACACCTCCTCCATCTTGAGGTCCTACAGTGTATTAGAATATGGGAGGAGGAAAAAAGGCAGTTCTCTCTTGAGGCCCAAGCAAGGGTAGCTCAGTGGCCAAGGGAGGGTCAGGTGCCAGTTACAGCAATGAAAGGGAACAATCAGCTGAGAGACAGGGAATGCAGGAAATCTTGATGATCCCTAGACCAGGAGTTCCAGCAGCATTATTGAAAGGTTAGGGGAGATTAGTTTATATTAGGGATATGTCGGGCCATTTGGAGCTAAATGTCAGGGTGATTATAGGAAGCTTGGACTTCCAGTGGTAACTGAGGGTAATAGGAATGTAAGAAAGATGAGAGAAATGGGGATAGAGGGTGGAATGGTCAGAGAGAGCAAAGGAGAAAATTGTTTGGACCTTAAGTTCCTGAAGATTCTTACCTGTTTGAATATCAAATCACAGAATAGGAGAGACATGGAGGAAAGAACATAACATTTAAAATAAGGAGACTTGGTCTTGCATTTGACTGTTACCTAATTGCCACATGACTTGAGAAAATTTATATAATACATTTAATCCTAAATTATCTAACTTATAAAATAGTTATATTATTGTATATCTCAGAGTGTTGAATCAAAGATTAATTGGATAATAAGTTTTATATTTTTATAAAAAAAAAAACCAAAATGGATTTTTTTTTCTTTTCCAAGTATGCATTTCCCATTTTTTTCCTTCTATCCATATATCTTTTATTTATCTTTACATGATAATATTTGCATAACAGCTTTGAAAAACAATTCTGCATCTTTCGGCTAGGGTATATCTATAATTTTAAGCATTAAGTTATTTTGTTATTCCAGAAGTTTGTTCTTTGAAACAGCTTATACAAATGACTTGGTATATAGGCTGAAAACAATTTTTTATATTAATAAAAGATACACTGTTTATGGGTAGATGAAAAATGGTCTAAGACAAATTAATATCTTTATTCTTTCAATTCTTTTCTTTCTGGTTTTTTCTTCGTAATATTTCTATTCTTTTGTATGCAAAATTAAGAGCCATAGAGTCCTTACATAATATTAAGAAAAACTACCTCAAATTTCCAAGAATATGGAAATAATAAGTTATAGTATACCCATATAATGCAACTCTATAAACCAGCGAGGACAATAATGTAGATAATGATATATACAATTGCATGGAAAGAAGTTAGTGATGTAATGAGTGAAAAAGTGGGTTTGCAACCTTATGTAAAATATATAATAAATATTTACCTTCTTATCAAGCATGTATCTATATAGGTATAGGATGGGAACATGGTGTGCGGGCATGTGTGGCTGATTTAGTTTTGTTTATGGGAATTTTTCTAATTTTAAATAACAAATACATACAAGTACAATAAAAATATTTTTATTCTTATTTAAAAGAAATGTATTAGACGTTCATTGTGGAAATGGTTTAAATAATATTGCTGTGACATGTGCTATGAGGTTACATGTTTTTCTGATTTTTAATATTTTAAATATCATAAATCATCATGTGGTGTTTTTTAGCATGTCACCTCTGTATGTGACTAGCTAAAATATTTGTATTTTCATGTGAATAACTCCTATAGAACTTAAATTTTTCTGTAAGTTTTATTATTCTAAGTAATACACTAGCCTGATGAATTTTATTAATGATAACTTAATTAAGAAAATGTTTCTTCTAGCCCTTTAATCTGAAATTATTTCAGTAATACTATGACAAGGTAGATTTTCTTAATATTATGTAAGGACTCTATGGCATTTCCCGTTTTTTAACAATATGTCAGTTTGCCCTTATGTGATTTTGTCTTCTCCGTTAGAAAAATTCAGCTCACATAATAAGCAATCAGAAGTCCTGCATAACCTAGAGAGAAGCCCTCATGGAAACCTGGCTGGACATGTCCCATCCTTGGTTGGATTTTAAATTCCCCCTAAAGGGACAAAAAAGTTAAAATGACTAGAGTTCCTCTTCTTCCTAGTGGAGTGGCCTTTATCAGAAGATTCTGGGCAGGAGGCCTTTCTGGGGGATCCGGCTGCTTTTCTCCAGGGTTGCCTTAATTCTTGCCTATTCCTGGGGTGGGCTCTCCAGGCTTCCAATTTTAGGAGTTCTTGATATCTTTTCAGTAAATTCTCATTTGTTTACATTGGTCAAAATCAGTATCTGTTGTAAGCAACCAAAGACCCTTAACCAATATACGAATGCGTCTTATATAAATATTGTTATTGCTACTGCTACTACTAATAGCAGTGAAAATGATACATCTGTTTACCACTTCAGACAGAAATAGCCAAGGCTTAACTGGAAAAATAAATGAAGATACCAACCTCGTGTCATTCCCTGGAGCCCTGGGAACATTTTCAACTTATTTTCCTTCAAAGGACTATCAATTCCAATCGATGTTATTACCCATCTCCAGAAAGCTCGCGGCATAAATTTTAAGGCACCGTTCTAAAGTTCTAAATTTGCCAAACCGGTCACAGTAAATCCGAGACTACGCCATTAAATAATTGTAGCACAGGGAAAGGCAGTTTAAGAATGTGAGTGGAGAAAGATAAATCATAGATAAAAAGATAAATTAGTAACCTGAAAGAGCAATGACTCAAAAAAGGAGCCTGCATTCTAATTTATAATGCAAACGGCTCTGCTGTCATCATTCATCTTCGTCTCCACGCAGCACACAAGGCTATTTTGCAATTTCAATAATCAGATTTGATAACTAATATCCACATTAAAAGCCCCTCAACTTCATATTGCATTAAGGGGATGCTAATGTGTCAGGCTCCTAAATGTCTCCCACTTTATCCCTTGGAATTTACAAAGAGACAATTTGGAAACTTTAAATGTTTTTTCTCTCTAATGGAAGGGAGAAGAGGTTAAGAGAAAAGTACCTGAATAAAGAAATACTGAATATTAATCTAGAGCTTTAATGCTTTAAAGTAGAGGAGGATCAAAGAACATTCTTGTTATCAGCTACTCTGCTCTGTTCTTCTTATGGTAACTAAAACATCCAATTTTGTGAGATTTTTAGTTGCTTAGCCTCAGATCACCTCCAAGGCTCCAGACACTTCCTGATCTACCTGCTTCCTTTCTTATTGTCAAATGGAAATATGACCATTAAAGAGAAGAAACCTCAGTAATCACTGAGTGAGAAGTGTGGCTAGTGAGTTAACTCTATGCCTCCTTCCTTTGCACTTTCCAGACAGTTGAGAAAGAGACAGAGAGCGAGACTTCCACAATGGAAGCCCTGGAACCCCTCCCAAATTCCATCCATGGAAGTCAGTAAATTCCTGCCCAAAGGGCTATGTGGTTGGACTTCATGAGGATACTTTCTCTCTCATTGCAAATGAGATCTCAGCTGACCCTGACTGGGAGGATCTTAGTTTCCTCCTGGTCTTCCATCTGGTAGTTAGGAGCTGCACACCTACATTTCCCATGCACTAGAAAGAATATCACTATCTATTTCCACTCAATAGCCTTACAAAGTATTTGGCAGGTGGTTACCAAGCTAATGTACTTCCCTTAGTGTTTTCCCTGCCATTAATTTCTCCCCTATCAATCCGTCTGATATAATGATGTTGACAGCTTAATTTTTTTATAATGTATTTCTAAGTTACTTCTTTCCTCAACATCCTTCCCATTGCCAAGATCTTCCCATTGCCTGTCAGAATCCTCAACACCCAATAAAAGTTCTCAGTGATGTAGTCTCAAACTACTTTTCCAGCAGGGTTTTGGGGTGTGTGTGTGTGTGTGTGTGTGTGTGTGTGTGTGTGTGTTTCTTTTTGAACCTTAACCTGCAACTACACAGAACTTCTCTAATCCCATTTGTATAATTCAGTTTCCTGCCTCTGGATTTTGCGTTATTCCATTGCTTGGAAAGCACTTTTTTCTCACGTCCTTCGATCCCAGCTATTACCCAAGGTTTTTTTCAAGTCTTGTCTCCAGAAAGTTTTCTCATAACACTCAAATATATTCTATGATTTATATGTATAATACTCTCTGAATTAGTTTAAGAGATATTCAATAAACAAACACTAATGTACACAGTATTATTCATAACACTTAGGATTTAGATAGTTACCATTAAGAAATCCACTGTGTAATTGGAGGAGGGAATTAAAGAGTTAACAATCTAATTTTACTCAGCAAATATGATTGCTGTTCTTACTTGATTTTCATCACCCACAAAGCTGTATTTTTTAGAAGTTCAAATGCAATTTCCCTCTTAATTTTTTTTCTTATCTGGGTCACAGTAGAAGCAATGCAATCCATTTTCTGTCTAGAGTTGGAAATACACTTTCAATTTTATAGCCTCATCACTGGTTACATTTTGGGGAAAAATATGCCATTGAAGTTTGAGGATGAGGGTATAATTTAGAAATACAAGAGAAATAAAATAGCATCATACAGGATTGACTCTCATAAAAAATCCTGTGATTTCACAAATTACCTAAAACCGCATAACTTGAAATTATAAGCATCCTCTTTTTTCATTATCTTCTAGAAATTATACCCAATTGATGTTTCCATTAGTTGCTACTGCAAATATGGCCAGAACCACTCATTCTTCTCTTGTGTTTAAATTGTATAGGAGATACAATTGGACTGGATCTTAGAAATCAGGAGCGACCCAGGGGTTGTGTACCTGCACTCCTTGGGGACCTCTGAGGGTGAACCTAGGTGGAGTTGGGATCCAGGAATGTACTTAGCAGCACTCCGGGGGTCTTCTCTCAAGGCTTCCTCCAGAGAATTGCAATTTTACTAATTTTGTTTAAGTTTCTAAGTAGAATCTACTTTTCTAAGGCTGCTACGGTTAAGTTTAAAACCACTCAACTAGCCCATTTCTTTTATTGTCTAATGAAAAATCTGAAGCTCAGGTATTTAATGGGTTTTGCTCCTGTCACAAAGAGTGAATCAGAAAAGTACTCAACAATTTAATGTGCATTCCATCATTTCAAAATACTTCCCAAAGAAGTCTACAGAAACAATTGATGGATGGATAGGTGGTTGGATGCATAGGTATAGGGATGGATGGATAAATCATTGAGTGAACTGTGTAAATGCATGCATGTTGTGACCATTTGGTCCAGATGCATCCATGGTGAAGTGCGTCTATGGTGCATGGTAAGGAAACAGTTTGGTCATTAGAGGCCTTAGGTCCAAATCTGAGCTCTGCTCTTTACTGGTTATGAGAACCTGGGAAAATTTAGCCTCTTTGAACTGTGGTTTTTTAATTTACAAGGTGGAGTTAATAATATATTTCCATTATGGTTTTAGTAAGAAGTCAATAATATAATGTTCAGAAGATCCCAGGTGCAGTTTCAGTACCAGAAATATTAGTAGATAATAAATAAAAATTGCATGAAAAAACACAGGGCTTGACAGAGAAACAAAATGTTTAACTAAATAGTATTATAAGAAGAAATCCAAAACTAATAAAAACAATAAACCAAACCATATAAACACCCTAAATAGCAAATAGATTATTCTCCATTTCCTTCCTCCAGTCCATTCTTTAGCCTGTGATCTCTGAGGCTGACCCCTAGGTTCCTTTGTCTTCTGACTTTGGTTGAATTCAGCCAATAGGAGACACCAAAAGGAGGTAGGTAGGCAGGAGGAGAAAGATGTCAGTGCATTTATTCTCTTACTCCTTCCTGTGTGGTACTGCAGTTCTGTTCATGGGACAGATGACACTGTACCAACCTTGTTTCATTCTCTTGCTCCTTCAGGGATCTTAGGTTACTAGCACTAGCAACTTCCCACTGCTGCCTGTCCTTGGGCATCTCAACATCCCATATGCTGGTTCCCTTAACCCTGCCTATACTTCTGTAAATAAACTTTTACCAAATATCATTCACATTCCCAGCTGAATATGCCTTATATTCCCTGCCAAAACCATGACTGTGACACGGTTGCGGCAAACATTTAATGATGAACTTAAAGAGCCGCACAAGGCTGTCAAAAATGAATAAGGTTGAACTGATACAGTAGATTAAATTTGGGCACCAATGACACTCATGGGCAAGCCCCTGGAGAGGGTAAACTGAGATGTTTGCAAGTCACTGCATTCTTCTTCCTCTACTTAATGACCTACTTTATTTTTCATGTCAAAAGAACAAATTTGGAGCAAATGAAGCAGGTTTGAGGGTATTTAAAAAAGTAATTTAAGTTCAAGGCTTTATTCAGTCTCAAAAACAAAAGAATTTGTAGCTGGGGCTGGATCTCAGGCCATGACTTTTCCTCAATTCATCTTGCTGTGTAGAGGTAATGAGGCTGAGGTTAAGAACATGCTGTCCAGAGAGTTAGACTCAAATCCAGAAAGAACCAGACAAATTAATGACTGTGCTACCTCTAAGACTTAACTTCTTCTCCACATAGCTTCCTCTTTCCTGGGGCTTAAATGTGTTGTTTCAGTAGTTACAGTATCTCTTTTCCTTTCTTCTCTTGAATACGATGAACTAACTAGTTGGGAAATGAATGTGTCACATTCTGTACCTAGTTAGTAGCTGACTATGCTTTGAGACAATTTCACAAATGTCTTAAGAAAGTAGATTGATAGCCAAGTTGCACTGCTTTTCTTAATAATCCAATACATGCTCTTATTAAAAGTAACAGATTGTATTTAAAGACCATTTGTGAGATGTATGAGAATGATATCCATGAAATAATGCTTAAGATTCAGCCATTTCGTTGAATATTCACAAATACTGTTGTACCATGTACAGCACTAGTGTAACCAGTTCAATGCAAAATGTCAACTCTACTGGGGATAAGGTAAGAATTTTTTTCTAATTAATTTCTTCAGTTACACTTTTTGAATTTCCCTTTGCTGTGACACTTTAATAGCATCCTAGGTAAACCCAGTAGCTTTGCAGTTTTAGAAGTACAATTTGTGCTACTTTAAAACTCCATTCTCATATCAAATGTCATGTTTTCCACTTGCTCATCACTGGCTTAGATATTTGGCATTTGCTCTTTCACCCCTCCTCTCAGCCTGCACCTTATGAGATGGGGTGCAGAGTCTGGCTCTGTGTCAGCTCTTCACCTCTCTTTTCAAGGTCTAGATCCTCTGGGGTTAAGGGAAATGCCAGAAAGAATAGAAGAAGCAGAGAGATTCTTAGGTAACTTGTCACTTATTGGTTCAGAGGAGCTCTTCCTGGTCTCTCTCTGGCTCATGCTGATGAGATGGTCCCCATTTGGATGGACTGCCTGTTTTTTCCAGGATATGTTGGGCTGCATTCCAATCCACTGTCTCTGAAGACTAATGCAGAGGAAAGCCATTATATTGCTCTTAAGCCCCAAAAGGAATCTATGCCATTATGCAGCTTTAGGTAGAACACTCTGTTACTTGACCAGCAGCAACCTGACCAGCTTACTGCTCCTTCCACTCTTTGAGCTCCCATGTTAATCTTCTTCATGTGCAGTCACAGAGCCCCTGGGGTGCTCTTTTCCTCTTTCTAATAGAGCTGGGCTAGAAATGAGGCATTCTAACTCTCAGCCTAGGGTTCTTTGCAATGTGTCATTGCTAGCACTCTCATGTCCTTCTTGGCATCTCTCAGTCCCAGAATTTTGTCCCATATACCATCCTAGAAAAATCATATTCTTCACTGTCAAAACTATTGCCTCTAGAGTGAAACTATTTGCTGCTACTTGCTCAAACTATAACCTTTCCATGGACATGGTTCTTATGACTGAAATCTGTTGAGAGAGATCTCTGAGGTCTTTTGCCTGCATCTTTATATACTGCCTGTGCTGAGCTTTCTACCTCCTGGGCTCTGCCTACCTGTCAAAACACCCCATCATCTCTTACTAAACTTCCCTCAACTGCCACAGCAGGTTTCTGTTGCCTGTCACTAGAGTCTAGACTTTCTGCTTTCATCCTTATCCATTACTTTTTAACCTCTACTCCATGGCAGTACATGTTCTAGTCCAGTGGGTGTGCCTATTTCCTTCTCCTGACCTTCCCACAGTTGAGATTATTTTGGATCCTGAATTTGTCATAATGAGTCATAGCTATTTATCAAAATGTGAAATAATATCTTCTAATTTATTAATGGGTTTTGGCTCTATCAAGACCTGAGATAGAATCCTGGTTATACCTGTGACTTAGAGTGAATAACCTCTCTGATTATAGATTCTGGTCCAAAAAACTTAATGAACATGATGCTCAGATTAGGCAAGACATATTTCTTTGGGTCTAAGACACTGTTGATTTTAAGATATATTTATGAAAATTAAAATTTAAGAGAAATGAACACATTAGAATTGATCCAATAACATATGTTCAATGTCTCAGCCCAATACCTGTACAAGAATAAGTGCCCGGTAGATAGGAATTCATTTCCCCTCCCTTGTCTCTGTGACTTCCCTTCACTCTACTATCGCTTTTATCTTCAGCAATTACTTAGAGTTACAAAACAACACCAGAAGGGAAAGCAGGGGATGAATAAAAAATTTCAGGATTCTTTTGATTTTTCGTTTTGCCAAAACAGAGGCTTTTTTTTTTCACTTAAAGTCTAAATATAGTACTGATCCCAGAAGTACAGTTTTCTGGAGAAAATGGTTATTCTGCTTTTGGAGCAAGAGAACATTTCATAGACCAGGAATAAAAGAAAGTTTTTCACTTAAGAAAAAAGGGATGTTGCTTAACTTTCATCATGTTATGCCCAAGGGGGTATACCTCAGTGGTAGAGCATTTGACTGCATATTATGCCCAAGATCATAGTATGTCTCTTGCCACAGGTATGGTTAGGGTGACATTTCAATTTTTAATACAGAAATATTATTTTGGAATAATAGGAATCTGTATGGCTGGCAGAAAGGCCTGTAAAAATAATCAGGACTAGATTATGGGAAAACTTTTGGACATGATAATTATTTCAAACTTTTCTCTTGAATGTGATGGAGGGCATGGAACAATTTTATGATTTTATGTAGCTGTGAATCAAATAATCATATTTGCATTTCCAAAGAAATCATTCAAGGCAATGTGGTCAAGAACTGAATGAATGAATGAAAGTAGAGGTACTCTAAATCTGCATTAGAGCAAAACTACAAAGGGTCTTGAATTTCCAAGTCACAAGGTCGAGGAGCAGCAGAAGCAAATTAACACAGGGAAGTCCAGCATACATGTTTTCCCCATCAAGCAGGAAGGAGAAAAAAAATTGATTTTGCTATATACAGTTATTTATTGCTTACAAACTCAAATTCAAAGAAGGAGACTCTAAAAGGGAAAAAAACACAATCTATGCAAAGTCAGACTGAGATATTCAATGAAACATATGATTTTGCAATAATAATGTTTACAGGACTTAGTTAAAGTTTCTATAGAAACATAAATGCCACAGGCATGTAGCAAGGATCAAGGGATTAAGATAGTCCACAAAACACCTGGACTTTAGGTCCAGATACCGAGAATCTTATTAGCAGACTTAATAGACATCTTAGGGTAAATATCAAAAGAAATTTTAGGACTAATGATTTTTAGCTGGAAGAAAATAACTGAGAAGGCATTCCCTGGAAGGCAACTCTGAATCACTCTGAGTAAGAAAAAAGTCAGGGTATCTTGGTCCTGTCTTGGGCTACTTATTTATGTTTGGTGGACAAGATTGTGCCACTGAATATCATCTAGTTCAGTCTCAAAGAGTTTCTACAGCTTCCTCAGAAAGAAGATTTCCTTTAGAAAGTTAGTGATGCACACTGAAACAGTGTCCATTGAATAGAGGCTAATTAATTATGGAGTCTCTAGGGCTGAAATAAACGGGAAGAGCCAATTAAGAACCTTTCTGATTTAATTAAACATCCATGTCTGGAAACCAAAGCTTGACTGATATATCACTAAGAAAGAGGAACAAAGCTTCAGAGCCCTCCATAGACTTTGGAGGCAATATCTAACATATTATTGCATTTGGTCTCGACTCACTGACGAAGTAACTTGAAAGCATCTAGCTCTAAGTAGGGTCCAGAGCAAGAGAAAGCCTTTCTGCTGTGCTGTGCCACAGTGCATACAGTGCTGCCCGATGCTCCTTACTGAGCATATCCAATCATGCTTTCAGTGTTGGTGTAGGTTAGGAAGCTATATGGAATCTATAGCATCGCTCAGAAAGCATATTATGATGGAAATACCAGGATTTGGGTCAACTCGACAAACACTGGGAGCCTAATATGGGCCAAGTGTTCTAGGTGCTTGCAATAGATCAGTGAACACACACAAAAAAGTGATATCAAAGAGTAACATTCCAGTAGGGAGAGGAGATAATCAAAATAAAAATAATAAATAAGTAAATTTTATAGTATGTTAGAAAGTGCTATAGAAAAAGAGTAAAGTAGAGCAAGATGATGAGGATTAGAAGGTGGGGTGGGGATTGTTGAGAATGTGAGATTAAAGCAAAGGCTTCAGACATGTGGATATGGAGATGGGGAGATTTCAGACAAAGGCAACAACAAGAAGAGGTTTTGGGAAAGGAGTGTGCATATATGACATGTTTGAGTACAGCACAAGAACCTATTTGGCTGAGAGAATAGAGTGATATATAAAGCAGAAATTAGAGAAGTAGAATTCAGAGAAGTAATAGAGGGCGAGATCAAATAGGGCTTTCACTTGGGTTATGAGAGAAAGAAGATTCAATGATGGCTCCATACAAAGGTTTGGGACCAATTTTAAGCAGATTCTATGACATGAATATTGAGGGAATCTCAGGAATTTTCTGGAGTAACTTCTGATACCTATGTCCAGTGGTAGAAGGCAAGAAGTTTCTATTAGTAGTATGCATTCAGTACTTGAAGGATTAGAGTAACCAAGAATAAAGGTTTGAGTCCCCCACTTTGGGTGAAAACATCAACTCTCTGAGATAAAGGCTGAAGGCTTATCAGGTAAGCCTGGCTGGTATGACCTGTTGAACTATACTCTCTTCTGCCATGCACTACAGAACATCATAAAATTGTGATGACATCTTCTGAAGCTGTCTTTTATTTTATTAAAAAAATTTTTTAATGTTTACATATTTTTGAGAGAGAGCATTAAAGGGGGCAGGAAGAGAGGCAGACACAGAATCCAAAGCAGGCTCCAGGCTCTGAACTTCAGCACAGAGTCTGATATGGGACTTGAACTCACAAGCTATGAGATCATGACCTGAGCTGAAGTTGGACACTCAACCAACTGAGCTGCTCAGGAGCCCCTGAAACTGTCTTTTAAAGTTAAGCAAGCCTGGTCTGCTGATTTCTACTAACTGTGGAACCTTGGACAATTACTTAGCTCCCCCAAACTCCAGTTTCTTTCTTTGTAAATGAGGGCTCATTAAAGTACCTACTTGAAAAGGTTGCTGTAAGTATTAAGTGAGAGGATGCATGGCATAGTACTTAGTGGAGTCTTATTTTATTATTAATAAACCAGAGTCATTTACTCCAAGGTACAGCATTACTATTTCATTGGCCTCAGATAGAAGCATGGATAATTCATCTATAGGCAAGATGGGAGGAGGATTTGAGTGCAGATGCTAGTAACAGGGAATCTTTGGAAGCCTTTTCCTATTTCTTCAATTCACTCAGCGAATTGAAAGGATCGTCAGCTGAGAGTGGGGATGGCGAAAGATGGCTTGAGGAGAGGTGACAGTGTGAAATACTCCTCTACAATTTTAGGAGACTGAATGGACTTGAAATGCACAGTATGGTTGCCTGAAGAAAAGTTATGCCTTTTATACACATAAGAAGTTGCATCTGGCTAGTGTCTGCATATGAGAGGAAACTAAGTCTATCAACCATGTGATATCATGTTTACACCACATGGGATTCAGGTTACTATGTGGCTCAGAATGCCCATCATAAATAGTGTATCTAATCTTCCTAGTCTTAATATCAGGGATGCCTGTCCTGCTGTGCTCTGTCACAAGAAGAAAGTGCTCAAGCAAGTCTTGATGTCTCAATTAGAAGGCAAGAGCTTTTGGCCCACACCTGCAGGGTGCCTACTCTTGCTTTCTACTGCTCTGCAACCCATATCCAGGACTCACTGAACATTTCCCAGCAGCCTTCTGAAAGCCACCAGGAAGTGAAATAACTAAATATGGTTGTGTATCAGGAATGGAAATGGAGGGTCTAGGTCAGGAGCTGTGACAGTGGTGTCATCAATAGACTGGTTTTGTATGTGACCTTGGTTGTGGTCCTGGCAACTGCCTAGCTTTTCTTGGTCTGCCTATTTGCCAAACTTTGTTCTGTTGGTTCCTGGAGATTGCATTAATTGCCTTATATCCTTTCCATAAATTCATCTACTTTTGAAGGGAGCTTTTTAATGGTTTCAGAGGCTTGGGATTAAGAAGTCTGATTAATAGATACAGTAATGAATACTGTGTGAAGTGAAAAGATCACTGATCCTAAAAGCAACATAATCAATCAGAAAGACATATTGCAATACAAATGGGAGTTGGTGTAAATGCATTATCAAATACCTCAGAGAAAAATGCTTACACTAAGCATGGGTTTCAGAAATTGGCCGGAGTCCATGTTATGTTTCATGAAATCAGGCTTGTATGAAGAACAATTAGAGTATCCTTTAGGACAAATACAAAGTTCAGGAAACATTTGGGGATAGTCTTGCCCCTGAGCCAACAACAACAACAACAACAAACAACAACAACAACAAAACTGGATGTGAATGTTCTTAGCAGCTTGACTCTTAATAGCCTCAAACTAGAAACAACCATATATCCATCAGCAGACAAATGGAAAAACAAACACAGTATAACCATATAATAGAGCACTATTCAGTAAAACAAAAGAATGAACCACTGATATTAGCAACCACGTGTGTGAATCTCAAAAATCATTATGTCCAGTGAAAAACGCAGATACAAAAGGGTTTAGATACTGTACAATTCCTTCTACATGAGGTTTTAGACTTGGCAAAACTAATCTGTACTGATAGCAATCACATCAGTGGTAGCCTAGGCAAAGGTGGTGGGGAAGACTGCAAAAGTGCACAAAGCAGTTTATTAGACTGGTGGTGGTCACCCCAATACCATCCAAACCATCACACTTAAGAATGCGCGTGTCATTGTATATAAATTATACCTCAACAAAGTTGATTTTAAAATGTTACATGTGGATAAATACACACGTATGGTAACATGAGCTCTGACTTAACAATCAGCGTAATTAGGAATCAAACAGTTTAGAATGAAACAGCTGAATCTGAATTGAAGACATTCCATTCATGTATTACCTATGTAATCTTGAATAAATTACTACAGATTTTAGAACATTGGTACCCTCATGTATTTTACAGTATGGTCTAAAGGAGAAACTGCCTAACAAATGGAAGAAACTCAAGAAATAATGGTTTTTATAAGCAACTGAAAAGGATTCTGGTGCTTTCAGTAACCTCACACACAAACTTCTAAGCAGAACTGATGTTAGCAACTCCTTTCATGTAGATTACTATGGGACATCATAGATTGAATTTCCATATAATAAAACACACATGAAAAGAGGTCTAAAGCTGATGAGGTGGTCTGACATAAGGCTAAGGCTTCATATCTGACATGCCTACTGAGTGTAACATAATTGTAATAGATTCTGAAGCCATATGGGGTTGGGCATTTCCTTTGAAATCAAGACAGTCCTGGTCTGCTGTTATTTACTGGTTAAGGACTTTAGCATGCAAGTTCCTTTTCACAGCTTCATATTTTCCTCTGTAAATAAAATATCTCAGGGGTGCCTGGGTGGCTCAGTCGGTTAAGCATCCGACTTCGGCTCAGGTCTCACAGTTTGTGGGTTTGAGCCCCACATCGGGCTCTGTGCTGACAACTCAGCCTAAATCCTGCTTCAGATTCTGTGTCTCCCTCTCTCTCTATCCCTCCTCTTCTCACACACACACACACACACACACTCTCTCTCTCTCTCTCTCTTAAATAAACATAAAAAACTTCTAAAATATACCTCAAAGGGTTGCTATGAGAATTAAATGAAGTAATAACAAAGCATTTACACAGTATTATTTCTTAATTACTATATCAATATCTTTCCTACATTTATTTAACTGACTTATCCATTATGGTACATTTTTTATTTGTAATAGCTTTCCTCTAAACAACATATAGAGTAAGTCTTGCTTTGTAACATTTTAATAACTTTGAAGGCACCAGAAAGTATGTTATAGGAAATTAATAGTTTCATTGTGTTGCTCCAGTTGAAACAATAAGCTTACTATGTTAAAGCATATTTTAGGTTCACCATACCTACAACCACAAAGAAATGGGAATCTTTTGAAGAGAAAGATTATCAGAGCTTCTCTTTTAAAAAGTTTTTTTAATGTTCATTTATTTTTGAGAGAGAGAAAGAGAAAGAACAATCAGGGTAAGGCAGAGAAAGAGGGAGACACAGAATCCAAAGCAGGTTCCAGGCTCCGAGCTGTCAGCAGAGCCAGATGCAGGGCTCGAACTCGTGAGCTGTGAGATCACGACCTGAGCCACAATCAGACATGTAACTGACTGAGCCACCCAGGCACCCCTATCAGAGCTTCTTTTTACAATTATCTTAGGAATTATCCCAGAAGAGCCTCTAAGAGGTAAGCACTTATTAATAACTTGCATAGATACCTCTATCTCTGGAACTGGCAGGTGCTAGGTAGAAGAGCTTGCTAGAAGTAGGTGCTACCTAACCATAAATTCTTTCAGGATTAATTCATCTTTCTATCCCTAGTACCTGGCACATGTATACACCCAACAGTTGTTATCTGGGTGGGATTGGGCTGCGGGGGGCGGGGGAGAGTAAAAGCAAGTAGTATCAACAATAGCTTATATAAGAGAACATGTGCTTGTTCCTTTCAGAGAAAATTATGGGAATGATTAGTAACCATTTGTGAACAATGGCCCAAAATGACAGGAAATATTGAAAAGGGCACACCTAGAGAGCAGGGAACATTAGCAACATAGGCTACTTAATTTATACAGGAAGCAGTTATAATTAGTGCAACAAATATACCGTGTGATTGTGAAAGTAAGAGGTTTCCCTTAGGATTTACTTAAAACTAGTCTAGGTAATTGAACCATACAAAAGGTAAAGAAGTCACATTTTAACACCCAAGAAGCTACGCTTAGTTGATAAAATCAAATATGAAGAGGATAAATAAACTGAGATCAAACCTTATCGTTCTTCCTGCAATTCTGAAGACTTCACTTCAGGATACAAAAGTACTCAAAGAGTATTTTGTAATTACAAACCAAGAAGAAAATCCATCCGGGAGGAATAATTATATAATTTCTGCATGGTTTCATTGTGCGAGGCCTAGAGAAGGGGAATAAATAGATTCCTCTATCCTGATGACTGCTGTAGGCAGTGACTCACCATTACAAGTAGGACCGCATCCTGGAATAGTTTTTTGTCCCTTTGTGTATCATGTAAGAAATTAAGCAGACTGGCTTTCCCAGTAACTTAAAAAAAAATTTAGAAACCCCCAAAATCTGATTCAGTTTTAGAAACGCTTGCCAATAACAAGAGCAGCAATAGACAAGCCATTATTAAAAAATATAAGAATTTTCTGCTTTGAAATGTTTTTTTGTTTGCCTTAAGTTGTTGGTCTTCACTGGTGGAAAATTAATTTATATCTTCAGTGACCTGTAGTTTCATAAATATTTATAGTAGCAAAATGCCATCTGGGTAAAATAATTGGGGTTCAATTTCTAAATTCTTGAGACTAACACTATAAATCTCATCAAGAAACATTTCACTTTCTCTAATCCTGCTGAGTTTTAATCAATGAATCTTATAACAACCTCATTATAATCTGCATATTATTAGCAATAAGTGATGGCACAGAAAGACCAAAAATTTCACAGATAACAGGGAAGCAACTTGACTATACACAAGTTACTCTATAAAAAACATTAAAAAAACGTTAATTTTTTAACAGTAAATCTATCTCAATGTGAATTGAGAATCTGTAAATTTTTGCCTGATAAGTTATGTTTATTTAGGCCATTCCATTACTCTTTCTGCCAAGGTTTGTAGCTGGAAAAAGAAATGTAGGATTTCCTTTCAGTATAAGCCTTGGAAATCTTTCACCAAAGAACAAGCTCAGCCTTGAACCCTTTGCCTGAAGAAGACAAACAAGAAGACAGTGAAGGGCAGCATTAAAGGGGTATATAGGAATATAATCAGTCCATCTTAAGATGCAGAATCTTGTTTGTGTTTTTACCTTACAGCCCACCTTCAGCTTAACTTACATGTTCTAAATTCACATGCTAGGCATTCAAAGAGAAATGCAATGAGGCCCTGGTTTGGAGGACCACATAGTCTCTGAAATTCCACACATGATTATATGAGGTTCATATTCTGCCATATGAGAAAATGGTGACCTGGGTAGACTCTAGCTATACTTGGGCTACCTGGGTCACATCCCACATCTGCCACCTTGCCAGTCTCTTTACCTGTGACAGATTCCTAACAAGCGTATTCCTGAATCAAGGCAGCTCCTGGCAAAATGAATGAATTCATTATAATAAGTGATCCACATCTTCTAGTAACATTTACTATTACTATTATTATTATTATTACTACTACTACTACCATTTATTATTATCCCACCTAAAGGATTTTTAATAGGAAAGATTATAGAATGCTTGGTACACCTGCAATGCCTATTTTCTCCTTCCTGCTGCTCTTCCACCTTCCTTCTCAGGGTTACCAGATCACCTCCATTCTTTTGTTACTGGGTTCTATCTGGGATGAGATGTTGGAGGGTGGAGCTGGGCTGCATCAATGCCTGAGGTTCTGCCTGTGCTCTAGGCCAAACTGCCTCCTGACGTTGACAATTCAGGGGCACAGAAATAGAAGTCCTCTGAGAAATCAGTGGAACTTACTCCATACTTGGATTTTGCACCTAGAGAATCAATTACACGTTTCTCTGAAGGAAACGGGATTGGAAAGAGAAACAAAAAGAGGCCACTGACAGAACATACCCATGTGTAAGGATGCCTGGCAGTACAGCCATGGTGAGGTTCTAGGGGAAAAATGTGCCTAACCATTTGGAAGCCATACTACTGCTCCCTCCCACCCCACCAGGGTCCTGGAAGAGTTTACAAACTCCTGATTCCTGCCACATCACTTCCACTCTCTTCCTTGCCTTCTCCCTTTACCCCTATAATCACTGTAAGTGTCTAGAAGGGTCTGGAGCAGGAGGACAGATATTATTGTGCAAAGGACTGCCTTGAAGAACAATTGGACAGAATCAGTCTATCTTGTTGGGGACCAGTAAACAAAAAATACCCTCAAACAATATTTGGTCTCCTGGGCCCCACATAGGGCTTCTGTTCATCCTATGATTTTCTCATTGCTTTGCAAAGAGGCATATACTTTTAGGCTTTGAATCAACTTGGGTCAGTCAGTGACCTTCCCTTACTTTATTTTCTGGCTCTTTGTCTGCTGTTGGGAGTGAACATAATCCTCAGCCAAAAGATTTGCTTATAAAAGGATCAGTATCTTACCCTTGAATAATTGATGAAGGGCCTTAAGGAATGTATATCTCCTCATAGAATTCTTTAGGTTTATCTTATGGTTAAAACCAGACTATTATTAGGGGATTCCTCTTTTGTAATGACCTAATCCTGTTACTTGCTACTGTCCTGATAAGAATGACCTTATCTGGAGCATGTCTTCAAGGACCTTGAACTATGTAACCATTAAAGAAATGATGTAATCACTCATGGTATATAAGACCCTGGCTATCTCAATAAAGTGTGGCTTTACCAACCACCATCTACATTGTCTGTCTTATCTGTCTTGTCTGTCTTGTCTGTCTTGTTGGTCTTGTCCATCTTGTCCATCTTCTTTTCTAGAGATATTGCGCCGACACCAAACCCCTACTCGGGATCTTTCGACTGTGGTGCGTGGGTTGGTCCCCCGCACTATCTGAATGCAGAAAAATGCCAGCAAAGGCCGCAGGGTGTGGACTCAAGGGAGTATGGTGTGCAATCTGATGAGAAAGGACCATTTACTAGTCTTATGACTTTTCTGTTTCCATTTTTTCCATATGTAAAATAGGGAAATTCATAATAATACCATGTTTCAAAGCAGCTGTGATGATCAAATGGAATTTCTAGGAAAGTATATTATAACAAGTGACACATTGTAAAAAGGTTAATGAATATTATTCCACAGTGAGAGTGAACAAGATTATGTAAAGATCGTAACAATAACATAGCAGGGGTGCCTGGGTGGCTCAGTCAGTTAAGCATCTGACTCTTGATTTTGGCTCAAGTAACAATCTCACCGTTTATAAGTTCAAGCACCACATGGGGCTCTGCACTGACAGCGTGGAGCCTGCTGGGGATTCTGCCTCTCTTTACCCTTCTCCCTCCTGTGCTGTCTCTCTCTCTCTCAAAATAAATTAAACACACACATGCACACACACACACACACACACACACACACGTCCACAATAATATAGAAGTTGATACACACTACCTATTGTGTTTGTTATTTTGTGGTTATTATTGATAAAACCAAACCATGAGTGGGTGTTAATGATGACATTTTAATTGGAAAAAAAAAAAAACAAGATTAAAAACCTAACAAATAGAACAATCTTAACATTAAAACAATATATAAGCTTAAGGGGGAAACCAGAAGAAAATATATGAAAATGTTATCAGTAATTACCTCTAAGTGGAGGAATTATTGGTTTAAAAGGGAGATTTATTGAATGTTTGCTCAGTATCATTTTTTGAGGGTTTGCCCCCACCGCCCCAGTATTTAGGTGCAGTGGAAGCAACTATGTTCTGTCATCAGACTACCTTATCCCGTCCTGGGCTGTATGTGATCAGGCCAAGGATGGGCTATGTAAGTTAGGCCCATGAGTCTCTTTCTAAAGAGTCTAAGTATGAAAGGGGAAGGGAGTGTGATGAGGAAGCTCTCTATTAACTGAACCATTAAATTCTAAAACTTGGGAGTTTGTGCCCATGTTTTCTGTCACATGGGCTGGAAAAGACTGGATTACCAAAGACTGTTAAGAACACAGCAGAAGTTCAGAGAGGAGCAGAGAGGAGCCACAGTAAGTCCCAATGATCTTTGAAATTTTGGAAACACCTACATTCCTATCACAGATTTTCGCAGATACCTACCTCACTATCTCTCTGATACATCCCCTTTTGGATTTACCTAGCTTGACTATCGTTTCTGAGTGTTTTACCAAATACAGAGAGATTTTTTAAAGGCTTTTATAACCAGAAAAAAACATATTTAAAAAATAGCTGTGGGTGCCCCTGGGTGGCTCAGTTAGTTAAGCAAAATCTCTTGATTTCGGCTCAGGTCATGATCTCACAGTTTGTGGGATCAGGCCCCGCATTGGGCTCTACGCAGACAGTGAAGGACCTGCTTGGGATTCTCTCTCTCTCTCTCTCTCTCTCTCTCTCTCTCTCTCAAAATAAATAAATAAATAAATAAAGAATTAGACAAATAGCTGTGTACATACTGAATAAACATAAAGATAAGATGTAGAACTTTAACACAAGCTATTTTGCTATCACTCAGAACAATGAATTTTTAAATCAGGCTTAATAAATGGCCTCCATATCCAGGGCTCAATAGGAAGGGGACGTGGGACTCACTGGAGAGTATTAGTCACTTGGTTTGCTCCTAAGTCTCCAGATTCCAATTAACATTAGTAACATTAATAGTGTATTAATACAAAGCCTCTGCCTACTTGGTTGCCACTCACATCCTCCTTGCAACTGAGTACTTACTTGTAGCAGTCATGAACTCTGTCCAAAAAGGCTCTTTGCAAAGAAAGTACTAAGAGCAGTATGATTTCTTTGGCCTCCTCTCTTTATTCCATTCAAGCATACTAACTTGCCAACTCAACAGAAATCTGTTCCTTCCTATTGCAGTGAAACAGCTGTAAACTTTGAACAAAAATATATAGCAGTAGGGTCTTTCTTTTCTTTCGCAAAGTATATATTAATGCACTTTAAATGCTCTCAGAATAAATCCCATGTTGTTAGGGACTCTACATTTTAATTACTACATTTCTTGTTCACCTTATACTTAGGTTTTAAATTAATTTTTTATTTTGATCTTTTGAGAGAAATAATGAATTTATACAAAATATAGATTTCAAGTCCCAGATAGGGGATTTGGAAGAAACCATTGTTCTTTGGGTTTTGTATTCTCCCTCATCAGACTAGAAAAACAAGCAAAGGTGATTCTTTATTGTAGTTTCAATGGCATATCTGTAGACTATCTCATTTCAGTTTTAACTGTGAGAAACACCATTCCTGAATATTCTACTTAATAAAGCAATAACTATGATGTGTCTCTGGGTGATTTTTTTTCTTACTTTCTCTAACAATAGAAAAGACTGCCGCTAGCTATGAGATATTAACATCTATAAGTTATTTTGCTTTTTTGGTTGGGAGAGTGACTTGATTTAGCATCTGTTAGGGACAAGATTACCGCTCTAGGCCAAGCATACAATTAGACACAGTCCCTTTCCAAGTGCAGAACATGGAGAAAAAAAAATAAAAACACAAGCTTTTCAAATGTATTTTTTATTCCAAATAAAGAGATCTAATTTAGGCCATAAGTGTGACAATCACAAATATTTATACTTTTCCAGCTCCATGATAATTAGATTACTAAGAGTGATATTCCTATTTGGTAAATTCAACAGATACTGCAGTGCCACAAAGAGATCAGATGTCAAACTCTGAAATCTGATTTAGCAAAGTAAATTACTTATATGATTTCAGATTTCATTGGTTTTTATTCCCTTTTTGTTGTTTTCTTTATCTTGAACCCTTGCTTGGTGTTCTTTTGTTGTTGTTTTTTCTACTTTTGCATGTAGTGAAAAAATTTGTCACCAATGAAGACAGCATGATCTTCATCTAAAAACTGAATGTATATAGGGCACTTGGGTGGCTCATTTGGTTAAGCATTCAACTCTTGATTTTGGCTCAGGTCATGATCTCAAAGTTTGTGAGTTCAAGCCCCGTGTTAGGCTCTGTGCTGGCAACATGGAGCTTGCTTGGGATTCTGTCCCCCTTTCTGTCTGCCCTTTCCCAGCTTGCTCTCTCTCTCAAAATAAATAAAAGTAAACTTTTAAGAAATAAAAAAAGGAATGTATAAATAAAAACTTTAAAAAAATGTTTATATGAAGTACCTGGGTGGCTCAGTTGGTTAATCATCTAATTCTTGGGTCATGATCTCACAGTTTGTGAGTTCAAGCCCCACACCTGGCTTTGTGCTGACAGTACAGAGCCTGCTTGGGATTTTCTGTCTCTCTCTGACTCTCAAAAAATAAACATTAAAAAAAACCTATTGCCTGTACTATTTATAATTAGCCCATATCATGTGTTATAAAATTAATTAATTATCACTCCAAAAAATTCTACAGAATTGGGGCACCTGGGTGGCCCGGTTGGCTGAGGATCTGACGTTTGATTTCTGTTCAGGTCATAATCTCACAGTTTACAAATTCAAGCCCCATGTAGGGTTCTGCGCTGACAGCACAAAGTCTACTTTGGATTATCTCTCTCCCTCTCTCTCTGCCACTCCCACTCTCTCTCCCACTCTCAAAAATAAATAAATAAACTTTAAAAAATCAAAAAGGAATGTGAGGGGGCAAAGTGCCTTCAGAATCTTCTTGTGTTCATAATGGGGCAGTGAACGTTCTCCCTACGGATATGATGGCCTAAGATCCAGAGCACCCTGCAGAAGCCCTTCATTCTTGAAGTTCTAATGGCAAAACAAGACAGGGGCCTCAGCTCTTCAAGACTCTAGGCAGTCTCTCTTTGAGTAACAATGTAACAATGTCTGAATCTCAGTGCTATAGACTTGATACAGGAAGGCTTTGGATAGCATTCTCTCATTTTAAAGATGAAGTAGTTAAGGTCCAGAAAAGAAAAGTAACTTACCTGAGGTCATCTAATTTGTAAAAGAGTTGGCTCCAAACCTAGGACTCCTGATTCCTACTTCAGATTTTTCCCCATGCGATTTGCTGTCATCGCTTTTCACTTTTTTTTTAAATGTTTATTTATTTTCGAGCGAGACAGAGCACTAGGAGGGTAGGGCAGAGAGAGAGGGAGACACAGAATCCAAAGCAGGCTCCAGGCTCTGAGCAGTCAGCACAAAGCCTGATGCAGGGCTCAAACTCAGGAACCAGGAGATCATGACCTGAGCTGAAGTCATACACTTAACCGACTGAGCCACCCAGGTGCCAGTTTTAGCTTTTAAAGATACAATTTTTTTTTTAATGTAGTACCTCAAAGAGAAACACATTCTCAGAGTTTTATAGCTTTGTGTCATTATCAAGTGATCAATATCATTCTTGGAGAGAAATCCAACAAAATGTTTCATCAGAGTTTCAACCGCTGCTTGCAAAACATACTAGTTTTATAAATCATTTTAACTATCTTATTCTTACTTAAGGAGAAAGGCAAAGGAGAAGGAGAACTTAAGGTGGAGGAGATAATAAAGTTACCAAGAACTCATAGTGTCAGGGGTCTTAGGAGCTAGGTAACATATTTCTCATTTTACAGAAAATAAAACTGAGTGACTCTCCTAAGTATCTACTTGTATGGCTGACCTAAGATCTTAGAATCACTTTGATTTCTTTTATTTTTAATTTTTTATATTTTTGAATCACTTTGATTTCAAAGCTCACGTTTCTTGAGTCAAATATTTGTAAATCAAATACAAAGACAGGGAAGGGTGCTCTTTAGAAGATCAACCTACTAATTACAGACACTCTTTTTTTTGTTTCTGACATAAAAATTCTCCCTGTATTACTCCTCCGGCCCTTTGGCAATGTGTGCCATGGAAGAAGGTCAAGTACTTAAAAAGACTCCTTTTAGTCTTGTTGTTAATAAATAAAGCAATGTTATTTAAACCTTCAGGTGCTTTTGTCAGTCAAGGTATCACTGATTTTCTCTCCCACATAGAGAAATGTACACAAGGTCATGGAAGCTATTGAAAAAATATAAATTTTCCAGAGTACCTCTGCTCTCCTGGTGCCACTGTGACTTTTGATGGGCTCTGGGAGGTCACCTTAGTCACATTTGAGTTCATTTGTCTTTCTCAGATTGCTCATCAGAAAAGACTAAGCATTAAACTTCAAGCAGTTAAGATCTGTATTACTGATTATTCATTTTAGGAACCTAAAACTTTCAGAAAAATTTTTTACAACATATACAACAAATGGATAACAAAAATGTTGCTGAGTGCAAATTAAAATTTGGTTTATTTGTTTTAAAATCCAGTACTAATACTGACTCTAAAACTTGTAGTAGTGACTCATAGTTACATAGAGTTCCATAGTTGACCAAATATTTTCATATATATAACCTCAGGTAATTCTTACAGGTAACCCTTCAATAAAATTCAAGCATTAAATGACTATTAATTTTTGTTGTGAATTAGACTAGGCTCTGGAGATACAAAATTAAAGGGAAATGGTTCCTTTTTATCCTCAAGGAATCCGTCATTTTTCTTATTATCATCTTATGTAACATAGTAGGTAAGTAAAGCTCATATAGTAGTCCATTGCATCCATTTATATTCCGGGCCGAAACTGAAATTGTTTTGATACCAAAACGTATTCTTGTCTTACTACATGAAGCCTCTGTTCAGCCTGAGAGTAGAAATTTAAAGAAAATGGAGGACTTTTTAAAACTGTCTCCCCTAATTTATCAGCTTTTAGTTTACGATTTTTGTACATTTGCGATTGTAAAGGCAATATGCACCGTTATAGTCACTTCTATTGTTAATATAATGTTTTCCATTTATACTGTTTATAAGAAAAGTTTTCACCATATGTTTGCTTAAAGAGAAACAGAATCCAGGTTGTCATATTTATGTATGATATTCAACTCTGCAATCTACAAGGTACAATAGCTAACTATGTATGCTATCTTGATTAACCTGGGACTCACAAGTGAGATGATGAAGACTTGAGGAGATTTCCGAGGTACAAAAGGAAGGTGATTAAAGGGTTAGGCAAAAAGAAATTATGAAGACAGATTAGAAGAATTTGGCTTTAGGATGTGAGTTGAATAATGTCTTGATAACAATTTTCATGTACATGAACAGTTATTATACCAGGTGGGTTTTTTTTTTTTTAACCTCTGAGGATGGAAGAAAATGAATTCAGACTGCAGCTTTAGGGATTTAGGATAGCTATGAAAACTGATTTGCTGGCAGGTGAGATTGTCAGTTACTGGAATAAGATACCAAAGGAAGTTGTGGAATCTCCCTTTAAAAACAAAAAAAAAATTTTTTTTCTTTTCTAATCTCTAGAGTTCAAATGTGACATGGCTCCAGGCAGAAAGGTGGACTAGATAACTTCCCAAGGTTCCCTTCAGCACAACAACTCCATTACTGTGATGATCTCAGCTGCCAACAGCATCTTGCCACGGTAAAAGCCAGATTGATGCTAAAATTCATAGTCTTCTTTTTACTTTCTAATAGTTCCATGTAAGCTTTTAGAAATCATAACTTCAGTTTATGGTTTTCCTCCAAATGTCAGCTAAAATCAACTTAAAGTTGACTTGATCATGTCCTAAAAGGCCAAATGTATGACATTGCTAATATTTCAAAAGCTATTGCCCCTCTTCCTCATTACATTTCATTTTTAAAGTTTATTTATTTATTTTCAGAGAAAGAATAAGAGAGAGCAAAGGAGGGGCAGAGAGAGGGAAAGACAGAATCATGAACCGTGAGATCATCACCAGAGCTGAGATTAAGAGTAATACATTTAACTGGCTGAGCCACTCAGGAACTCCTCATTAAGTTTCATTTTAATCCCAGACCAAAAGAACTCAGTAAAGATTGTCAATATAAAGCTCTGAGATGATAATATCCCCCTACAATTACCCTGACATGCTTTATGTCACCAAATTAAGTTGATTTAGGATTTCAGAGGTTGATCAGAAGCAAATCAAGATAGCAAAGGGATAGAAAGGTATGTGATATGTTGAACTCAAGATATCATTCCATCCAGCTGATTTGCTGGCAACCAAGAAATATGTTCATGATACTTAAGGAATTATGCAAGATCATATAGTTTAGCAAAATACAAAGTTGAGATAGAAATTTGGCTCCCTATACAATAGTGACTATTTTTCATGTCAAAGAACCAAGCCAAAGGCAAGTTTAAAAAAATGATGTTTCAAAATATATCCAGATGATGAAAAGACTAGACAAACAACCTGAAATTCCTTTCTTGTGTAAATATCTGACTCTTCTGTCTATAGTATAATGAAATCAAGTACTTTCTTGCACTGACAGACATGTATAATAGTTATTCCATTTATGTGTGCCTACTATATCTAATGCTGTACACAAATAAAATGTATATCTTTTCTAATGGGTTTGTTACATATTAATTGCCAGTTTCCTATAACAGTTAAAAGTAGGTTTTAGAGGCAAAAAATTTTATTGATTTTACCTACTCTTAATATCTATGTGACTTTGGGAAAGTTACTTAACCTTTTAATTTCCCTACCTGCAAAGTGAAAGTGATATTATTTACTTAGATTGACTGAGATATTACTATATGTTAAATACTTCACAAGGCCTGCCAAACATAAGTGCTCAGTAAGCTGTAAATGCTGCCAGTAATAATAAATATTACTATTATTATTATTCCCATAAAGTTACCCTAAGAGATGATGAGAAATAAAGCCTTTCTACTGGGCATAAAGAATAAAAAAAGTTCTTTTTTAGGAAAATAAAACTTTCCCTCCAAAGCCATGAAATCCACATCTCCATTGTCAAAAGAAAGTTGAGTTGAACTGACACTTTCTCTATTTCCTGAGGGCCTAATATATGCCAGAGGCTCTACTCTGTATTGTAGGTACAAAGATGGAAAGATTCATGGCTTCAAGGATTTCATGGTCCAGAGTTGAAAGAAACATATAAACAAATAAATATAATATGACATGACACAGAAGGCAGCAAGGACAGTGTAATGAGCGGATAGAGGAGAATGAGGAGGGGTGGTAGGTGGAATTTAGAATTTGTCAGAAAATCCGATCAAAGGTTTGAAGGGGTTTGAAGATGGCAGTGTAGGAAGACAGTGAGCTCATCTTCCATGAGCACAAAAGATTTACAGCTATATACAGAATAATTTCCCTCTGAAATGGCCCTAGAACTAGATAAATTGCACACACACACAAAAAAAAAGACAAAAGAGATGCATTGAGAAGGAATGGGAGAAGCAGAGATGTGGCCTCACCCAGAACCCCACCCTAAATGTAGGGAGGGATCCCCCCAAATATGATATAGCCTCAAGGAATAAAGGCATTGTGCCCCACATCAGGCACCCCAACCCTGTAGGCAGGCACTGGAAAGATGAGCTACCCAAATGTCTTGTTTTGAAAGTCAATGAGGATTAAGTGAAGAATAATCATAGAACTACAAGGAAAGAGGGCCCTACTCTTAAAAAACTCATGTGCAAACCCACTCACCCTGAGGTCCAGTACAGAAGAAACAGACTGAAAGCATCTAGACCTTAAGTGAGGAAGACACACTAATTTTAAAGCAGCTACCAGAAAGACAGGAACTTGAGGAACTTTATCTGAAAACAGATGTGCTTGCAGACACCATCTTTGCAATCTCATTGAACTTACTGGTAATGAAATTGATGGATACTATTTTTGGTGCCCTCCCTCTATCTTGCTAGTACCAGTGACCCTCCCAAACTGGGCTAGGCAAGTGCCCCACACCCTGCCCACCCCACACAGCACCCATACTGCAACAGGGCCAAATGAGTGCTTTGAGCTTTGTCTAACCTATGCAATGACTGAACTGCAACTGGCCAGACAAGTGCCTTGAACCCCACCCATGCCACTCAGAGACAAAGTTCCAACTGGGAGGGACACACAACTTGAACCCTTCTCTCCCTGTGCAGTGGCCAAGTTGCAACCCAGCCAGGGGAGTGCCAAGCTACACCTCTTCAGCAGTGGGCTCAGTCCTATCATACCCTACAAGCATATGCAGCCCACACAAGGGATGCCTATAGAGCACCTGGATTGGTGCCAGGGTAGATTGCATGTCTGGACCACACAAAACAGTTCCTAAGACTACTTTTAGACCACTCTTTCAATACTAAGGAGGGTAGTGTTTTGCTTATAACAATAGACAAACACAGAGAGACAGGCAAAAGGAGATGATAGAGGAATATGTTCCAAACCAGGGACAAGGCAAATCCTCAGAAAAAGATCTTAATGAAATCAAACTAAGCAACCTACTGATAAAGAGTTACAAGTAATGGTCCTAAAGATGCTCACCAATCTTGGAAAAAATGGATGAACATAGCAAGAACTTCAACAAAGAGATAGAAAATAAAAAGTACCAAACAGAAGTCATAACCGAAGTGTAAAATACAATAGAGGGGTTCAACATCAGAATGGATGAAATACAAGCACAAATCAGTGAACTGGAAGACAAAGCAATGGAAAACACCCAGACATAAAGAAAAAAAACAAAACAAACAAACAAACAAAAAAAAACAATGAAAAGAAGTGAGGATACCTTGAGTGACCCCTGAGACAACATCAAGTGGAATAACCTTTTCATGATAGGGTCTCAAAAGGAGGAGAGAGGGAAAAAAGGGCCAGAAAAATTATTTGAAAAAATAATAGCTGACAACTCCCCTAATCTGGAGAAGGAAACAGGCGTCCAGGGCCAGGAAGCACAGAGTGACAATAATGTGAACTCAAAGAGAAACACACCTAGACACATAATTTAAAAGGTAAATATTAAGGATAAAGAAATAATCTTAAGAGAAGCATGAGAAGAGCTTCATAGTATGTATAAGTGAACCCCCAAGAGGCTATCATCTTATTTTTTAGCAGACAGACCAGAAGGGAGTGCATAACATATACAAAGTGCTGGCGGGAAAAACTGCCAACTAAGAATTCTTTACCCAGAAAGGTTATCATTCAGAATTGAAGGAGAGATTAATAATTTTTCAGGCAAACAAAAGCTAAAGGAATTTATCATCACTAAATTATCACCACTAAACCAGCATTACAAGAAATGTTAAAGGAATTCTCTAAGCTAAAAAGAAAAGGTACCGATTAATAATACAAAAACAAACATATATAAAAATCTCACCAGAAAAGGTAAATAAATAATAAAGATAGTAGATCAACAACTTACAAAGTAAGTTTGAAGAATAAAAGATGAAAGAAGTAAAATCAATTTAAACTACTATAGTTAAGGGATATATAAAATAAAAAGATGTAAAATGTATCATAAAAATACAAAATATATATAGGGAGTTAAAGATAAAGCTTTGGAATGTTTTCAAAATTAAGTGGCTATCAAATTAAGAAGGCTTTTATATATATAAGATGTTATATGTGAACCTCACAGTAATCACAAAGTTAAAACTTCCAACAAATACACAAAAGAAAAAGAGAAAGGAATTTAAATATAACAATAAAGAAAACAACGAAGCCACAAGAGAAGAGAAAAATAGAAGAATAAAGGAGCAAAGAAGAACTACAAAAAGAGCTAAAAAAGAATGAACAAAATGACGAGGTACATACCGATCAAAAATCACTTTAAATGTAAATAGACTACATGATCCAATCAAAAGACATAAGGTGGCTGAATGGATTAAAAAGCAATAAGACCCTTCTGTATGCTGCCTACAAAAGACCCACTTTAAACTTCAATACACTCACAGAACGAAAGTGAAGGGATGAAGAAAGATAGACATACAAACGGAAATGAAAAGACAGGTGGGTTGGCAATATTTAGACAAAATAGACTTTAAAACAAAGAGTGTAACAAAAGACAAAGAAAGGCATTATATAATAATAAAGGGGTCAATCCAACAAGTGTCACAAATAACAATTGTAAACATCTATGATTCATCATAGAAGCACCTAAATATATAAAGCAAATATTATCAGAAATAAAGGGAAAAATAGACAGCAATACAATGATAGTAGAATACTTCAATGCCCCACTGACATGAATAGGTCGATCATCCAGACATAAAATCAGTAAGAAAATATTGGCCTTAAATGACACATCAAATCAAATGAACTTAATGGATATACAAAACATTCTATCCCAAGACAGCAGAATAAGCATTCTTTTCAAGTGCACATAAAACATTCTCCAGGATAGATCACGTGTTAGGCCACAAAACAAGTCTCAATACATTTAAGAAGCCTGAAATCACATCAAGCATCCTTCCTGAACACATTGGCATGAAACTAGAAATCAAATATAAATTAAAAAATTATAAATACACAAACATGTGGAGACTAAACAGTATGTTATTAAACAACCAATGAGTTGATAAAGAAATCAAAGAGGAAATAAAGAAATACCTTGAGACAAATGAAAATGTAAACACAATGAACCAAAATCTTTGAACATAGCAAAAGCAGTTTTAAGAAGGAAGTTCATAGCTATACAAATCTACTTCAAGAAACAAGAAAAATCTCGAATACAATCTAACTTTACATTTGAAGGATCTAGAAAAAAGGAACAAAGCCCAAAGTTAGCAGAAGGAAGAAAATAATAGAGATTACAGAGGAAATAAATGAAATTAAAACCAAAAAAAACCCATGTAATCCTCAATGTGAGAAGAGAGCAGAGTAAATCATGAATTTTGTTCACATTTGCAAATATTATATATAAAATTATATATTATAGCTTTATTATACAGATATTATGTATGTTATAATTAATAATTGCCTGAGTAACATCTGCTCTAACTGCAGGAGAAATAAAAATAGAATAATTGTTTCAAAATATTTCAATACACGGATGAAATTTCAGTACCAAAAATAATCTAAATAAAGGAAAAAACATCAATGAAACTAAAAGCTGGCTCCTTGAAAATATAAACAAAATGAACAAAATCTTTAACTAGACTTATCAGAAAAAAGAGATACCAAATTAATAAAATCAGAAATGAAAGAGGAGAAATTCCAACTGATACCACAGAAATACAAAGGATCATAGAATACTATGAAGTTATATACCATATAACTAGACAACCTAGAAAAAGAATAAATTCCTTGAAACACAATCTTTCAGGACTAAATAAAGAAGACATAGATGATCTGAATAGACTGACTACTAATACTAAAATTGAATTAAAAAACAAACAAACAAACTCAAACAAAAGTCCAGGTCCAGCTGTCTTTACAGGTGAATTTTACCTAGCATTTAAAAAGAATGTTTATCCTTCTCCAATTATTCCAAAAGATTGAGGAGGAAGAAATATTTCCAAACTAATTTTATGAAGCCAACATTACCCTGATACCAAAACCATATAAAGTCACTACAAAAATAAAATTATATGCTCATTTCCTTAATGAACACAGGTGCAAAAATCCTCAACAAAATATTAGGAAACCAAATTCAACAATACATTAAAAGTGTCAAATATACTCATACAAAACATAACCAAGTGTGATTAATTCCAGGGATGCAAGGATGTTTTAACATCCATAATCAATCAATGTGATATGCCACATTAGCAAAATGAAAAATAAAAATCATATGATGATCTCAATAGATGTAGAAAACACATTTGATAAATTTCAACACACACTAATGATAAAAACTTTCAATCAAAAGAGTATGGAGGGAATGTACCTCAATATAATAAAAGCCACATATGACAAATCCACAACTGACATTAAACTCAATGGTAAAGAGCTGAAAAATTTTCCTTTAAGATCAGAAACAAGATAATGATGCCTACTCTCACTACTGTACAAATGAAATACTAACAGAAGTACTAGCCATAGCAATCCGGCAAGAAAGAAATAAAAGGCATCCAGCTTGGAAAGGAAGAAGTAAAACTGTCACATTAGTAGATGGCATAATACCATATACAGAAAACCCTAAACACTCTACCAAAAACCCATTAAACCAATAAATTCAGTAAAATTACAGATACAAGATTAATATACAAATATCTGTTGCATTTCTGTATATTAATAATGAACTGTCAAAAAGAGAAATTAAGAAAACAATTACATGAAAAAGTATAACATATCTAGGAATAAATTTAACCAAGGAGGTGAAAGATGTGTACTCTGTAAACTATAGTCATTTATTAAGAAATTGAAGAAGACACAATTAAATAAAAAGATACAAAGTTCATGAATTGGAAGAATTAATATTATTTTTTTAACTTTGAGAGAGAGAGGGAGAGAGAGACCAAATCAGCATGAGCAGGGAAGGAGTAGAGAGAGAGAGGGAGAGAGAGAATCCAAAGCAAGCTCTGCATTGTCAGCACAGAGCCCAATGTGGGGCTCAATCTTATCATGAACCATGAGATCATGACCTGGGCTGAAACTAAGAGTCAGACACTTAACCAACTGAGCCACCCAGGTGCACTGGAAGAATTAATATTACTAAAATACCCATACTACCCAAAGCAATCTACAGATTGAATGCAACCCCTATCAAAATACCAATGGCATTTAAAAATGGACACATATATCAATGGAACAGAACAGAGAACCCAAAAACAAGCTCGCATTTATATGGCCAATTAATCTATGACAAAGAAAGCAAGAACACAAAATGAAGATAGGACAGTCTCTTTAATAAATGGCTCTGGGAAAATTGGACAGCTATATGCAAAAGAATGAAATTGGACCACTTTCTTATGCCATACACAAAAATAAGCTCATAAAAGGACTTAAATTTGAGACCTGAAACCATAAAACTCCTCGAAGAAAATAGGCAGTAATCTCTTTGACATACGTCTTTGAAATATTGTTTTAGATTTGTTCAATCAGGCAAGGGCAACAAAAGCAAAATATACAAATGAAACTATATAGAACTAAAAAACTTTTCTACACAAAGGAAACTATCAACAAAACAAAAAGGCAACCCACTGAATGGAAAAAGATACTTGCAAATGATATACCCAATAAGGAGTTGATTCCCAAAATATACATTAAAAAAAACAGTACAACTCAATAATAAATAAAACTAAAACCTTTAAACAAATAAACAACCTGAGTAAAAAATAGGCAGAAAACTCGAATAGACTTTTTTCCAAAGAAGACATACAGATGGCCAACAGACACATGAAAAGATGCTCAACATCACACATCATTAGGTAAATGTAAATCAAAACCACAACGAGAGACCATACAAATGTTAGAATGGCTTATTAAAAAAGATAAGAAATGACAATTGTTTGTGACAATATGGAGCAAAGGGAACCCTCATGCACTGTATGTAAATTGGTAGCCACTATGGAAAACACTATGGACGTTTCTCAAAAAATTAAAAATAGAACTACTATATGATCCAGCAATTCCACTTCTGAATATTTACTCAAAGAAAACAAAAACACTAATTTAAAAAAGATGTATGTTCCACTATGTTCCTTGCAGCGTCACTTACAGAAGTCAAGATACAGAAGCAGGCTCAGTTTTCATCAATATCTGAATGAGATGAATAGAATATAGATGAATAAATAGATGAATAGAAAATGAGGTGTGTGTGTGTATGTGTGCGTGTGTGTGTGTAATACTACTCAGTCATAAAAAAGAATGAAATCTTGTCATTTGTGACAACATAGATTGACCTAGAGGCTATTGGATTAAGTGACATAAGTCAGACAGAGAAAGACAAATCATCTATGATTTCATTTATATGTAGAATACAAAAAATAAAACAAATGATCAAACAAAACAAAATAGAAACAGACTCATAGTTCCAGAGAATAAATTGGCTGCTGCCACAAGAGGGGAGTTAGAGGGATGGAAAAATGGGTAGAGAGGATTAAGAAATACAAACTTCCAGTTATAAAATAAATAAGACACAGGGATGTAATTTATAGCCTAGAGAATATAGTCAATAATATGTAATAGCTTTGTATGCTGACAGATAATAACCAGACCTATTTTGGTGATCATTTTTCTAATGCATAAAAATATTGACCACTGTGTAATACACCTAAAACTAATATAACAGTATGTTCAACTGTAATTCAATAAAAAATTTTAAACATAAAATACTTGACAAACTAAATTAATAAAAAGAAGAAAATTATTATTACTTCAGCTGAGTCTAAATTCTAATGAACTAGATGATGGAGGTTCATGATCACTAAACAGGTTTTTTTTTTAACTGAAATTGTATAGGTAAAAGGAGGTTGCTGATCAAATTAGTCACTTAACTATCTCACTCTCATGCAGTTATATAGAAAGGATCACAAAAGAAAATTGTCTTTGATAGAAAGAGAGAGACCATTTTAGCCACCACACCTGGCACACACACATACACACCAATAACTATTTGCTGAAAAAGCCTTTTTTAGTAAATCTGTATTTTGCTGGGGGTAATTATCAAGGCAAGAAGGAAATTTTATTATCATCTTGTTTTTATTAACACAGCTCCTCAAAGGTAATTATCCAAGTGATGTTCTCAGTTCTCTAATTCAGCTTTCATGTGGATTCTCATTCTTAACTTGACAAAAGGTAGACCATTCAAGGGTCATTATCAATATCCTCAGGGTTTCTAATGACTTGATAATAATCTAATTATGTGGCTAACATTTTTTGGATGTGTCATAAAATTTTTAATGTCTGCTAACTTTTAAATACACATGGGAACTTAGAATGCCAATTAGCACTATACATTAAGTTCCGAGACTTATGAAGATAGAGGAAAGCCCATCTATACTCTGTGTAATAATCACATATAAATAATCTCAGGGAAGATGATTCCATGTTTAAACTGTTAAATACTTAAGATGACATAGTTTCCAAAATGTATTGATACATAAGTCTAAACTGAATTCTTCCCCATGAGGAACCGCATCCTAGACATTTGTTTTAGTAGCTTCCTACACAATATCCAGTATCATTTTTTCATAATGTGTACTACATTTGAATATAGGCAGAAATCACAGAAGCATGAAGATAAAAAGATTACATGGCAAAGTAATTTCTAAACAACATTCTTTTGGAATAACTTTCCTGAGATTAGTTGAAAACACATATTGAATATAAGCATATTTTGACTCTTTGCTTTAAAATAAAATAAAAATACACTAAAAAAGCCATTCACAACCACAAGTGGTAATACATATGTAGCACTTGATGTTTTCCAAACATATTTCCACACCTCATTGTCTGTGAGCTAGAGGGTTTCCTTGTGAAGTGTTATTATAATGCTTGAAGAAGCCTAACTTTGTAGACTAAGTGCCCTTTTAGCTAAAAGGCTATGGGGCATGTTCCATCAAGCAGAGAAATTTCCACTCTTCTTCCCTTCAGCATGACCTGTTACTAAGTGCTGTTAGTTTTGACCCCATAGTACTCTGTGAATGTGTCGCCTCCTTTCCGTTTCCTCCTTTACAGAATGAAAGACCAACGAATGAAGGAGTTTATCAATCTGCTACTGGCATATTTGCATACCTAGAATAGTGCCTGACAAGGTAGAATGTGCTCAACAAATACTTTTAAACAAATGAGTGAATTCCTATGGCTCCACATCCTATTTCCTCAAATCTCCTTCTCCCTCAATTTTTATGGAACTTCCTAACTGGCATATGAGCCAGATTTTCTAGTCTCTCGTGTACCCTACATGTGGCTGCTTAACTGATTACACACTAAAGCACAGATTTAATGGTTTTACTCCCTAGATTAAAGCATTTACATTTCCTTTTATTATTACAAACTCCTCACTCTGGCATTTAAAGTCTTCCATGGTGGTCCTCACTGACCTTTCACTAGATCCCAGACTTCAATTTCAAAATAAGATTTTTGTATCATTCATGTCACCCCTCAGATGACTCTTGACTATTTAGCTCTGTTCCTGCAGGTCCCTTGACCCACAATGGCCATAGCCACCATAGTTACCTATTGAAATACCACCAGTCCATCAGTATTTATGTGAAATGCTACTTCATTGAAGATGCACTAATCAAATACCATCACTTTGTCTGACGCAACTCTCTTATTCAGTCTTGTAATGTAATTACATGTAGACCCATGTCTTCTCCTCAGTATTGCAATCTTCCTACGGCCAACAACTACGTTTAATGTAGCTTTTACTCTAAAGCACCTACCACATGTAATAAATGGTCAATACAAATCTGCTAAGTTGAAATGATTCCAAAAGTAAGTCATAGGATCAAAAAATCCTCCAGCATATGGTGAAAAAAAACAGAAGATGGCTGTAGAGTTCCAAAATTTGGGGTTTGAATCTGAGCTCTGCCTTTGACAAGATGAGTAACTCAGGCAAGATTTTTATTTTTCCTTTCAGCCTGCCTGAAGCTTGGTTTCCTTGTCTATAAAATGATGATACTTGTATTATCTACTGTACAGAGTTATTGGTCAGACTTAAATGGAACAATGGAAGTGATGATGCTTTGTAAACTTGAAAGTGTTCTGTAAAGATTCTGTGATTTTCAAATTGTATGCCATGGAGCCTGTTGGTTAAGTAAGAAATTAAAGCTACCTGGTGACTGTGAGTTCTTTCCTGCCATACCTAGTTGGAGAATGAGGAAGGCATATGATTGAGAAGAAGGAAAAAAGAGAGCATTCTCCTTCTCCCAGTGGTCTAATTGTCCAGCATGTGGAAAATCAGCATTTGAACATGTTTTAAAATTAATACTCAGCCAAGTCTCTAAATTCCTCTGTGACAGCATTTATAAAAAAATTCTCTATGATAAATTATCTTGAGGTTTACAGTTTATTGCATATTTAATGTATTAAGCTGACACAGCAGCTTTAAAAAAATCGCTAAGGTTTCATTTTCCTCCTCTGCTTCCTCCTGGGTATTTTCTCTTTGCTAAATTCATTTTAAAAAATGAGAAATTTATTCCTTGGAAAATACTGTAATCTACTCTGTCATCATATCATTGTCTACAGATGCCCCTCATTTGAAACTCAACATAAAAGGCTGTGTATGGAGAAAGAAGAGGAGGAAATGGTGCTGGGAACTAGCCTGACGATTAGAGTAGTCCTGCTCCCAGAGAAAGCCATTCCCCAAGCCACTTTCTGCTTCCGACATCCCTGATCTTAGCGACAAGCTGGATGCAGGTTACGCTATCTGAGAACCCTGGACAAATGTGGTTCATTGTGATATAATCTGATTTTAGAAGGGCTTATGCAATTTACATTCCTTGTCAGAGGCTTTCCCACATTTCTGGGTAGTTGATTCCATTTTAATAATGTTTTTAAGTGCACGGAAGGAGAAAACATCTGCCCATTATCTGGTAAAATATAACAGCTACCTCTTTGGAGTGAGGGCTGGGTTATGAATCAGTGTTTTTCTGTTTCTTCATTTCATTTATGTGCAGGTTTACTAGACACTCTGGGCTGGTTTGCAACCTCCCAATGACGTCAATGGGGCAGAGAAATCGGAGCAGCGGAGACAGCTGCACTGCACCCCGTCTACTGAGGTTTTATTCTTTTCTCTCAGGGTGACATCTGAGACAGATATTATCAATCAAGCCCTCCTGGCTCAGCATCAAATCAAAGGCACTTTATCATTCAAAGCAGTAAAAGCTGCAATTAGACGATCTGCTCAGCTTTTTTCCCTAGGAATATCATGTTCATGGCAATTAATAATGCAATTAAAAGTTAAATAAAAGAATGCTTACTAAAATATTTAATTTAAGTATGGGTGTTATTTCTTTTATTGTTGCAGTTGCCAAGTTATTAAAGTTCACTTTCTATGCATATTTTATATAAAAAATTCAAAGCAGATTACTGAAACACTAATAAAAAACCAAGTGATAGAATTCAACCAGTTTCCAAGAAATGTCCAAATGTCCAGGAAAAAAATATATAGGTATATATGTACCAAAGCTTTACTCATTTGGAAAACAACAAACAACAATAACAAACTCCTGTTTCAACTGGCAGGCAGGAAACCAGTGCTCTGTGAATTAACATTTCTTTTAACAACCAAAAAAAAAAAAAAAAAAAAAAACCCAAAAAGAAGAAAGCAGAGCCAACTGGTTTTTTTTTTCGTTTGTTAAGCACAACATATTATTTACTGACTTTTCAAGCATCTCTTATTAGGAATAGTCTTACTTGCCTGAGTATATAATAGCATATTGAAATCCAAAAAAATACAGCACTTAATCTAATTATAGTTTTAAAGAAAAGGTCTCTGCTCTGTCTCTTCTCTCTCTTTATCTTTCTCTGTCTCTTTCTTTTAAAGGGGGAGATTTTAAACTTCTAAAAATCCCCAGCGCTAATCATAACAGATCTAATCAATATCTTTGAAACAGATTTTGTTTTCAAGGTTACCTAGGAGAGCTAGGCATAGAACAGTCTCACCAGAGTAAAGAATATGAACAATACAGTCTTCCCTCTCCTTGCCTTCTAGAGTGTTTGTTGGCAAACAATCCCAGTGATAAAATAAGGATAAATTGACGTAGAGAGAAACCGGGGCTAAAAATAAAGGAGAAAATACCAACATCAATCACAAGGTTATGCAGCCAAACTGAATAGGATCCAAAGCCATTTAGTCTAGAAAATCAAACCAGCCAAGAACAAGAAATAAAGAAAACAATACTCTTTAGCAATTGTCAACTATCCCCAAAGCATCACCATCCACTCAATGCTGTTATATCAGGTAATATTATACATGATGGATATTGCTGTAACTTAATAACAGATTCCAAAAATAGGAAAAGCCATGATGCAGGAGACTTACTGTTTCAATGAGGAATAAACAAAAAAACCAGAAGTTTAGGTTAGCTAGAATAACAAACATCTTGTCAATTAGCCATGTTTACCCAAGGTTGGGTATTGAACATGCTCTTTATTATTTGGATTTAAACAATAAGTTTCTTTTTTCTACCCTCATCCATTCATTTAGCTGTGAAACAGACAACAAATCATAGCTAAAGCTACCAAATATCTTATACCATTATATACGAAGCTGAACTTCCTAACTGATCCAGCCCTAAAGTTTCTCTAGACCCTTCTTCCCTTTGTTCAGCATAATAATAATAATAATAATAATAATAATAATAATATGTTGATTTGTATCCCAGGTCCCAGCAAAAACAGGTACATGTCCTTGAATGACTCCAAATCTGCAAAATGATAATGAAATAAAGTGACACATGAACAAACACCTTGTAGATGCTCTAAATATGATAGATATTATTTTAGATGCTTGCTTAAAAATGTGTATCCTTATGCTTTGGTGCCAAGTACGATGCTAAGGAGTGGAAACACACACACACACACACAATATGAAACCCACAGAATAAACCAAGCCAGCAACTTGATATCATTCTTCCCTTCCACAGCTAATCAGCACTACCAATACTGATAAAAGCAAAGTAAGGCCCTTTCCCAGCTGTGGGAAATGCCTTACCCCGCCAGCAGTCTGCCAAATCTCACCATAAATGTCATAAACAAGCAACTAACAGCTCAGATAGTTAGCTAGCCCAGAGGATTCTACCTCTTTTACTTTTCTTGAATGGTTTTCTCCTCATCTGGTCAAAGATGACCTAATTCATGTCATCATCACTTCTTTCCTAGATTATTCCAAAAAGCCTCCTAACCAGTTTCCTTGCTTTGAGCTTTACCTATAAGATCATACTTTTAAATCATAAATCTGGCCATGCCATTACCTACTTAAAAATCTTCATGACTTCTCAAATCTTTTATGAAAAACATCTCTCCCTCAGCAATGTCACAACAGATCCTATATGATAGGTAGCTTGACTGCCTTTCCAACTTTATCTTCTTGATGTGACTTTAAGTACCCACTCAAACAGTTTTCCAAACTTGCTGTACTGTTCCACATTGCCATAGGTTTTCTGCCCTTTTCCTCCACCTTTACCTTACAATTCCTACTAACCCATGCTTTTATTACTATAGACAATTGTCGTACATGTATCACACACGTCTGTCTGTTTCGTTCCTACTTGAGTGTGACCTTCTGAAGAGTAATGGCTATGTGTGGTTCACTTCTATTTCAGAATGGCATGTTGTTTTGAAAAATGACAAAGGAATCAATGAACTTAGTATCCATAATTTCAGTTGATCTACAAAAGAGATTTTAGAATCCTTCCTATGGGACAAGGATAGATCTTCAGAGGCCCTCTTAGGCAGTTAGGCCCTATTTTCTTCTCCCCTAGACTTGGTTCAATTAGGAAATAGGCTCTGGATCCTGGAGCCATGAGAAAGAATACTAGAAGTTCCAGAATCAGGGTTAGATAGAGGTATTTAAAATCCATGCATTATGAGGGTTCTCGGTTCTTCTAAGGGGCGTACAGCAGACCATTTCAATCCAAAAACTGTAGTGAAGCCAGAGTTGAGAGCAACCCATGTAGGAAGTTAATTAATCATTTATTGACAACTGCACTTGTCCAAATGACCTGAGCATTCTGGATCGTTTATTCATTCATTCCACAAATATTGATTGACAACTGTGTCATTCTAGACATTGCAAATGTAATGGTGAACAAACAGGTTAGTTTGTACTTAGATTTTTTTTCTCTTCTAATACATTTTTGGTAGGTGAGCAGCCCACAAAGAAGCACCCTTTTTGCCAAAGGGTAGATCTCATTCTCCATGCCATACCACTGGATCTTCTCTGTGGAATTCCCATTTCTGTGTGCCATCAATTGCATTCTGTGTTCCAGCCCATTTCATGCAGTCCCACTACCCAGGGTAACACAGAGGATCAAAGAATCACTGCTCTCTAAGCATGAGCAGGCAGGTGGATAGTGCAGCATTGGCCGTTCACAATTTGATGATGCTATGATGTTAATGAAAAAGTATCTGAGTGCATCCTCTGGCAAGGTTGGCAAACATTAACGAATCAGTGGCTCTGAATTAATCAAAGCAGTGAAACATGAGGGTGGATTTTTTTCTGTCAGATGAATGATATTCAGAGACCAGATATTAAGCATATATAGCTTCATTATCCAAATGTGATTTTAAGGTCCTTAGGGGATCTTTCCTTTATTTACATCAGTTTAAGCACACAGTATACCTTATATGGTGCTTTCTTGTCCACAGAATGAGTGCCATAAAAATTTGTGGACCATTGCTTTTGTAAGCAATCACAATACTTTCAGTTCAGAGCACCAAATATTTCTAAGTAAGCTAGAAAATAAGTATCATTTTTCTGTTTATAAGGCTGCAAAAGAATTTTAATATATTCAATAAATAAAATTTAAATATTTAAAAACCTTATAAATAATAACAAAAATTAAAAGCCCTGTCAGTCAAGAAATCAGTATTTACACAATTGGCTTTGTCATGTGGTATGAAGATCAATACTTTTAGAATCATACTGACCCAAATTTGTATGCATAATCTTCTCCATATTCATTTTATAAAAATGGGGAAAATGATACCACCTAAGCCTCAGTTTATCATCCTTAATATAGGGATTGTGGTCCTTATCTAATAGGTTGTTATGAAGAGTAAATTAGTGTGCGCAGAGTACTTAAACTGACATAGAGTAGATATTTAATATTTTTACATGATATATTTTCATCTATTTTGAATTTTTTTGATGGGAAGAGGAAAATTGTTACATGGTAATTTCAGAAGATGTCAGTGGTCATGAACTTTTTCAAGTAATATGTAAGGGAATAAGAGGTGTATATATAATGTTTTCCTTTTTACTTTTTAAAATTTTTATTTATTTATTTATTTATTTATTTATCTATTTATTTTTAGCAATGGTAGGCATTGTGATGAGACTTTACAGTATTTTTAACGGTGAACTATAGTTCCAATTCCAGGACTTCTCCTTTTTGTCTTAGAAAGTGATGGAAAATTTTGTATTTTGCAGCAACCTAATGCCTACCAAAGCCTGTGATAATCTTTCAAATGTTTGTTGAGCCATTATTCACCCCACCTTGAAGAACACCCACAGGGTATTCCTGTTGGTTACTTGAAATCAGCACCCAGGGTCTATACTAAATGTCCTTGGACGGGGTTTCCTCAAAACATCACAACCTAAATATTTATTATCTGCTTTCAACATGCAACAGACACCAGCCTAACTGATTTATTCCTGCCTGCAGCTATTGACACTTATGTCACTTCTCAATGGCAAAAGATCTTTCAAGGCTTTGAAACTTTGCTGCTGTCAGTATAAAGGCTAAAGAGAGACTCCCAGTTTTAAAATAAAATTCTCTTTTAGGTCAGATATTCTGAAGGGGGTAAGAGGATCAAAGGCCAATACTTGTGCGGTGTTATTTTTCCAAAATCACTTGAACTAGTGGAGATGCCTAAGTTTCAAGTTACATAACACAAGACTGCAGGCATGCATGTGTGTTTGCACACACATACATATACGCACACATGTATTCGTTTAATAAATATTTACTGAACTTTTAGTATGTGCCAGACACTCTTGTAAGCATTTTGAATATAACCATTAACCAAACAGACAAAATGTCCAATCCTCATGGAGTTCACATTCCAGCTTGGGGTAGGAGATGATATGGGAGGAGAGAACTCAGAAAATAAACAATACACAAAAGCCATAGTGTAGAGTTTATCTTTCTGTGGACAGTCACGGCTATTTCTGTCTCTATTCCTTTGCATTTGCTTTTGTTTCTATCTGGAATGCTTCCTTTGTTATTCTGATGGATCAAATATCACTTTCCTCTGTGAAGCCTATGCTAGCTCTTCTTGGGGACTTAAGGAGCTTTTTGCATTAGCTCTTTCATGGCATTTTTCAAACTGTCTTCCACTTGATATGTGTCTGTCTCTCTCACTGGAGGACAAATTCCTCTCAGGCAGGAACATAGTAAGGACTAATTCTTAGTAAGCATTGTATCACCAGGGCTCTCAAATACAGAGTGTACTAGAGTAGTACCCTCAATGAATATTCAGGTAAAATGAATACAGTTTTTGTCTTTCTCAGTATGACTTTTTTCGTTTAATATAATAACCCTTAGATACATTCATGCACCTCAAATGACACAGTCTCATCCTTTTTAAAGGATGTATAAAATTATATATATATCTCACTTCTTTATCCATTCATCTGTTGAAGGACACATAGGTTGCTTTTATATCTTGGCTATTATAAATAATGCTGCAATAAGCATAGGAATGTATGCATCCTTTCAAATTAGCGTTTTTGATTTCTTTGGTTAAACACTCAATAGTGGAATTATTGGATCATATGGTATTTCTACTTTTAATTTTTTTTGAGAAACCGCCATACCTCCATGTTTTCCAGAATGGTTGTACCAATTTACATTCCCACTAACAGCATGTGAGGGTACTTTATTCTCCATATCACCACCAACACTTGTTATTTTTTGTCCTTTTGATTTTAGCAGGTGTAAGGTGGTATCTCATTGTGTTTTTGATTTGTATTTCCCTGATAATGAGAGATGTTAAACACATGTGTCTGTTGGCCACCTGTATGTCTTCTTTGGAAAATATGTCTATTTCGGTGTCGACTATACTCAAAAGAAAGAATGAATGCAGTTTAATTTTATCACAAAGAAAAAAGATTAATCGTGAGGTTAGCTATGATTAGGATGTTTCTTTGCAAACCATCCATACCAAGTTTGGAGACTATAAATTTAAGAAATATATTCCTAGAGACAGAATTATTTTACGGGAAATAAATAGTAGCATTGTTTTAGTGAAAGCTAATTTAGTAGACCTGGTAACTCAAAAGCTAACTTTTAATTAGTTGATGCAAGTAGTCATGGTAAAAATATTAATTTATAACTTGATTATCTTCTAAAATACTTAAATTAATCTGTGCTCTAATCATTTGGGTAGTTTGACGAGTATAGTTAAGATGTTTATTTTCTTCAATCTTCTAATTAATAGAAGAAAATGAAATTCCTTCTAAGAAGGAAGCCTGAGTCATCAGACTAACTTAAATCTGATTAGTACAACAAAGCTTACTTACTACAGGGAGCTGCCATTAAATGGAGGTGATATTCCATGAATGGAAGTTCCTGCAGGTTTTTGACAGTATCTACACCCCATTGCAGGAGGACACCTGTGGTTCTGTGTCTGAGGCCCTGTCAGGTCCATATCCATCAGATTAGCCGTCTGCTTCTTGGCCAGTGACCTCCAATCTTCGAAGTTTTCTTCTGTCTTCAGATTAGTAAACCTTGCCTTTATTCATTCAACTATGCAAAGCAAGATAAAGCTGCCTTTTTACAGAGAGGAAAGTCTTAGGAGCAAGCTAACATCCCTGCCTGTAATCAACTTGCAGGGTAATTTTAGGTCTTCTACTGATCTGATACTGCACCATCTGTGTTTAAGAAGCTTATATTACTAAGTACTAAGTACTACGTAGCTTTTAATATTGAATAAGAATATGTGTTCCTTCTTGGTCTTTTCTTTCCTAGAAACCAACCAACCAACCAACAAACAAACAAACAAATTGCCTGATTTTTAAAGAAAATAATTTCATGAGAAAAGTTTTATTTTTCTACTCTAAATTTGGGGTAAGTGCAATCAGACTTCTTTTGCATACCCCAGACACCTAGCTTCATGCTAAGCACCACAAATATGTGATGACTGATAGATTACTCTGACTTAGAAGTGTGTGTCGTGCTTGAACAAGCTGTATGCAGTTCCTTCAAATAACATAGAAGGAAGATGTAATGTAACTTTTCAAATATTATATACAATTTTCTTCATCAAAGTAAGCCCACAGGAATTCACTCATCCTGCTTGTTCCATGGCTAAAGTCTTAAGGGAAGGATAATGTCTACATCCACAGAAAAAACACAGATGCATTTTTGAAAGTCTGAGAGTTTATATTCCAGCTAAATAAAATAGTCATTAAACAAAATGAGGGTGGTTTTTGTTTTTTGTGTGTGTTTGTTTTGCTTTCTGTACCTATCAGTGACTATCAGTAAAATATAATGTATTTGAATTTTTGTGCTATTCAGATTTTACTGGTTTTTATCTTTATCACAGGGACCTGATCTGGGCACATTTTTTTTTCTCATATTGGCTTTGGAATTAATACAAAGGAATTCCTTTGAGTTAAAAAAGTATCCTTCACAACATAATCACACACAGGATTGGAACTTAATCGTTGTCAAAATTAGTATGAGAACAGTTTGAATATTAGCTTCTATGCAGTGTTTACCATGGACAAATATGCTCTGTAAGACTCTATAGATTTTAAACTATTATTTCAAAGAACAAGCATGCATTTGCTAATTTCTAGAAATGTTTATAAATTTATAACTTAGCTTCTAATATGATTGCCATAGAAGCCAACATGGTTTTAGGTTAAGCCCATATTCCCATCTACTAAACACACTAACTATAGGTATGCCCTGCTTTAGGGAATCATGTAGCATAAATATATATAAAACAAATACACTGGGAAGTAATTTTAAAAATAATTCTTGGGGTGCCTGGGTGGCTCAGTCAGTTAAGTGTTAGACTTCAGCTCAGGTCATGATCTTGCGGTTTGTGAGTTCGGACCCTGCACCTGGGCTCTGTGCTGACAGCTCAGATTCTATGTTTCCCTCTCTTTTTGCCCCTCCCCCATTCACACTCTGTGTGTTTGTCTCTCTCTAAAATAAATAATCATTAAAACATTTTTTTAATAAAAAATAATTCTTCTCATGGCTAAAGATATCTCCTAGGGTTCCTTAAAAGTTAGTTTCTCTAGTGCACTTAAGGGATTGTTTACATATAATTAATTGACATCGATGTAATTGAAAATGTAGAGCTCAGTTTTATTTTCTCACCTGAGTTTACTGTTAGATGTAGTTCAATAAGAAAAAAAAATAAAGTAATTAAAAAAATTTGTAAGTCAGGAGTGCCTGTGTGGTTCAGTCAGTAAAGCATCAGACTCTTGATATTGGCTCAGGTCATTGTCTCAAAGTTGTGGGATTGAGCCCTATGTCTGGCTCTGAGTTCAACGTGGATCCTATTTGGGTCTGTCTCTCTCTCTCTCGCTCTCTCTCTCTCTCTCTCTCTCTCTCTCTGTCAAAATAAAAAATAAACTTAATAAAAGTAAGTAAGTCAAAAGAGGGCAATTGGAAGAATAAATTTGCATTTCACTCTTAAGAAGTTATATAAAAAGATAAATCTTTATCACATAGAGGGCTTATAAGGATACGCTAGGCATGTTTCTAAGATTGTAGCTGTGAAACCTTGAAAATATTTTACCACTTAAAATTCAATTTAACAGATTAATATGTGAAGTTCCATCTTAATCATTGCAAATTCCCATTGAAGAGTTGACTGAGCCACTGGGACACCTCAAAGACTGTAGATAAACACAAATAGACTCTTCCGGGTTTAGTAGCACTTCTAAAAATAGAATACAATTCTACCTCTTTGGAAGCTCCCAGTTTCTGTCTCCAGGCTGACCCCATATAATGGTTTATATCTTCCCTGCTTTCAGACTCTTAATGGTCTCTCAACAGCTTTCAGGATAAAGTTATTGCTACTATGAGGCCTTATCCACCCCTGTCTTTCCTTAGTGTTGGTCTCAAGCAATCACTTCCCTTATGATTTGAAACAGCCACACTTTTCCCCGAAATGAATCATGATAAGCTATGTTATGCCTGGAAAGTCTTTCTTCTGATTCTCTGTCTAGTTATGCCCTACTAATCCATCAGAATTATAGCTATGGGTCTCCTCCTGTAGGCCCCAATCAGATAAAGATGTATTCAGAGCAGGCTGTGCACACATACATTATTGTTTTAACACACTGATTTTTATAATCCTTGGTTTATCTGTGGGATTACTTGGATGGTTACACAACTTTGGATCCCAGAAGTCTAGCACAGTACCTACCACTAGTACATGCTGAATAAATGTATGTTGAACTTCAACAGTTCAGTGGGATTTTTTAAAAAGTTGATTTGAGCAGCATATCGTCATCAAAAAGAAAAAAATCTGGATTTTCAACAAAATGGTAGCTGACTTCTAAATAACCTAAAGGTAATGAGATGAGTTATAGGGGCTAATTTTGTCAATTCCTTGGACCAGGCATTGTGCTAAGTATTTTTACATCTCATTTAAATATCACCATCAGACACCTCACATCTATTAATTTTCATATTTCATACCTAATATAAACTTAGTATTTATGGAGTGATTCATATGTGCCAGAAACTATGGGTGATTCACATCACATTAATTTTCATGGTTCGAGGGAAGCATTATAACTCATTTGCAAACAAGAAAATTAGCACTCAGACCGGACAAGTTCAGACAGATGGTAAACAATGAAGCTGGGGTTTTCATTCACACTGATCCGTTTCTCTAAGGCAGTGTTTGCTTCATTGAAACAGCATATCACCCAAACTGTTTTCTAGAGATCCATGAAGATATTAATAGGTATTTTATTCCCCCAAAGGTGTTATGGTTAAATAAGTTTAAATTACTTTTTCCCTTTTAATTGTAAAATTCCACAATGACATTAATTGTACATCACAGCTCTGAACCCATCAGGAAACCTGCTAACCTGTCTAACCAAGTGTTTCTCCAGCTTTAAAAAACCATCCCCCTTTTATTTCTTCACAAGCCACTAACATTCTACCCTATGACTGCCTTCAATAAAAGTTATATTAAAATGTGATAAAAGGGGCTCTTTTTTGACCAATTCTCTCTTAAATTTCATTTTTGATGGGAAGAATAAAAATTCAAAGTTCATTTTCCTTTCCTGTCCTTCATATTTTCAACTAACCCTGGAAAAATGTAATCAGGAAAAATTGTAGTCTGATTCTTGAGAACTGATTATGCTCAAAATTAAGAGTAAGAGTACTTTGCTTTTCTGATTTTACTCATCAACACATCAAATACTAGAAGTATTTGTTGAAAGAACTGTCGGAAGCCTGAGCCAGGCACTGGGCAAAAAGCAATTATGCCAGCCATACTTTCTGCCCTCTAGAAGCACTGGCATTCAGAGCAATTAGGAAGTTAAATAACCCTCAAACAAGCAACACCTATGTTTAAAATGTATGCCCATATTCCTGTTTTGATGCATATATAAATCTGGGACAATGAGGTGATGCAAGGAAAATCAGTGGAAAATAACACAAATCATTGTTCAGCTTTAGTTTATGTCATCCAATGTCTCCCACCTACCAATAATTTTGTGTTTTTCACTGTCCTAAGTCTCAAAATGAAGAGAGACAATAGATACATATATGTATGTACATATAGTCTATGAACAATAGACATATTCATAGACAATAGATATATATTCATAGTTCATAAACTATATATATAAAGTATCTACATAAGTCCCATAGATCTGAAAAACAAGATTTGAAAAGATATTCCACAATTCACTAAGTACATAAAAATATATATTTAAGGGTGGTTAAAACATGTTTACAATTTATAGTAACAGCTCATTACCTTATATTTCTTTTTTGTAGGAGTCTAATAATAGAAAAGCCTTTCAAAAATAGTCTTATATGAGTTGAAGAAAAACTTCAAGTCAAGGAAAATAAATATTTTTCATAAATTTTACCTTGGTCTGAGGAAACAATTTATTCTTACAGAAAACCCCACTCAATTTATTATCTATTCTTGTAATTAAAAAAGACAATCAAAAGGAATTTTAACATGTGAACATATTCAAGTATTTTTCCTAAAAATCATATAATTTTACAATGCATAGCATATTCCCCTTGTCTTCTTACATATTGTTAATTTCTTATTATTCAGTGACTTAAACGACAGAACCAAGTCCCAGCCCTATCTCTGAACTGTCAGGTAAAGTTTGTTTTTCAAGGCATTAACAAGACCTACCATATCCACGAATGTCGCCGGGGAAGAAGCAAATCACTAACATGCAACATCCTGAAGAGCTGGTGCTCTATCAATATCCCACCAGGCGGGAACTTAGTTTATTTTCATTAATTTCCCCGTGTTCTTGCTGCCACATAGTTATTGCTTAGCTCTTTGTCCTTTTATTTTTCTTTCCGAAGGCATGTCACTTCCCACTGCAGAGTAGATATCATTTTCAGTACGAATACAAATGACTTAGCAATCAACATGTAAGCATTCAACTGGAACATCATCAGTAGTTTCCTTTAGATATCAAATGAGAAAATCGATTTGCAGTCAAATCTGAATGATAGCTCCCACGAGGTGTGTAGCATTTCTTCCAATTTACCCCAGAAAAGGAGAGAATTTGAGTTTCCAAAATTTTGTTGAAAAATCTCCCTTTAAACAGTACCCTCTGTTTTCTCTCTCATTTTGCACTTTCTTCTCCATGCCTAGTGATATGACAACATGTTTTTGGGTTTTCTTACAACTGAAATAGTGATCAGATTAATCAAAGAAAATTCTGTCTCTCTCTCTACCTTTTGCATTGTGTTTGGAGCTATCAAACCTCTGGTCTGACTCATTCTGCATTGTTTAGTCCATTCAGAGCATGATGAAAGAACACCTAACACACGGGGTCAGATTTCCTGAATGACATATGTTAGACCACAACAAAGGAGAAAACCCTGGAGAGATTATAAGTCCTTTTCATCACATGAGATTACAGAGTACAGAAAATGTCTATGTTACACAAAGAAATAACAGTGTGACTGGAATAATGAATTCAACTTTGCCCAGGTTTGGGACCAACACCCCTGTCTGCTCTAAGCATGCTGGTGTGTATTTAAACTTCCACCTCTGGCCCAGGAAGACTGGCCTCTAAACAGACACAAGAACCCCTGAAGGCCACCGGGATCATCATTAATACAGCACAGCAGTAACAGGTTCAAAGATACTCAGATCCTTGAAGAAATAAAGGCATCTCCCAGCATGAAAAATTATGCTCCAAAGACAGACATTCAACAGAGAGCACAAGGGTCTCAGCATTCTGAATCTCTGAGTAGAATGTGATCATTGCTATGGCTCTCACTGACAAACACTGGTTTGCATCAAATGAGAAGACATGTCCTGAATAGCTTCCACTTCATCTCTTGTTTTAAAACTTTTAATCACCCTTCTGGATCCTGATAATCATGTGTTTTAATTTAACCTGTGCTCCTAGAAGGGGTACCTGGTTTCTTTATTTCAGACTTGCCTTCACATTTCAGCCTCCAAAATCTCACCATGTCTCAGAGAAGCTGACCTCAGGACAGGACTCATGCTATGCAATAGTGGCAACAGGTATAAAGATATAGGTACAAAGATAACAAAAACTTAGATATGAAAACCAGTTTTTTAATTGGAATTCCTCTTGTGTCCTTGCCCTTCTACAGTCTACTTTCAAAAGAGCAGCCAGAGTAATTCTTTAAAAACCTAACTCAAGTTGCATCATTCATTGGGTGAACATCTAATTGGTCCCCATTTCACTCATGGTGAGAGTCAAAGTCCTTACAATAGCCTATGAGGCCCTAGATATAATCTCTATCATCTCCCTGACCGCACTGCTCATTAGGCACCTCCTTCCTCACTATTTAAGTTGCACTGGCCCTTTGCTCTTTCTAGAACATTCCAGGCATGCTTTTGCCTTTGGAATTTTTCAGTGGGTATTCTCTTTGGGTAAAATGCTCTTCCCCAGTTTGCTCCATGGCTTGCTCCCATATGTAAGTCACTGCTCAAATGTCACCTTCTTATTGAGGCCTGCCTGGTTCACCCAGACCCTACCCTAGCACTCTTTTTTCCTTTTGTTATTATTTTTCTGCACAACATTAATCTCCTGTTCGTATATATAATTTATTTATTATGTGTATGAACTATATCTTCCCACTAGCATGTGACTCTAGGAGAAAAAAGATTCCTGTATTTTTCCCACTGCTTTACTATGACTATCTACTCTAATGCCAAGCATAAAGTAGGTGTTCAATAAATATTTATTGAAAAATTAATTAATAAAAAACCATGCAAGTCCATATGCTTATAGCTAACAAGAAAGAAGATAGTTGGCCTACTTTATAATTCAATAAGAGTACTTTTCATTAGAATAATATTTTGCACCAGGGTGAATGTTTAAGTAAGTATCCCTTAGGAAAAGGCTTTAGTGCAATATAATTATTGAGAAGGTCTAAACACAGAAGTGAGAAGCATTAGTGAATGTGGTTCATTTAATCCAAGCAGGCAACATGATGACTTTTGGGAAAGCTAATAAAGGATTGTTTTTAGATTATGAAAGAAATATTAAATTAGCAAAGGCTATCTGGGAAGACTCGATAAGGAGAATATTTATTTATTTATTATTATTTTTTTAATGTTTTATTTTTGAGAGAGAGAGACAGCACGAGCAGGGAAGAGTCGGAGAGCGAGGGAGACACAGAATCTGAAGACAGGCTCAAGGCTCTGAGCTGTCAGCACAGAACCTGATGCAGGGCTTGAACCCACGAACCTGAGATCATGACCTGAGCCGAAGCTGGACGCTCAACCAACTGAGCCACCCAGGCGCCCCAATAAGGAGAATTTTAAAAGATGGCATGTGAGTAACTCACCCACTATGCTTTTACACTGGAAACTGAAAAGGAGGCAGATGCCTTATGTTATTTTTCAATTCCATAGGATTATCAAAAAGTTTAAGTTTATTTTTTGTTAAATAACTATTTTATTGAGATATAATTCATATGCTGTAAAATTCAACTTCACAAAGTATCCAATTCAATAGTTTTCACTATACTCCCATTTGCGCAGCCATCACCACTACTTAATTTTTTATAACATTTTCATCACCCCCAAAAGAAACTCCATTTTCATTTATCCTTCCACCAGCCCATGGAAACCACTAATTTACCTTTGTTTCTATGGATTTGCCTGTTCTGAACATTTCATAGAAATGGAATCATGTGCTGTGTGCCTTCTTTCATCTGACATTAAGTTTTCAAGGTTCCTTCTTGTTGCAGCATGTATCAGTACTCCATTCCTTTCTATTGTCAAATTATATTCCCTTCTAGGATCTGTCACCTTTTGTTTATGTTGATTGTCATTTGAGTTGTTTCCAATCTTTTGCTATTAATATGTGAATAATGTTCCTATACAAGTTTTTGTGTGGATGTATGTTTTCATTATACCTAGAAGTGAACTTTCTGGGTTATATGGTAACCCCATGTCTTCTCTTTTGAGGATTTGTCAAACTGTCTCCAAAGGGGCTGCACCATTTTACAACATTAGCAACAAGGAATGAGCAGGTTCCAATTTGTCTACATCCTATCCAACATTTGTTATTGTCTGCTTTTACATCATAGTCATCTTAGTGGGTATGAAGTGGTATCTCATTGTGGTTTTGATGTGTATTTCCAAAGTGGCTGATGATGGAGAGCATATTTTCATGTGGTTATTGGCCATTTGTACATTTTCTATGGTGAAATGTATAGTCAAAATCTTTGCCCATTTTTAATTGGATTATTTGGATTTTTATTGTTTTAAGAGTTGTTCATATATATTGAATATGAAGTCTTTTTCAGATATATGATTTGTAAATACTTTCTCCCATTCTGATGGCTGCCTTTTCACTTTTTACTGGTATCTATGGAAGCACAAAATTTTTTGCTATTAATGAAACCCAAGAATATGGTTCATAAGATGTAGGGGTAGTGCAGGGATTCAAATATAAAGTTAAAGAAACTGAGCCTGAGACACAACTTGCTCAAAGTCACTAATATAAAAATCCCAGAATCAGAGCTCAAATCTAAGTCCTCTGACTCTATATTTCATGTGCAGCATGCCCTACTACCTATAATAGATACTGTGGGTCTTTTCATGAGAGCTGAGCTATTGTTAGTAGAAATTCCTCCAGACGGGAGAAAAGATTATACACATAACACACATTACCTCTAGGATAATGTCTGCAAAATGGTTCTCTTTTGGATTTCTATTAAAGTATGTGTGGCTGATGGAGTGAATCCTGGCTTTCAACTGTGAAGGCTGGGCAATATCAGGAAATAAATGAACGGAAAACAATGGCAGAGAATTACATACTTATGGACAAACACATCTCAGAATTTGTGCCTAAAGCTCATGAAGAGGAAAAACAACAGGGAATAAATGTTACCTAAGAGCACAAAGACGTGTAAGCCGTCTATCAACAGCTAACAGCATGAGAGACACCAAACAACTTCCCCTGAGCAGTCTGTTTCATTTAGTAATGTCATGCACCAGTAGAAACCTTCCACAGGCTGGTACTGAAAATCTGGTGTGATGGGCAGCTAGACAGCCTTAAATACTTAAACAGTACAGCTCTTATTTTATTTTGCTAAATTTTAACCTCCCTAGTCTTAAATGACATTTTAAAAATTATTTTGCTCAAACACCAATTCAGAAAGATACATGCACCTCTATGTTAATTGCAGCATTATTTACCATTGCTAAATTATGGAAGCATCCTAAGTGTCCATCGACAGATGAATAAATAAAGAAGATGATGCATATATATATATATATATGCATATACACACACGTATATATATGCATACACACACACACATATATATATGCGCGCGCGCACACACACACACACACACACACACACACACTGGAATATTGTTTAGCTATAAAAATCAATGAAGTCTTGCCATTTGCAACAACATGGATGGAGCCAGAGAGTGCTAAGGAGTAATGCTAAGCAACGTAAGTCAGTCAGAGAAAAACAAATACTATATGATTTCATTCATATGTAGAGTTTAAGAAGCAAACAAATGATCAAAGGAAAAATAAAAGAAAAAGACAAACCAAGAAACAGACTCTTAACTATAGAGAACAAACTGATGGTTACCAGAGGGTAAGTGGGTAGCAAGATAGGTGAAATAGGTGGAGGGGATTAAGGAGTGCCCTTATGATGAGCACTGAATAATTTATAGAACTGTTGAAACAATATATTGTATATGTGAAACTAATACAACACTATATGTTAACTATATTGGAATTAAAATTAAAAAACAATACAAAAAAGTAAAAATTATTTTGTTCAGAACAATTTTACATGCTAAAGTGTGACCTAAGTGGTTAAAGTAATTTATAATAAATGTATCTCTGAATAAAATCTTACGGACTTAATAGTTTGAAAAGTTATTTCCAAGTCATCTCCCTACATAAGTATTTCTTAGATATAAAAAAATTAGAACCTGTATTTTCTGACTTAGAAATAATAAATGCAGTAATAATAATGAACAGTAGTAAAAGAGTAATAATCATTACTACTTATACTATTATTTTTAATGATAGTAATAATGATTAACAGTAGTAAAAAGCAACAATTACTATTACTTATTACTGTTATTATTAACAATAATAGTAATAATGGTAGTATTAAAATAACAGTGATAAGAGATTAATAACAGTACTAATAATGACTTTACATAGTATTTTGGAGTTTGCAAAATGGTTTCACATATATCATTGCATTTAATCCCCATCACAATCTACTCAGAAAAGTATCCGTATCTCCATTTTTAAGTAAGGGAATTGAAGCCCAGATTCAGTCTCAACAATCGACAGTATACCAGATACTATGCCAGATATTGCTACCCACACATTATCATCCAACATTTACAACACTATTTGAGGAAGGTGGAGTTAATTCCATGCTGCAGATAAATCTCTAGGAAAATTATAATCTCCCAATCTTATAGCTAGTAGGAGACAGTGAAGGAATTTGAACATAGTTCTTTGCAGTCTAAGATAATGTTCTTCTAGTAAGAAACCATAGTTCCTGAGATAATGTTTATAAATAAAACTGTGTTTGATAAAAAGTCTTCATAGTGGTTACATGAGTGGGAAGCTGTATTTTGCTTCTGAGCCTCAAAAAAAAAAAACCCACAAAAGAATGACAATAGAAATAGTTTGCATTCGTTGAATACCTACGATATCTCAAACATTGAGTTAAGTAAGCGCTTTGAACTTACTTTCATTTAATCCTTAGGACAACACTATATTATTATCTAAATTTAGGATGTCGGAAACTAAAACTAAGAGAGTTTCAGTAAACTATCCATGACCATAATATGGCTAATTAAGTTCAAGTCACATTGAATTGGGTTTTCTGTTTTTTATAGACAGAAACCCAATAGACAATCCATCAATCTATTATCCAAATGACTGATAATCTTTAACTCATTCTTCAGTTTCTCTTCAGTCTGATACCACCTCATCCACACACTGTGACCAGAAACCAGCATACACTGGGCAAAAAGTCTGCGATCATGGGACAGAGGGAAGCTAGCTGTTTACCCAAGATCTGAGGCATACTGTAACAAAGTTTACCAGCTTTTTCTTTAAAAATAATCATTTCTCTTTCCTTTCCTTTTTATTAATTTTTTTACATTTATTTATTTTTGACAGTCAAAGAGAGACAGAGTGTGAACAGGGTAGGGACAGAGAGAGAGGGAGACACAGAATCTGAAGCAGGCTCCAGACTCCGAGCTGTCAGCACAGAACCCGACGTGGGGCTCGAACCCACGAACTATGAGATCATGACCTGAGCCGAAGTCAGACACTCAACCGACTGAGCCACCCAGGCACCCCTTACCAGCTTTTTTAGATACTAGTCCCAGATATTAACAGAGTATAAAACAGCCTCTCTCGCTTTCCTGGAAACCACAGACTATTAGATCCTATGTGCGTGGGGGATTAAAGGGTCATGAGAATGCCAGAGCAAAGCAGGCCAGCCTACGAACCTTCCTGCCAAAGAACCTTGAGAAACCACAGCTTGTCCTATATATTAGTTTGCCATTAAGGATTAAGTAAGGAGGCAGAAAATCCCTGGAGGCTCAAGGCACCTCAGAACTGACCCACTTTGTACTATAAGAGTTTGGAACTAGTAAAGACTCTCATACATAAATACTGAATAGAGCACATTTTTTTTTCAATAGTCAAAAGCTTTTGGGTTAAAACAAGAGCCATTTCTGCACCACAGGGCTGCCAACCCAGCCGAGTGAGCATTCTGCCTACCCTGTGCTGTAGCAGCAGCCCTGCTACAGCTGGCACACACAGGACACCCCTTACGTGCCTGGGTCTCGTAGCCAATTGGAATTAAACGTCTCCTACACAAGGCCACTCCTTCAACTTAAAGAGGTAGTACTTTCATCTTCATAAAAACAAACATAGAGAATAAGGAGAAGAGGAATATGTTCTAAACAAAAGAATATGATAAAACCTCAGGGGGAAGAAGAAAAACTTAATAAAACAGTCTACCTGATAAAGAGTTCAAAGTAATAATCATAGAGATGGTTATCAAACTTGGGAGAAGAATGGATAAACGCAGTGAAAACTTCAACAAAGAGACAAAAATATAAGAAAGTACCAAACAGAAGTCACAGAGATAAAGAGCATAGCAAGCAAACAAACAAACAAAATACACTACAGGGCTTTAATAGTAGAATGGATAAAGCAGAATAGATCAGTGAGCTGAAAGACAAAACATTGGAGCTCACCTACAAGAAGCAGCAAAAAGAAAAGAGAATTTTAAAAAATGAATATACCTTAAGGGACATATAGGACAACACCAAATAGAATAACATCTGCATTATAGGAGTTCCAGAAAGAGAAGAAAGAGAGAAATTTATTTCAAAAATTAATGGCTGATAAATGTGCCAAACCTGGTAAAGAAAATGGACATCTAGGTCCAGTAAGCTCAGAAAGTTCTAAAACAGACGAATCCAGAGAGATCCATACCAATACACATAATAATTAAAATGTTAAAACTTAAAGATAAAGAGAGAATCTCAAAGCAGCAAGAGAAAAGCAATGTGTTGTGTATAGAGAAAATTCCATAAGACCATCAAAATTTGAAGAAGAAACTTTGGGGCACCTGGATGGCTTAGTCAGCTAAACATCCAACTCTTGATTTCAGCTTAGGTCATGATTTCCCAGTTTGTGAGATTGGGTCTTGCATCTAACTCTGCACTGACAGCACAGGGCCTGCTTGGGATTCTCTCTCTCCCTCTCTCTCTGCCCCTCCCTTCCCTACCCCTCTCTCATAATAAATAAACTTAAAAAAAAAAAAAGGCAGAAACTTGGCAGGCCAGAAGAATGTGGCAGAACATTCCAAGTGACTCTGAAAGGCAACAAATTCCAATGAAGAATGCTATGCCCAGCCATGTCAACATTCAGAATGGAAGGAGAGAAAAAGAGTTTTCCAGTTAAGCAAAAGCTAAAAGAGTTCATCACAACTAAACCAGCATTACAGCAAATAGTAAAGGGGATTCTTTAAGCTGAAAAGAAATGACAAAAATCAAAGACAAACAAAATATATGAAAGTTAAGGTCTTACTGGAAAAGATGATATAGAGTAAAGATAGTGAGTTAGTCACTTACAAAGCTAACAAAGACTAAAAGGCAAAAATTGTAAACTTAACTAGAAGTATAATAATTATTTATGGGATACACAAATTAAAAAGAAATGTAGAATGTGGCATCAAAACATAAAACATAGGAAGGAGATAAAAATTTAGAGTTTGGGAATGGGTTCACACTAAAGCTGCTACCAACTTAAAATAGAGTGTTATATACATAAGAAAATATATATGAACATCACAGTAATCACAAAGCAAAAGCTTAGAGCAAATACATGGAAGAAAATGAGACAGAAATCTATACATAACATTAAAAAAAGTTTAAACCAAAAAGAAAAAAAAGAAGAAAAAGAGAATAACCACAAAATAGCCATAAAACAATAAAAAAGATGGCAATACATGCATACATACATACATACATACACATCGATAATTACTTTAAATGTAAATAGACTAAATTCCCCAATTAAAAGACATAGAATGTCCGAAAGGATTTAAAAACAACAGAAACAACAACAATAGCAACACAAAAACAACAATAAGACTCATTTATATGCTCCCTAAAAGAGACTCACTTCAGATGTAAGGACCTACAGAGTGAAAGGGAAGAGGTAGAAAAAATATTCTATGCAAATGAAAGCAAAAATAAAGCTGGTTAGCTATACTCATATTGAACAAAATAGACCTTAAAACAAAAATTGTAATAAAAGACAAAGAAAGGCATTATATAATGATAAAAGAGTCAAGCCAGCTAAAAGATATAACATTTATAAATATTTAGGTACCCAACACAGAAGCACCTAAATACACAAAGCAAATATTAACAGACCTAAAGGGAGAAATTAACAGCAATACAACAATAGTAGGGGACTTTAATATTTCACTTACTTCAATGGATAGATCATCTAGACAGAAAATCAATAAGGAAACCTTGGCTTTAAATGACACACTATAACAGATAAACTTCACAGATATATACAACACCTTCCATCCCAAAGCAGCAGAATATACACTCTTCCCAAGCACACACAGAACATTCTTTTGGATAAATTACCATTTGGCCATAAAACTAGTTTCAATAAATTCAAGAAGACTGAAATAATATTAAGTATCTTTTCCAATTACAATAGTATGAAACTAGAAATCAGTTACAAGAAAACTGGAAAAAACTACAAAAATGTGGAGATTAAACAATATGCTACTGAACAACCAATGGTGATCAAATAAGTTAAATGAGAAAAAAAGAAATCAAACGATAAATAAAAAAATAGCTAAAGACAAATGAACACAGAAATAGGACATACAAAAATCTATGGAATGCAGCAAAAGCAGTTTTAAGAGTGAAGTTTATAGCAATAAAGGCCTACCCCATGAAACAAGAAAAATCCCCAAAAAACAATCTAACTTTATACGTAGAGGAACTAGAAAAGAGAAAGCCAAAGTTAGAAGAAAGATAATAATAAAGACTAGAGCATAAATAAAGACTAAAAAGACAATAGAAAACATCAATGAAACTCAATGGTTCCTTGAAAAGATAAAAATAACAAATCCTTAGCAAGAAGCAAAAAAGGTCTCAGGTAAACAAAATCAGAAACAAAAGAGAAGTCACAACTGATATCACAGAAATACAAAGGATTAAAAGAGACTGCTATGAACAATGTACACCAAAAAATTAGACAACCTAAAGTAAATGGATAAATTCCAAAAAACATACAATCTTTCAGGACAGAATTATGAAGAAATAGATAATTTGAATAGATCAATTACTAGTAAGGAGATTGACTCAGTAATCAAATACTACCCAACAAACAAAATACCAGAACCAGACAGACACACTGGTAAATTCTATCAAACATTCAAAGATGTAATACCTATCCTTTTCAAACTCCTGGGGAATGCTTTCAAACCCATTTTACAAGGCCAGCAGCACGCTGATACCAAAACCAGATAAGGATACCATACACACAAATAGAGAAAATTAAAACTAGAGCCATTTAATGAATACCTGCTTGACACTGATAATGGGATTTATAAGGCTTCTTATTTAATACTCATATGAAGCTTGTAATTTTGAAACCTTTAACTCTATTGTAAAGATAATGAAACCAGAGATCCAAGAGAGAAAGTTACCTGCTCAAGGTCACAAAACTAGTGGGTGAACTTGGATTCTAGCCCAGATATGTTTGGCTCTGAAGCCTTTGTTCTTTGCACTATCCAAAGCCTGAATAGAATATCAGCACCACCATTTATTAGTATTTTCATCTTTAAATGCAAACTATAACAATGTGGCTATAGTCATGAAGAATAAATAGATAAAATATAAACAATAATACCACCGACTTCATGTGTTGGTTTAGTAGATAACTTACATAGCTATGTATAAAAACACCTGGCAAACAATAAAATACCATTTACTTTTTTTAAATAATTGAAGCTTCTGGGGAAAGGAGATTTAAAAATACAAATTGGAAAAAAAAAAAGATGAATTGATTACCTTGTTCAAAGAATTGAGTGTTAAGACAGAAATGCATTCAGAGTAAGATTATCTTGGTACTTTAGATGGGCAACTATCAAAAAGCTTCCACAGGGGACAATTTCCCAGCACCCAGTCTAAGAACACATTCCAAAGAAAACAAAGGCCAGTCTGTGTGCATGTGTGTGTGTTTCTGTTCAGGTTTGCACGCCTGTGCCTGTTTGTGCATGTCGCTGCTGAAATGAGCTTCACTGTACTGATGTTATCTCTCAGTGCGATCATCTATAGAGCTCCAGATGTTCTGTAGGAGTTATTGAGCTCTTAATTTGATTGCCAAAAGAAAGGTGCTTATAGCATATATTTCCAAAATAATGTGTTTCTGAAATTTGGAAGTGTACACTATAATTTTCACTGAGAAAAATAAGAATTGCCTTTTCATCTTTCAGGAGATTGGTTGTTTCTGGATATTTTTTAATTCCTTCTTGACAGTGCCCACATGTCCTTCAGGATTGAACTCTGATCTGTAAATAATAGCATATTCATGTTCTGATAGAGCCATTCTGGAGTTATTGTTGTGGGGCTGAAAGCTAACTTGGCTCTTAATCATGAAATTTGATGGAGGCACCTCCTCTTGAAGGCTCTTTGTTTTTGTATTTAAATAAATCTTAGAGGTTCAGTCATATAATTAGATCTTCAGAGACACTAAGAATCAATTTGACTTCAGAAAACTTTCAGTGGAAAAAAAATCTTGGAGGTCATTTAGTCCAACTTGGTCATTTTACAAATAAAGAAACTTAAGCAGATGCTTGTGTGGGGTCACTTGGGTAGCTAGAATTTTTTTCCACAACTACATTAGATACTTGTTTCCATTAAAACACAAATAAATACAACAAGAATAACAACAAAAAGCCTGAGCAGACTGTGTCACGTGTTTAACCACCTGTTGAGTGCTAACTCCTTTAGAGGGTTGGAAAAAAGTGGTAGATACTGGGGTGGTAGAAACCCACAGACCTAAATTTAAGTTTTGCTTAGCCACTTAACAGGTAACAAGTAATTTCTCTATACTTTGCAGTTTATATCTATAAAATGGAGATAATATACTGTGCTATTTAAGGTTCCTATAATTGCAAGTCCCAAATATCCAATTAAAATAGACATAAGTAAAAAAGAATAAAGTATTGGCTCATACAATGAAGGCATTGAAATGAGATAGTGCCAACTTCCAGGAAGCCCAAATAGAAAGATTCAAATGCCTCTGTCTCTGGTGTCATTCTATTCTTCTTTGTATGTTGAGTAAATTGTCTAAGTCCAGCGCCTCCTGGTGGGACATGGTCATAGGCCATGACATACAGGCTTATGATTAGAAGGAAAAACACTTTTGCTTTTTAGCATTCACTGTAAAAATCCTCTGTAAGAACTTTAATGGAGTCCTTTTTGCCCACATCATAACACCTTTGGCCAGCAGGCAGGGAGTTATATGCAAAGATCTTACTAAAATATCCAGTCTTTGATGAGAAGAAGTTTTTTCCAGAAGAAGGAGGCTTTCTAGACAGACAAAACTACAAATGTCTACTAAAAATGCACCTCAGGAATGTAAAAATCACAGACTTAAAATGTTGGGCACATAGTGAGTACATAACAAATGGCAGCTGCCCTATCTTTTTGGAAATCTTCTGGAACTAATTTTAAATGACTTCCTGACAAGTGTAGGGGAAATAATGTACTCCTGGGTGACAAAAACAGGGAAACTGAATGTTTTTAAAGTAATCTCTCCAGGAGAAAAGAGAATATAACTGCAGTGTGTCAGAGGCTGCCTGAGACTACCAGGCAGGACCTTCAAGATGATTCAAATCTGTGTCCAAGATTATTATTTATTTATTTATTTACTTACTTACTTATTTATTTATTTATTTATTTATTTTTAAAAGAGAGAGAGAGAGAGAGGGAGAGAGAGAGAGAGCGCACAAGCAGGGGAGGGCCTAGAGGGAACTAGAGGGAGAAGTGACAGGGAAGTGAAGCAGGCTCCAGGCTCCAGGCTCCAGGCTCCAGGCTCCAGGCTCCTAGCTATCAGTACAGAACCCGATGCAGAGCTGTAACTCACAAACCTTGAAATCATGACATAAGCTGCAGTTGAACACTTAACCAACTCAGCCACCCAGGAGACCCTCAGTCCAAGATCCTATCATCCATGACCCTTTATAGGGAGAATAATTTGTTTTTTCTCTGCTGCTCTTTTAGTTTCACTGGGTCAAAATGCAAAAACCTATTAGTTCTGATTTTTTAGAGCAGTGTTTCTTTGCCAATCTCAGCTCTGTGCCTAAATCTACACAATGAAGTATTAGTGTGAGATGAGTCTGAGCCAATGGAATGGTGTTCATGTCTCTAGCATAAGCATAAGCATACCCCGCCAACCCAAACTGCAATTACCCAATTGCTCTAATATGATATATCGCCATTTACCTAGAAGAATCTGAAATCAAGATTCTCAAAATGTTTCTTCAAAATATTCTGGAGATACCAAAATTATGGAAAGATGATCACTTTTTACTTTGCCTTTGGATCATGGAAAAGACCATTCATTCACCTTCTAGTCAAAAGACTTATACTCACATCTCATTCTTTCATTCAACAAATATTTCTTGGGCAATAAAAATACAATCTCCTGAACTTATATTCTAGTGAGGAAAAGAGGGACCATAAAGAGTGAAGCAAATATAATATATGGACAGGTAAGTGAGTAGAGAAAAATAAAGCAGGATAAGGTAAAAAAAGATATAGGATTGTGGAAGAGGTTTTGCCTTTGAGTAGAATCAGAAGGAATTGAGGGAGTGAATCATAGAAAAATGTGGTAGAAGAATATTTGAGACAGGGTAAATGCAAATACCCTAAGGTAGAAATGAACTTTGACACATAAGCTAGATCATGTAGACCTTAGAAGGTTCTAGAAGAAACTTTAAGTTTTAATTAGAATGAGAAAGGAATCCCACTGGACAGTTTACATTTAAAAGAACTACTTTGGTTACTCCATGGAAGACAACTACAAAAGGAGAAAGAAAGGAAGAAGAGCCCAGATAGAAAGATATACCAGAAGTTGAGGCTGGTGATAACGGTGGCTTTGCCTAGATTGGTAAAGGAAAAGGTAGTAATAAGTCATCATAGACCAGGCATATTTGGAAGAGAGTGTCGACAGGACTTACTGATGATGAAATGCTGAACCTGAGGAAAGAGAGGCACTAACAATGACATCTAGGTTTCTGGTGAGTCTAGCACAACTTCCCAGAAAGGGGAACACTGGCAATAGAGCAGGATTTCCCAGCATTCTGCTTTAGGAATGTAAGCCTGAGATGCCTATCTGTAGAGAGTTAAGAAGATTCTTGGATATACAAGTTTGGAGCTGTAGGGAGAGAACTGGGTTGAAGATACAAATGTGGGAGTCGTCGATTTGCAGATAATATTGAAAAGTAGGGTCTCGCTGGGAGTGAGTGCAGACAAAGACAAGATGAGAGGCAAAAACTGAGCAGTGGGACACTTAGAAGTCTGGAGGAGGAGGAGTCAGGCTAAAGTGAGGTAGTTGAAAAACTAGTGGGGGAAAAAACAACAACTGTGTCTGAAGCCAAATGAAGAATGTTTGAAGGAGAAGGGGCTGAATAGACTAGATGGAGGTACCCAATTACCTTGATAAAAGCAATTTCAGTGGAGCTGTAGGGATGAAAACCAAACCCTGAGTTAAGTGAGGAAAGAATGTCACATGAAAAAGTAGAGACAGTGAACATAGCTTTTGGGCTTTGCGTAAAAGAGAAAACACATTAGCCTTGTTTCTGTTGGAGAACATGATGTCTAGAGAGGGAATTTTAAGAACAGAGAATTATAGAATGTTTGCAAACTGAAGATAATGGTCCATTGGGGATTGAGCAGTAAAGTTTAGATAGGATGAAGACTGTAAGTGTGTTTTGTAAATTAGAAAATGCTATACAAAAGTTTCAGGTATTTAATAATTTGATCTAAATGATTATTCACAGTCTAACCTTTCATAACCCACATCTCACAAAACATTGCACCGTGTCCTTCTTATAAATATTTATGATGACATCATAAACATTCTCCTGACTACTTCTTGTTTGTGTTCAACTCATAAGAATTGCTTTGTCACAATGACAGCTATTGAGTTTGAAAAAGGATGAAACTGTTCATGTACCAATGAACTCACCCTTTTAGTTTCTTTTCACTCACTCACTCCTATTGGATCTGAAGCCATTTTAAAACACAAATGCCACATTTTAATCCACTATAACAAGAACATATCAAATGGTTACTACCTATAGGGCAATCAGTGGTTTTGTGAGATTCACATTTTAGTAAATTAATATCTTTTAGATATTAAATCATATCAATACATCACTTAAGTTCATCTGCATTGCACCCCATACTTTGCATTTCTACTGATTCTGCCATGTGCAAAGACAAGGATATGAAATAGTATCATGTGTTTCATGAATGATACTAGTTTTATAGAGGATTAAAGTATAAGAAATTGAGCAGGAGAAGGAAATAAAGCTAAAGTAGGCAATAAATATATTGATTTGGAGGATACATGTTATTAATGATGTTAAGCAGGAAATATCATGGTTTGATTTGTATTTTGAAGATGGATTAACTGCGAGTAAGAAGTAAAGATATTGGGAGCTTTATTTATCTACTTATTCAATGTTTTGAGTCCCTACAGGATGCTAGATTGAGGCTAGATGTGCTAGATTCAAGGGATACCATTCGGAGAAGACATAACTCTGCCCTAGTGGTAATAACTATATTACATATGCATTACGGTATAAGTGTATACATATAATATTATTAGATATAAATGTATATTATAATATACATAAATAATAAATAACCTAGTGGTAATAACTGACAGACAGGTACTTACAATATATGACCAACTCTTGGTTATATTAGGAAAAAATTAACCAATTTGTGAATCAATCCTGCTAAAAAATAATTTGAATTTGTAGAAAATTAAAATTAGTATGAACCAGCGGGAATATATTTAGAGTCATATATTTTGAATCTGACAGTTATGAGGGAGTGGGGGTCTGGGGCAGCCATGATGGGTCATGTGAAGTTGCGAGAGAGTAGAAATTATAGGTAAGCAGAAGACATGAGAAAAGAACAGAGACATGGAAGTCAGGAGAAACAAGAGGAAAATGGAGCAATTGTACAGAAAGAGACACCATCAGAAGAAGAGAGCTAATGAGAAAGAAACAGAGAATAGTGGGCTCAGAGGGGATCTTGGTTTCAGAACTGATTTCAGCTCCATCTGGATGCATTTTGAAAACTCCAGCCATAGACGCATCTAGAAAACTTGTCTAGGTCTGTATTCATGCAGCCACAGGGACTTGGGAAAATACTTTTTGAGCTGTCTCTACAAGCTTATTCTCTGAGCAAAGGCAAAGGACAATGGATGAGAGAGACATGAGAAAAGGTTTGTCTTCTCAGTTGATACAGAAATAAAAAATAGTGTGAAAGCATTTTTGCTCTTATAAATTAAGTATGTGTAGCCACCTCTACACTATAGATGCTTCCAGAAAAACTCCTTCTAGCTGACAGTACTTCAGGTTATATATTGTAGAACAAAAGAAAAGAGTGTGTTTAATTCACAAGGTATTTTTTCCATGAGTGAAACCAAAAAGTGGACAAGAACAAAGAGCAGGATCAAAGATGGCTCCAGGGACAATGGTTTCCTGAAGGCCCCTTTTCTTCCACCTCCCCACCCTCTACCCTTCAATTCTTTTTCATCAAGCCTGCCCCTTAGATGTGTACAGGGCTCATTCTATCAAAGAACCACCTAGTCATTCTAGGAACCCTATAGGGTATCTCACTACTAGTTTGGTATGTGCTAGATGTTGGGGCCACCGAGATTAAAAAATTATTTATTCCCTTAAAAGTTCAGTCTAGTAGGAACTCAGGCAAATAAAATAGACAAGTAAACAATAGAGAACAAAAAAATTACATTGTAACAGAGTGCAATGGGGACCCAAAGGAAATAACTCGAACTCCTCTGTGTGGTGCAAGTCTTATAAGGAGGGTAATTTAGCTGTCTTGAGGAGGAGATAATACAGAAGAAAAAAGGAAAAGACACTGCATATCTCTTTAGCAATTACTCCTAAGTACATTTGCAGATAAGATAATTCTGAACCCAAATGAATGGATTCCCAATGGTGGCATATCAAACATTATCACATCTTGTAACGGAGATATTTTTGGATCAGTTGAAATCTCTGATGCCCCTCAGAACTCACCACATACACTGCTCCTGTACAGGTTTTATGAAGACAGAGGTTTCTAGCCCACTAAAAGCTGGCTGTCAAATGCCTGTATATAGAAATCTTTCTTTTAGCATTTATTTATTTTTGAGAGACAGAGAGAGATGGAGCATGAGCAGGGGAGAGGCAGAGAGAGGGAGACACAGAATCTGAAGCCAGCTCCAGGCTTTGAGCTGTCAGCACAGAGCCTGACACGGGGCTTGAACCCACAAACCGGGAGATCACAACCTAAGCCGAAGTCAGACGTTTATCTGACTGAGCCACCCAGGTGCCCCTATAGAAGTATTAAGGTGAGGAGGTGCAAAAGGAAGTTCTACGTCTATGGCAGAAATTAATTTAGTTTAACATACTTATGGGCATCAAACATTTACTTATTTGCCTTCCTCACTAGACTATGAACTCTTAAAGCACAGAAATTTGTCTAATTAATCTTTGTATTCCTTGGCTGCTAGCATAGCACCTGGCACAGAGTAGGTATAAAGACTGGTGCATGAATGAAAGCCCTATACCCTGTAGGACATAGAAATTAAAACAAACAAACAAAAAAACCAGAAAACAAAAAAAAAAGCATGAAGTTCTTGACTCCCTCAAGCCACAGGGAACTGTATTCATGTCACCATGAATACATTTTAGAATAATACAAAGCACAGCAAGGTGGCTATGTGCCAGGAAATCTGTTGGGGGTTCAAGAGAGGAAGAGACGATATCTAAATAGGAAATCGGCCAAGATTTCGGAAGGCAAATGACACTTGCATTGGGTCTCAGGGAGAAGACGAGGAACCTGGCAGCTAGGAAAAGGAAGGGGAGAGACTCTAGAGCAGAAATAGGGGAACTAGCCAATGTACAAAAGGCAGGAACATGCAGGACTCTTCCAGAACATGATTAGAAGACTGTGTGGGGCATGAGTGGGTATGGCAAGTTGAAAAGTGGTAGAGAGGAGTAGGTGCTATATGACAAGAACCTCGTGATTATTAGTTTTATGTATCAAGTTGATTAGGCTATAGTATTTGATATTTAGTCAAATACTAATCTATGTGTCCCTGGGAAGACATTCTGTTGACTAAAGTCAACAATAAGTTGACTTTAAGTAAAGATTACCCTCCATAATATGGGTGGGGCCTCATCCATTCAGTTGAAGGCCTTAAGAAACAGGTTTCCCAGAAAAGATGACACCTGCTTGATTTTCCAGTCTGATGTTTAAGACTTATGACTGCAACATCGACTCCAGCCTGAGTTTCTAGCCTGTCAGACTGCCCGAAACATTTTAGACTTGCTAGCCCCCCTAATCATGTGAGCCAATTCCTTAAAATCAATCGTTTGTGTGTGTGTGTGTGTGTGTGTGTGTGTGTGTGTGTGTGTTGTTTCTCTGGAGAACTCTGACTATTGAATATCAACATTAAAAAGCACAGACCTTGCTTGGGTGGTGATGATGTATTGCTTCTCAGAGGCAGTGCTGCCACTCTACCTGGTTACTTTTGTCTTGTGATAGAAGGACAAAACAGAAAAACACAAAATGTGTTCCTCCCTTTGAGAACTCCACAGTGCTACTGACTCTTCCATATGCCAAGGCATTTAAATAAACAGCTCTGGGGATTGCTTCCAGATACAGAATACAACTTGTCATTGAAAAGCTTCTAAGATGGATTTCCCCTCCCTAGTATCAAGCAGTGTTGTTATGATCACCAGAATCCCCTAACACAGCTCTGTTACACCAGAAATCTTCAAGTGTAATTATGTTTCAAAACACAACAGGATTGTTTTGTATTTTCAAAAAAGAAATGTCATCCAAATAGGTTTTTATCTTTTCTATTTTTTACAATTACTTTGAGGCTTTTATGGTGTCTTTTTACTGAAGGGTTCAAAATGTGCTGCTGATATTATAATATTAATTTGTCATTCAGCTGAGTTAACTTCAATGAGTATTTATCAGTGTCACACCAGGAGCCGTGAGAAACACAGAGAACTATAATAACATCTCAACAATACAAAATGTTGGGGGAAATTTATTCAGGATAGCTGGGCTTATCTATTAATTCAACAAATATTTATTGTCTATTTTGTGGCAGGCACTTTGCTAGATTTGGGATAAAGAGATGAATCAAATATGGTTTCTTCCATCAAGGGATTTATAGTACACAAGAGAAATAAGTTTTCAAAAAAGTATCCATATTTGTTAGGTGCTCTTCCCTGATATTTCATTTAGGGACATATAAAAATCTTTCTTGTGAAAATGACATTTGAATTGAGTTTTTAACAAGTAAATGTTTGTCAGTTACACAAAACTGAGGCAGGGAAGGAACAGGAACTATGAATAAAGACAGTTTATTCTTGGGAGTGGAAGCCTTATAAACATTTATGAAGTGAGAGGGGTTTTATTTCTGGGAAGCTGAACATTATGGTTAGTTGAGATTATGGTATACACTTAACATAGTGCTTGGAAGAGAATAACTATTATTATCAATAGTTCAGCATAAATGAGGCTTATAGTGTGATAGAAGTTATGTCAAGAGATGAATGAAGCTGGAGAGCTTAATCAAGCTCCACACTATTAAGAGCCATGAACTAAGCTAATTTATGTACTTATTTTTTATCTGAATATAGTTGACATACAATGTTTCATTAATTTCAGATGTACAACACAGTGATTACATATACATTATACTATGTTTACTGCAAGTGTAGCTCCCCCCACATCACTATCAATACAACATCATTGACTATATTCCCTATGCTGTGTCTTTTATTCCCATGACTTATTCTTTTCTTTTTTATTTATTTTGAGAGAAAGAGAGGGAGAGACAGTAAGTGAGTGTGAGGGAGGGGCAGAGAGAGAGGAGAGGGAGAGAGAATCCCAAGTAGGCTCTGTGCTGTCAGCACAAAGCCCAATGTAGGCTTGACCTCTCAACCTTTGAGACCATGATCTGAACCAAAACCAAGCATCAGATGCTTAACCAACTGGACACCCAGGTGCCTCCCACCTTACTCTATTCATTCCATATTCTATTCATTCATTCCACAACTGGAAATCTGTATCTCTCTATCCTTTCACCCATTTTTCCTATTCCCCAACCCTTCTCCTCTCTGGTAACCATCAATTTGTATTCTGTATTTATAGTTCTGATTTTGTTCTTTGTCTATCCATTTTTTTTGTTTCTTAGACCCTGTGTATGAGTGAAAGTATATGGTATTTGTCTTTCTCAGTTTGACTTATTTCACTTAGCATAATACCCTATAGGTCCATCCATTTTGTTTCAAATGGCACGATATGACCCTTTTTATGGCTGTGTAATATTCCATTGTGTGCATGTTTGTGTATATATAATATCTTCCTTATCCATTCATCTACTGATGGATACTTAGGTTGCTTCCATATCTGGGCTCTTCTAAATAATGTTGCAGTAAGCATACATCTTTTTGAATTAGTGTTGCTCTTTTCTTTGGGTAAATATCCAACAGTGGAATTATTGGATTGTATATTACTTCTATTTTTAATTTTTTGAGGGATTTTTTTCCATTATGAATATGCTGAATTTTGCTATAAATGCATTTTTTTTTGCCATGAGTTACAACCAAAATTTTCAGTCTCTGCTCTACAGAGAAATTCTCAGATTATTGTATCACAAAGGTCTTCAGGAAAAAAAAGCCTTTAGGAACACTGCCTTTATCCAAATGAGCCTCAGTACACACCCTCCCCTCCACTGTGTACTTTTCACCCATGACTTCTTTATTTTATAACTGGAAGCTGGTACCTCTGTAAATTTTAGGAACTTAATCAAAGTGCCCCATATCTTCTAACGTGACCTAGTAAAAATAAGACATGAGTCACAAAGATGAATTTAATCTGATACTGTAGGGCATTAAATTCCATTTAAGATGGGTTTCTGTGTCATACTAATTGATACCTCTAAACACTTTATAGGAATATCATTTATAGTTGATGAAACACTTCAAGTAATTTCTACAAAAAGTTAGCTATTAAGTTCTGTTATGGGAAAATCGGATACAATTTCTAAATAATCTAAAATTATAAAACTTTTTAAAAAGGGCTGTGACTTGCCTGAGCATGAAGACTGCTAGAGTAATATCCCGATCCTGATGAGCAGTAAAAACCAAAAGCCCCTCCGGGCACGTGCAGGGGGAGTATGAAGGAGAGACCACCCCCCCCCCCCCCGGAGATGTGAGCTTCAGCATGGGCCTCCTCCCTTCTCCAGCTCCAGTGTAAAACCAGTCCCTGGTGCTGCTGAGAGGGTGAGCTTACAACGCACAGCCAAGGGGGGCTGGCAGAGTGGGAGCACTAGGCCGAGATGAAGACTGGGCTGTGCTGGAGGGCAGAATACTAGAAATTACAGAATTCAATGATATAGCTCAATCGTGATGGAACTATACCTTAAGTTTATAATTTTAGCTGGTCAGATTGGCCATGATTATTAGAATTACCTGTGGGACTGAAGTTTAGCAATCTTGTTTTAAATAAGGACCCTGGGGGATTCTGAGCCTCATTCTGCTTTGAATGCCTTCTGTTAAAGGGACAGCAAGGATCAGAAAATATTTTAAAAGGTGGAGTTCCAAATAATTATCCCAACCTTACAGGAATCCAATACCAAATACTGGATCAGAATCCAACACTTACTCAAAGCACTTCCTTCTTGGCATTACACTAAAGATACAAGTCAGCAGGTAGCAATACATAATACTGTTGTTGTTTTTTTTTTTTTGAGGGAACATAATACTGTTTTCTACAGTGGCTATTCCAATTACATTCTAACCAACAGTGGGATTCTCCCTTTCTCTCTCCCTGTCTGCCCCTCCCCCATGCTCACTCTCTCTCCCTCTCTCTCTCTCAAAATAAATAAAAACTTAAAAAAAGAGTAAGTCACTGGAATAAAAGACTGCGTAGGGAATACAGTCAATGATGTTATAATAGTGATACATGGGGACAGATGGTAGTTACACTTGTGGTCAACATAGCATAATATATAAACTTCTTTAATCACTATGTTGTACACCTGAAACTAATGCAACATTGTGTGTCTACTCAAATAAAAATAAGTAAATAACTCAGCTTAACTTACTTTATGACTCATCCTAGTGTGAAATTCCACGTCGTTATCAACACTTTTAATTTCTTATCATTTTGATTTTAGCCATTCTAACAGGTATAAGGTGATATCTTTTTCTTTTTCTTTTAAAATGTCTTTTATTTATTTTTGAGAGACAGAGAGAGACAGCATGCGCAGGGGAGGGTCAGAGAGAGAGGGAGACAGACACAGAATCCGAAGCAGGCTCCAGGCTCTGAGCTAGCTGTCAGCATAGAGCCAGACGCAGGGCTCAAACCCATGAATTGTGAGATCATGACCTGAGCCGAAGTCAGATGCCCAACCAACTGAGCCAACTAGGCAACCCAAGGTGATATCTTATTGTAGTTTTGATCTGCACTTCCTTGATGAGTGATATTGAGCATGTTTTCATGCATCTTTTGGCCATCTGTATGTCTTCTTTGGAGAAATGTCTATTTAGGTGCTCTGCCCATTTTTAAATTAGATTATTTGTGACTATTTCAGTGTTGAGTTGTAGAAGTTATTTTGAATATTAACCATTTATCAGATATATAACTTGTGAATATCTTTTCCCATTCAGTATGTGGTCTCTTTGTTCGTAACTGTTTTCCATTGCTTTGCAAAAGCTTTTTATTTTGATGTAGTTCCAAAAGCTTATTTTTGCTTTAGTTTTCATTGCCTTAGAGGACATATGTAGAAAAATGTTGCTATGGCCAAGGTCAGAGAAATTACTGCATGTGTTCTCTTCTAGGATTATTATGGTTTTCAGATCTCACATTTAGGTCTTTAATCCATTTTGAGCTTATTTTTATGTGTGATGATAAAAAGTGGTCCAGTTTCATTCTTAAACCTATAGTCATCCAGTTTTTCCAGGACCATTCATTTAAGGAGATTGAATTTTAACATACAGGCAATGGGGAGTAATTTCAGTTCCAGTTTGCTTGGTTTTCTGTGTTTGAAAAATTAGTCAAATCCCATTACATCTTATGCTTCTCTCTGTCTATAAATCCCTTGATTCCCAAAGCAAAGAAAGATCCAAGACAAGTTGGCTTCATTGATAAATTCTACCAGACATTTAAAGAATTAAGACAAATCTTTATTAAACCCTTCCAGAGGAAGGAGGTGGAAGACGAGGAAAAGGAAGGAGAAGAAAGAGAGAAGAAGAAACTGTTTCCAACTCATTCTAAGAAGCCAGTGCTACCCTTATTCTTTTTTTTTAATCTTTTTTTAATGTTTTATTTATTTTTGAGAGACAGAGAATGAGCGGGGAGGGGCAGAGAGAGAGGGACACACAGGATCGGATGCAGGCTCCAGGCTCTGAGCTGTTAGGACAGAGCCCAATGTGGGGCTCAAACCCACCAACGTGAGATCATGACCTGAGCCAAAGTCGGATGCTTAACTGACTGAGCCACTCAGGCACCCCATTACTATCCTGATTCTAAAACCATCCAAAGAAACAAAAAATAAAGGCCAATGTCTCTTATGGATGTAAAAATTCTCAACAAAATATGAGAAAATTGAATCCAGCAACATATATAAAGCATTAGATATCAAGACCAAGTGGAATTTAATCCAGGAATCCAAGATGGGTTTAACATCCAAAAATCAACTAATATAATATGTGATACTCATAAAATGAAGGCTAAAATCCAAGTGATCACCTCAATAGACATGGTAAAAACATATGACAGACTACAACACCCTTTCATGTACAAACACTCAGTGAATTATGAAGAGAAGGAAACTTCCTCAATCTCTGAAAAACCCATATCTTACATCATGTTTAACAAATGCTTTCCCATTTATGACCAGAAGAAGACAAGGATGTCTGCTTTTACCAATTCTGTTCAACATTACACCAGAGGCTCTAGCCAGTGTACTTATGAAAGAAAAAGAAAAGGCATTATGATTGGAAAGGAAGAACTATTTAGTGATGACACAATCTTGTAAATATATTTTTTAAAGTATGACTTTTTTTCTTTTTCTTTTTTTTTACTTTTGAGAGAGAGAGAGAGAGAGAGAGAGAGAGAGAGAAAATGAGCATTGGAGGAGCAGAGAGGGAGACACAGAATCCAAAGCAGACTCCATGCTCTGAGCTGTCAGCACAGAGCTGGACAAGGGGCTTGAACCCACTAACCATGAGATCATGACTTGAGCCAAAGTTGGACACGTAAATGACCTAGCTACCCAGGTGTCCCTGTAAATAGAGGATCTCAAGGAATCCACTAGAAAACTATTAGAATTAATAAATGAATTCAGCAAGTTTGCATAATAAAGATCAATATATAAAAATCAACTGTAATTCTATGCCTTAGCAATGAAATTAAGAAAACAATAATATTTACAATAGCTTCAAAAAGAATAAAATATTTAGGAAAAAATTTAATCGAGTGCTATGGTATGTCTGTTTGTGTCCTCCCAAAATTCATATGTTGAAATTATAATCCCCAAACATAATGCCTTTTAGTTAATAAACCTTTGGGAGATACTTGATTCTTGAGGGTAGATTCCTCATGAATGAAACTAGTGACTTATGAAAGAAGTTGCAGAGAGACCTGTAGACTCCACACCACAGGAGGACACAGTGAGAAGGTACATGCTAGGAACCAGAAAGTAGGCCTTCCCCAGAAGGTGATTATGCTGATACCTTGAATTTGGACTTTCAAGTCGCCAGAACAGTGAGGAACAAATTCTGTTGTTTCTCAACTACCCAGTTGGTGGAATTTTGTTATATGAGGCCAAATTGTCTAAGTTACCAAGGAAGCAGAAAATTTCTACACTAAAAATTGCAGAATATTGCTGAAGTGAAAAATCACTAATTAAATAAATGGAGAGACATCTCATGTTTATTGGTTGGAAGAGTTAATATTGCTAAGATAATGATACTCCCTAAAGTGTTCTACAGATCCAATGCAATCCCTATAAAAATACCAATGCCCTTCCTCTCCCAACTTTTGAACAGAAATAGAAAAGCTGAACCTAAATTTCATACAGGATTACAATGGATTCCGTGGGGAAGGTGGTGTAAATTCTTATATGTGTGAATGTATTCATCTAATGATGTAGATATGATATCCATCCCTAAAATATGAAAAAAAACATGTTTATTCTCATTTCTATTGTCTTTTTGCAAGATTTGGTAGGATTATATTGGTACAGTGCAAATAATTAGCCTATAATGATAGAGCAATAACAAGTCATTACACACCTGTCAGGACAGAGCTCCAACTACAAGTCAGGCTTTTTCATTCTAGTTTCTCTTCCTTAGTGATTTAAAGTATTTCCACATGGAACTTAAGAAGCAGAATAAAGTAGGTAAGAAATGACCTCCTGGAAGCACTCTATTACTGTCACCTATAATATGCTCATTCATCCTGAAGTCTGACTAAATCCAAGCTGACAGGAAGATTTACCAGATTTAGAAAATAGCTTTTACTCTGAACAAGGCATTTGAACCAGAAAAGACAATATGATACGTGTGGATTGTTTTTTCTCTTCCTTAAAACTGGTTATTGAGAGGAAAGTGTCATTGTGGGCCTGTGGACGGTATCTTGCATCATGGACGGTACATTAGTTCCCTCTCCAAATTCTGCTATGAGCTAACAGTGTTATCTTGGGCAAGTCAAAACTCAACCTCAGTTCCATTTTCCACAAAATGGCTGTATTTCCCAACTTACAGGACTGTTGGCAGGGACAAATATGAGGGTCATGGTTGATTAATAACAAATGTTAAATGACAATCTACTTTGGACTATTATGATGAGAACATGAATTTAAAGATGTTATTTAGCTCTGAGAGGCTCACAGTCTAATGTGAAAGCACTTTCTAAAGTGTGACATATTGATCACATATAGATGTTATTTTTATTTCCCTTCTATATGTATTGCTCCTTCCCATACAAATTGGCTCACAGGTGCTCCTTAGGCTGTCCATCTGTTTTGAGGCCATTGGCCAGCTCATTAGAGTAGCCATACACAGACCATAAAAATCATGGACTCACAAATCAATAAAGGCTGAATTTCCAGGTCCTGAAGTTGCACACAGCTCCTCACCAAAGAAGTAACCTTTTGTGTATATCTATCTATTTTAGCATATACTGGGTGTAAAATAGTACAGGATTTAAAACATGGTGAATTTTTCAGGAGTATTAATTTTCTGCTATTGTAAGCAGTTTATTTATTGTATTTCTTTTGTATAAAATCATTCCTTTTTAAGTTGCTAGTCCAATAAATAAGCTGAGTCAACAAGGTTGTTGTAAGCAATTTAAAACATGATTTTCATCTTAGACTTATGTTAGAATAGAGGCAAAAATTTACATGAAATTTTAATACATAACCTTGAATCCCTAGGGAGAGCAAGCAGTTTCCCAAAGTATATAATGCTAAGGTAGGCACACTTTAAGTATCTTAGCTAGAGCTGTGACATTTGTGTGGATTGTGTGTGGTGGGGGAGGGGGAGGTTGTTTATTGCACAATATCAGGGCCACCATTCACATAGACTTGATGTGAACAGTGTCCTGGGAGTTGTACATGGTGGTAATTTTGTTTAGCTGCTCATCCAAGGAAAAAGTCTTGGTACACTAAGCCCATAAAAATCATGCTGCCTGGGATATGGCCCTCTCCTAAGACTTTTTCAGGCTGAGTAGTTTGGGGTTTTCTCTTTTGCTTTTTGTTTTTGTTTGTGTTTGTGTGTGGCCTAACATATGATCTATCCTAAAGATTGTTCCAGATGCCCTTGGAAATAATGTGTATTCTGCTATTTTTCGATGGAATGTTCTGTATATATCTCTTAGGTGGATCTGGTCTAATAAGTCATTCCAAGGTATCGTTGATTTGCTGTCTGGATGATCTTTCCCTTAATTTAAGTGGAGTCTTACCCCTACTACTGTTGTCTTACTGTCTTACTGTCACTTTCCCCCTTTATATCTGCTAATATTTGCTTTGTGAATTTAGGTATGTCTATGTTAGATTCCTAGATATTTATACCTGTTATAATCTCTTGTTTGAGCCTTTTATCATTAAGTAATGCCCTTTAATCTCTTGCTATGGCCTTTGTCTTAATATCTATTTTGTCTGATGTAAATATTAAGTATTGCTACCCTGGCTGTGTGTGTGTGTGTGTGTGTGTGTGTGTGTGTGTGTGTGTGTGTGGGTGTGTGTGTGTTTCCACTTGCATGGAATACCTTTTTGCACTCTTTCACCTTCAGTCTGTATGTGTCTTTAGGTCTGAAGTGAGTCTCTACAGACAGCATACAGAGAAGTCTTATTTATGTACTTATTTATTTATCTATTTATTTATCTATTTAGTCACTTCATGTGTTTTGATTGGAACAGTTGATCCATTTACATATTTTTACTCTCATTTTTAAAAATTTGAGTATAGTTGACAAACAGGGTTATATTAGTTTTATTTGTACAACATAGTGAATCAACAGTTTATACATTATGCTATGTTCACTACAAGTGTAGTTACCATCTGTCACCATACAACACTATTATTATATTGCTGACTATATTCCTTATGATGTACCTTTATTCTCATGATGTATTCATTGTGTAATTGGAAGACTGTACCTCTTACTGCCCTTTACCCATTTTGTCTATCCCCTGACCTCCCCTCTGGCAGCCATCAATTTGTTCTCTATATTTATAAATCTGATTCTCCTTTTGGCTTAATTTTTTTCTATTTTTTTGCTGTTGGTTTTTAGATTCCACATATGAGTGAAAGCATATGGTATTTGTCTTTCTCCATCCGACTTATTTCCTTTAGCGTAACACCCTCTAGGTTCATCCATGTTGTCACAAATGCCATGATCTCATTCAGAATGAGTAGTTTTAATATAATTGTGTTATTTTGCTGTGAGCAAAAAAGAAACATAAGAATATCTGATGGCAGGTGTTAGAAGTTACTTTCAGAATTGTGGGGGGGGGGCGGGGTGGTTGACTGGTTGACCTACGAAATGTTTATCTATCCTTAGTGACTTTTGTGAAACAAAAACAAATATTACAGTCACACAGAAGTCATGATTTTCAAAACACACACACACAATCTTAATAATAGCAGAGATCATTACTCAACATTACAGAACTGATAGTATCATTCTGTGGCAATAATTAGGAGAAAAATAATTTTCTATATCTGTCTAGAAAAGCACAACAATCCACTGTGGGAAGCAAAGTAGCAATGAAATGGCTAAAAAGACACTTACTACATTTTATCCCAGCCCACATTTCTTAAAGGGCAAGCAATAATAAGGCATAAAAGCTTTTGTGGAAATCATTTACCATCATCTGAAGACCACAGGACTGCTAATTAAATAAAAGACTTAGAAACAACTTCCAAAGTTTCTTGAGACTAGAGACCTCAACAGATACTGCATTCATCCTACAAAGATGATGATGAGGTGCCCTTCTTCCCATGAGAAACCCAACCTTTAACTTTTGTAATTTATGAGAGCTAACAGCACCTTGGGGTATGGTTATACACCTGGAATCTCTTATCCTATTTTTACTAAGGTACAAATATCAGAGAAGAAAAATAATAGCCTTGTTCATTGTACTCCTCCAGTTATACTCTCTACATGATTCTCTTGGAGTCTAATACTGTCAAAACTATTTGGCTTCCTACTAATTAACCTTCCATGTACCTTCTGCAGCTCTCCTAGGTACCAGTTCTGGGAACTGCTACTTGCCTGTTTTCCTTTCGTATGCACAGGCTCCCAGGACCTTGAGGGCAAGCAACATGCTACTCTACTTTGTTTTCTCACCACCTGTGGTGTTTGACACATAGTAGGTGATCAAAATGTCTGCTGAATATCTGGGAAGAAATGCATCAGTGCTCAAATTAAATGTTTATTTTAGGATCTATCAGTCAAGTTGTAGAGCATTAACAAGGGCTTAAAGAGGTTATATTTCAAATACCAGTCCATTCTACTACCTTAAAAGTTAGATATTCATTGGAGTGTAGTAGTTTTGAAAAGTAGAGATGGGAACCTTTGGAACTCCACTAAAGCAGAGTAGCCATCCATAACTATCCTGGCATAACTAGTGGCATTTATATGTTTCCCAAGATGGTCTCTCTTCAGCTTCCTAATTTATTTTCCTTTAGAACGACACTGTGTATTACCTTAACTCAAAATCACAAGTGATAAAGTACCCTCGCCCCTCTTCTTCTGTGGCACTTATATATCAGTAGCCAAACTCCAATATGTTGGTGCAACTGAAAAACAATAATTTAGTCTGTATTTGAATTTCATAAATTTTTAAAAATCAGATTTTCAAATTCAGACTACTTATTATTAACTTTGACACCATCATTTTCATTGTATGCTACTTCCTGAGAGGCCATATTATATACTTTTTTTTGGTATCCCTGAAGTCAACAAATGCCAGACTCATAGAAGATAAACAATAAATATTTATTTGATAGAAGTATGGATGGATGTTCTAAGAAAGCACAATGGTTCAACAGAAAAAGGGGGAGAGACAGAAAGGGAGGGAGGAAGGAGAGAGAACTCTTTGCAAAGTATTGACTTAAAAAGATCAGGGAAGTTTCCTCAGGATCCTTAGGGCTTTTAAGCCCCAGTCAGAATCACTCTTGCTTATTTGGTCAACAATTTTCACTTTTCCCTACAAGTAATCTTTACCAATCAGGACTGAATGCAGCTGCATTAGTAGATGCCTAGCCATAGTGGCTTACGCAAATATGTTTATTTTTCTTTTATAACAAAGAGATTGGTGTAGGCAGCCCAGAGCTATTGTTTGAGAATCAGGCTCTTCTTCCTGCTCTATCACCTTCTGTGCCTTTGTCATCCTGGTAATGAAATGGTTTTGCATCAATGTGAGTTGAATAGAAAGACGGACACAAGGCTCTATGAAGAAGACATTTTCCTGGAGTGTCTGTCCTTTTTTAAAGAGCCTTTGAGAATACCATCTGAGCTGCTTATGCTTATCTCAATGGTCCAAACAAAGTCACGTTGATATCCCTGGCTACAAAGGAATTCTGGGAAGGTCGTGATTTTATGTAGGTATTTTGCCTTCCAAATTTCTCATAGGGAGAAAGGGGAGCATGGATACCAGTTGGACACCTAGCAGTGTCTGCTGTACTACCACCAATTCTAAAATTCCCGTGGCTCGCAATGCTCAGGGTCTTCTGTTGGGGACTACCCCATTCCATTCTACCAGTCCCATTAGTCTCACCTTCCTTCCTTGCTCCTCAGTGCTTTGATCACAGGCAGATTGTTGGTCTGGATTCCAATATAATGCCTGATCTTGACTACTATTCCCATTTCCCCCTTCTCTGCCTGTTGATTATTTCCCTATTTGCTGAAGCTCCACTCAAAAGTTACCTACTCAGTGAAACCTCCCTAATTCACCTGATCAAAACAAATCAGCATTTTGGTGTACTAATAGTTTAAGATATATTAGGATATGGTTAATTATGGGTAGATCTGTTGTCCTCATTAAAAGGCAAACTCTTGAGGATAAGGGTTTGTCTTATCTTTTATTGTATCTCAGTGTCTGGCAAAAAAGATAAAACCTCAATAAGCATCTTTTGTACTGATGAGATGTTCTTGATTCTTCAAGTGTTTTCTATGCTTTCTATTCTAATCCACTATCTGATTCCTGTATTCATAATTCTCCCACTATGTCTTTTGCCTTTTATCAATGCCTATTATAGCACAGACTCAAAGCAGAATGTGAACTATTCTCTGCCCAAGCTTATTCTCCATCTAATCCACCCATTCCCTGATGCTGGGAAGAAAGATTTCTTTAGACACCCTTCCCAGTGGTCAGTGTACTGTAGGTAATCATCAAATGTTCCTTCTAGCCCTTCTCTGGACTGAAGGCTATATATGTATGTACGTATATTTTTGTATATGTATGTATACAAAAAATTACCAGATGTGGACAGATTTCAACGGGGGAATGAAACACAGACATTAAAATATCATTAAATCAGAATATGATCCTGTCACTTCAAATGGAATATAAAGCTTGGACTACAATGCAAATATTGTGTGCATAAAACTAGCCATAACTACAGAACTTCATTATATTTCCTATTTGTTTGTGGAGTTTTCCATTCACACATACAAAAATTAGTCCAGAGATTGTTTTCCTCCTAACAGTAGGGTTATTTTTAAAGCAGGTGTTCTTGTAAATGAACTCTATTGTGCTTGCTTTCTAACACTGTTTCCTGTTTAAAAAAAAAACAAAAACCTATGCGCAGGCCCACCCACCCACACTGTCAGCATGTTGGCATACTGCAACAAAATTCTAGTTTCTTCTATGGTTTTCTTTATTAGAAAATATTTTGATACTGAACTCTTGGCAAAGGACTGTAGCTTTTCTAATTTTGGAGAGAGCCCAGTGACGTATCTGTAATCTGGTTGAGGCACCACCCTTTACAGAGTTTCTTAGAGGTTACATAGAATTGTTTCCACCGCTGTGCCGTTTTCATGATGCCTCAGGTACAGAATACGTGGTGCTGCTTTCCTGGTTCCAGCAGGAACTAAGTGGGGAGGAAGGTCCACTGGCCACGCGTGGCACCAGTACCTAAGATTGGTTGGGGAAGTGTCACCCTAAACACAACTGCTCTCAGAGTTCTTCAAACCCTGCCTTTCAGAGGCCAGAAAGGATTGTACACCCTATTGTGACTTCTCCCAGAAGAAGGGAGACGATCCCCACTTCCTGCTCCTAAGAGACCCAGAGCTGAAAAACACAAACCAGTGGTGAAAGTCACATATCCCAGGGCAAATCACAGAGATAGTCTGAGATGCTTCCTCAATCTCCTTTTTTTTTTTTTTTTTTGCTACTTTACTCCCTTTCCTTTCCATCCCATCCTTCACAAAAGTGGGGAATTCATCCAATCTGAAAAGATACCCAAAATACCAGAACCTTTAATAAACAAGTTACTTCTAAAGACTCGTTCACTAAAATAAGTCAGCTCCAGGAATCCTTGCTCAATTCTTTCTGCCCTAGTTTACAGTAGGTTTCTTTCCTGTATGTTCCCAAAGCTCTTCACGTGCCAACAGCTAGCGCAGGATTTACCACAATGTGCTGTTCCAACTTTCTCTCAACCAGAATTCTGAGAGCTCTTGAGACCAGATCCTGTGTCTTAATAACCTTAGTATTCTCAGTGTTCAGGTCACCGCAGGAAACACAGCAGAAGCTCAATAAATGTTTAATGAATAAGTGAAGGTAAATTTCCTACGCTACAGCTTATACATGCACATATATATTTACATATATACATATAAATGCATATGTGTATACATACTTACACACATCACATTTAGCTCTGATTAGATTGACATACTAGACAACCAAACACTCGTAAAATTCTGCATCTGCCAAAGAACAGCATATGTGAAACCACTGTATCCAGACAGAGACCTAAATCGTTAATACGATGTTTTTAAATATATCTCACAAGCTTCAAAACAGAGCTCTGAAATGTAAGTGGGTGGCAGAAGTGGGGAAACCAACTGCCACCAAGCTAATTTTCAAGAGAGCAAAATGTATGTGGAATCATATTTGAAGCAGTAGAGCAAGAGCAATCTGCGATCCGCCTACTCCTCCCAAAGAAAATGTATCCTTCATATATAGCAGACTTGACTACAATTTTAACAAGCACACATATCATAGTTAAGCACTCCCATAAATTAAATACCCTCTTGTACTCAAATATATCCACAGTCCCTGAAAGTCATGAGAACTTTTAAAGATGGGTATTTTTAAAGCTGGACAGAATAAACCTAAGGAGTCCTATAAACACAACATAAACATGACTGATTTATGTATTTCTGCATTATAAAACAATGCCATTTTTACTTTTTCGTGTAGTACAAATTGAGATATTTGAAAAATTTTTGCAATTTTTTTCTTACATGATTAAAGAATCTTCAGCTCTTTTGACATTTAAATTATATTTTATGCTGCTTATGCAATGATGTGTCATTCTTTGCATTTAATTTGTAGTTGTAAAAGTTGCATCGAGTCCTGTGCTTCTTAGTTCTCTATTTTTAAATCTGAGAATCTTTGCTGGCCTCCCCCCCCCCCGCCCCCCCCCAGTCTCTGGTCCTCTTTGAGGCAATTTCATCAAGTGGATGGACTTTCTGGGTTTGTAAGATTGACACTGCATAGGGGGATGATGCCAGTTGGGGCAAATTGCCTGTTAACGAGCTGCTTTTCACCTTTCACATCATTTCTATCTGATTGAGACCAGTTTAAAATGAACATTAAGAACAGATATCAAGAAGAAAAAGAAGTACCTCTTTTCAAGGTGTTTACCATTTCATTTGTTCCATATATTTATCTGTATACCTATCATTTTTCCCAGGCAGAGGCTATGTTTTGTTTTCTCTGATTATGCTTCAGTCACTAGTTTGGTGTCTTATGTCAGATGCAGTAAGATTGCTACTGTGATCACTATCACAACAGCTGTCCTTTACTAAGCACCTTATAGAGGCCAAGACTGGTCCTATGCTTAGTATATATACAGTGGGATGAAAAGTTTTTTCCACAGATCATGTGTACCTCTTCTCTATCTAGAATTGGAGAGACAGCAGCTATCTGGCCCTGTAGCAGATGTGTATTCAGAAAGAGTCATTTCGGTGGCTGTTCTGAATAAAGCCTCACTATCCCAGGAGAGAGAGGATAGTAGGCATAAGGACCTCCAACCCTAATCCTCCCAAGTCCATGAATATGTTACATTAAATGGTAAGAGGGAGTTTGTAGATATAGTTAAGATTTCAGGCTTTAACACAGGAAGATGATCTTGGATTATCCTAGTGGTCCCAATCTAATCATGAGTCATTAAAAGTAGAGACCATTTACTACTGGAGACAGAAGAGGGATGAAGCAGAAATCAGGAAGATCTGCAGTGTGAGAAAGATGAGCCTTTGCTGGGTTAAGGATGGAGGGGAACAAGGTGACCAGCATTCGGGCAGCCTTAAGTGGCTGAGAGGGACTCCTGGCTGGCTTTCAGCAAAAAAACAAGGGTCATGGTCCCACATGGTCCCACAGCTACAAGGAACTGAATTCTGTCAAGAATATGAATGAACTTGGAAACAATTTCATCCCCAGAGCCTTCAGGAAGGAAGAAGGCCATGCTGACACACTGACTTTGACTTGTTAAGTTCTGAGTGGTGGACCCACTTGGGTCAGGTTGCCCACAGACTTCTAATTTACAGAACTCGGAGATAATAAATAGTTGTTCTGAGCCACTTTAGTTGCAGTAATCTGTCATGCCAGTAATAGAAGACTAATACCGATGTTGTACTCAGATCTTTGGATTCCAATATAAGCTGTCCCTCCCAAAATACCTTTTATATTTGAATAAATTAGGGATAAAGCCAGTAAAGTTTTAAAGAGCTTCCTCAGAAGTAAAAAGAATCAAGGCCCTTATCTACTTACTTTTTTTTTGTAGTTGAATGCTATTATAATTTATCACAATAGGTTGAGAAGGTAAGTTAGAACCTAAGTTAGGTTTGTTAACAACAAAGTTCCCAAAGGGAAATTCACCTGAAAGGAGGAAGGCTAGCAGGGTGATGTGGGTTTAATATCAGAATCTAAGGGTTTATATAAATGCACATTTAAAATAGTCTACTTGGTTTGACTACTCCTCTTTGATCAATTAAATTCAAAAAAACCTGTTATTCCTAAATTTTAGTAAAATGTGTGCCAATGTAGATGTAGAGGTGAGGTATGGTCTGTGATCCAAGAATTCTGGCAACTCCAGGATGGAACATATTGAGCAAAGACACAATGAATATTTGTTGGCTGGCTGGCTGGCGGGTGGGGTGTGAATCATCTACTTTGTCTAAAACTTAGCTCTTGATTTCTTCATTTCTTTATGAAATGTAGTATGGATATAATTTTGATGGAACCTCAGAGAGTTCCTGCCTATTCTGAAGCTCTGTCTATTCTTTTTTTTTTTTTAATTTTATTTTTTAAGTAATCTCTACACCCAGTGTAGGGCTTGAACTCACAACCCTGAGATCAAGAGTCGCATGTTCTATCAACAGAGCCAGCCAGGAGTCCCAACCTCTGTTTACTTTTACTTCTCTCTGATTTCTGAGTCAAACCATTCTAATCCTACCTGCCAGGCAATTGAGTCCACACTGAATTCTTAGATTTCTAATTGCCTGGGCCAGTCATTTTGCAATTTATTACACCTTGTATTGTTGCTTGTTTTATTACATCTTCCTGCTATTGATTGCTTTATTTGTTAAATCCAACTCTGTTTTCCTTTTGTTTTCCCAAAAGAAATTAAGTCCCTTAAGAGCAGTATCTATGTAGACTGTAATGGATAAAACTAAGTACTGGAGCTAGACTACTCTGGCTTTGTCACTTAATACCTGTGTGACCCAATGTAAGTTAGTTAACCTCACTGGTTTTATTGGCCATAATATGGAAATAATAAGAGTTTTCCACTTTCACTGGGTTATATGAGGACTATAGTCATTTACATGTATAAAGTGCTTAGAATAGTTCTTGGAACATAGTAAGTATTCTTAAATATTAGCTGAATATTTGGTTTCCCAATACAGCACCTATCATGAGATATGATGGAAGATATAAGATAGTCAATAATTTTAAAAGTTTAGCTATTAAAAAAAGAGAGAAAAGCTGATAAAAGGTGAAACGGTTTACTGCTTGCACTTTGGTAAACATAAAATATACAAATCTCTTCAGACTCTCAAGTGCCTAATGACCTGGACACTCCTGATAGAGTCCACACTCTGACATCAGCCACCTGGGTGACATCAAGACAAGTCACTGAAGTGTTCTGAATCACTGTTTCCACATCTCTATGTTAGGCATAATAATATGCTTCATTCAACTGAATCTTTCCAATTTCTAAATGAGTGGATTAGAATAAGTGACTCAGATCTTGATTCATCACATTCAGCAAAATAGCCTAACCCCTACCATCAGTGAGAAAACTAAAGCCCTCATATGTGATCTCCTTCAACTTTTTGTCACCATGAACAAACAACATCCAAATGCAGGCTTATGTAACTCCCCTCCTTTCTCAGAGAATGAGATATCCCTCCTTCTAATCAGCCTTAACGTCTTAGCTATGCTCTTGAGCTCCTTCTTTCCCATACCCCATGAGGTTATGAAAATGCCTAAAGAGGAATAATCAGCTTTAAACATCTGCCATCAGTTATCCTCTCTCTTTCCTGTGTCTTCAAATCATCTCTCACTAATGCCTGAATTCCCTCAGCCTGTGAATATGTGTATGTTTTTCCCATTCCAAAATCTCTACTTTGACCTTGTATCTAATATCTGTATTCTCCTGTTACATCTGGACTTTTCTTTTTTTTAATTTTTTTAATGTTTTATTTATTGTTGATACAAAGAGAGACAGAGCATGAGACGGGGAGGGGCAGAGAGAGAAGGAGACACAGAACTGGAAGCAGGCTCCAGACTCTGAGCTAGTTGTCAGCACAGAGCCTGACACGGGGCTCGAACCCACGAACATGAGATCTGACCTGAGCCAAAGTCGGACGCTTAACCGACTGAGCCACCCAGGCGCCCCTTATCTGGACTTTTCAAAAGCCTTCATTGTTTCCTTTTCTTTAACACGATTTGCTTGCTAAGGTAATGATTGATCTTCTAATTGCTAACTCTGACATTTTCTTATGCCAGTCATTATTTTATTGCATGTATCTAATATGTTGATTATGCCCTCCTTCTTATAACTCCCTACTCTGTAATTTCTGTGGCCCCTTACTCTTGTTCTTTTTTGACTTTGTACCACTGCTTTTGTCTTTCTACTTCTCTGCCTCTGCTCACTTTCTAAATGATATTTTCCTTCAGAAATCTGTCCCTATTCCATTTATCTTCTCTTGTGACCATCTGGCTTGGGGTGAGATGTCTCATCATTTCCATTAAAACTTCTAATGAAATGATTCATACATTTTTGAAACAGGATCTAACATGGGGTTCATTTTACCCTGGTTTTCATTGAGACCCCAAGATAACAGATGTCAAGAAGTCCATGCGCCAGAATAAAGTGCTATAGCACCAGAGCAGAACTAGAAGTGTAGAGCATATGCTACTTTAGAGTTCTACTAAAACATTTGCATAAAGAGGTACTATAGAGGTGAGGGTGGGGGGAGGCCAGAAGCAACCAAAAAAGACACATTATTAACATGGACGGAGCTGTGGTCAGTATAACTCAGTACATAATTCTTCAATGAGCCCACAAAAGTGCCCATGGGAGAAAGAACCCCTTGAAACATCGGAAACAACCATAACAACTCAATATCATATTACATTGGAACCAGAAGAGAGGCCTTTCCTGACCCTTACTTTTCTCCCTCATCCCATGTGTTTCATACCCAAAGTTTGGGAGAGCAGAAGCTTTAACTTAAGATGGCAATTTGAAATTTCAACAGCTATATTTTAATGACTAAAATGAGACTCTTTGGGGAATTAAAAGAGACCAAAAGGCTCTATGATTGCTGTCTTTCAAGTTACATTTATTAAGTATAATGAATAAATTTATATTACTGTCCCAGATTCTTCTTTGAGCCTCATGTTCTCAATCCTAACATCCAAGCATACGTCTTCATCTGAAAGATGCCTTAAATTATACCTGTTCCAAACTAAACTCACCCTTGCCTAAACTTGCTTTTTCCTTTATATTTTTCTTAATCATTGGCAATACCCATCATTAATTTCCATATTAAGTCAATATCCCCCACAGCAAAATCAATCTCCAAGTGTTGCTCTTTTCTCACTCTATTCTTAGTGCCATTGTGCTAATCCAGGTCTTTGTTATTTCTCTCTCTGGACTACTGGACTGCCTTGTCTCTCTGACTCTTGTCTTTTTTTTTTTTTTTTTTTTTTTGAGAGACAGAGGTAGTAGAGGAGGGGCAGATGGAGAGGGAGAGAGAATCTTAAGCAGGCTTCATGCCAAGTGCAGAGCCCAATATGGGGCTTGATCTCATGATCATGAGATCATGACTTGAGCCGAAATCAAGAGTCAGACACTTAACCAACTGAGCTACACAGGGACCCTGTGACAGCAGTCTTGATATCTCAAATCTACTACTGACTCAGTAAAAACCCTTCACTGGGATTATTTAAAATTAAAATCTGATGGCAAGAGATCCTTCAGTGATTTCTCACCAACCAATGAATTAAGCCTAAACCCCTTATTAATCTGGACTTAAACTACATCCACATTTTCATCTCTATGTTGCTTTGAATTGTGTTAATAATTGTAATTGCATTATTACTGTTTTAGCACTACTAATAGGTATGGATCCTCTGCTTCCACCACCATACACCAATGCCTGAGTGTTTGCTGCTTCACTGTCTATTATAATTTGATTATTGGTACCTTGGAATGTCTTTCTCACCTTTCCTCCTCATATCACCAAATTCTTCTTGATCCTATGTGAAGTTCAGTTCAGATATCAACTCATTCAGGAAGCCAATTCTAGCACTACTCTCCTATGTACACACTATGTAGTAACCTCTTTTATACATGACATGACATAGTTCTCTCTCTACAGAGAGTGCTTTGCATTTTGCCTTTATGTCTCTCTTTCTTCTTGACTAGGCTATATTGCTCAGGGAAGTGACTGTATTTTACTTATCTATATGTCTCCAAAGCAAGTTTTTGGCACATGGCAAACATGTAATAAACATTTTTGGAATAAAGAATGAGATTGAATAAAAGCTGCTATTTTACAAACCTCCTTTCATCATATTATTTTATTTGAAAATTCAGAAGAAAATTATGAAGTAGCTATTTTTATTCCTAGTTTGCAAATAAGGAAACCAAGCCTTAGATGGCATAAGCAACCTGCTAACCACCACCGAGTGAATTATGTGTAGCAAGGAATATGCATCTGTTGTCTCCTAGCTCCAGGATCCATGTTTAGCCAATTGAACCACACTGTCACCTTTAAATGCTGAACCTAAATGTATATGTGAAATAAGGCATGAGGTGTCTGATACCATTAACAGGAATTTCCTCTAGCCCTGAAACACCAAACAGAGAAGAACCAAACTACAGTAAAAATAAAAGAAAGGACCAGAGCTGTTTTGAGTGTGGAAAGAAGAGGTAAAGGGACATGGGACCTTTGAGAGCTATGCTATTTTAGATACCGCTTGCTTCTTAGTGCATCCTATTATTAAATAGGGAAGTTTTTAAACTACCACATATTTGCATTATCTTATCCAAATATACTCCACAGTGCCAACTCCGTAACTCTCTGCATAAAACAACGTTTCTCAGGCTGAATCAGATTATATTTTCTCAGAAAGCCAGCATGACTCTGACATAACAAGAAACTGTTCTTTTGGTTTAGACATATTCATTTGGATCTCTATCTCAACTTTGAAAAGATTTCCACTCTCTAGTGGCAGATTTAGATTTAGGAGTCTTCCTCCCCCCTCCCCCAGTTTCGTCTATATGATATTTGAGATAACCTAGGCCTTTCTCTCCCTGCCTCTTCTCCATTCCCTTATCTCCCATTAATGTAAGAGGAAGGCGTTGAGCTCATTGCCCCAAAGAATAAAAGGGAAAGCAGAAAGTTTTTAGTATAGTAGATAATGGAAACATAGAGAGAGGCCTCAATGCCAGCTACCAACTCTCTTCAACACTCTCTCCCCCTGAGCTAGGTTCCTGAGAATACAGAGGTCCTGGGCTCTGCCTACCAATAATATCATCAGGAAGGTGACAAAGCCCTACGAGGAATATGGCTTCTTAGAGCTTCTAGGCAGATAGAATTGGAGAAAGCCTTGGTTAAGATTCCTGAGCCCTATGAATGGCAAGGAAGCAATATAATGCTGCCAGACCTAAGTAAGCTATGAGAATGGGAACTGCAGGCTTCTTCTCATGGTCAAGTCAGCCTATAGATCCAGTGACCAGTGACAAGGTTCTCCCATGGTCATACATGGCAGTAGGGCCAGGAGTTGTGACTCACCCTTGAGGATTAGAACCTCAGGAAGACGTGAGCTTGAGTTTTCAACCAGGTAAGTACAGTAGATCTGAGAGACAGAAGTTAAGATGTGTAAAAGTAAAAGTAAAAGTAAGAGTGAGTAAAAATGAAGGAAGAAGTATTTATCACATTTCCAAGCTTATGAACTGACATTCATAAATAAGCAATATTAATAATATACAGTAGGATTTCTTCAGATACCAGACTGATAGCGATATCCAAAGCTGCCTCTCTATTGTATGGGAGGTTGGTAGGATCATCTGAATTTTATATTGTTGTGAGCCATCACATTGTGAAGAAAATGTGAACAGCACAAGAGAACAGGGGAAACCTCCCCACTTCTGTATCTGAGTCCTTATTGCCAAATTTCCTCCTGTTCCTACCAAGTTCTTCTTATTCACATTAAACAAAATCACAAGATGGCAACATCAGGAGAGATTTCTGGGACCCCTTGCCCTTTAATGCCTACACTCTAAGCAAGTAACTTCACAGCTAGTTGTATCAACACTTGTATCCAACGGCCACCTCAGTGGAACAGATTTTCCAAACATGTTTTAAGTGATATGCTGTTGTTGCCTCTGAGCTGTATCTGAATCTCCCTAGTCCTTAAAAAGCCTGTTAAAGAAGTTGGATGACCTTGGTCTTCTCTGGTGCTTTGGTCTTGAATCATTGCTAAAGCAAAGAAGAGCATGAAATACAAATGCATACACTCCATAAATGTACTATGTCATCCGAGGCTGCTCTCTAAGGTTGCCCTGTGTGATCTGGAAACAACACAGTCTCCCTGTGGTATGGGATTTCAAGGGAATGGGGAAAATAGGGAAGAAGTAAGAAAGAAACTTTCTAGTCTTAACAGACTCAGCAGCTTTTCACTTCCAACTCCCTTGAAAGTTAAATGGCCAATAAAACAATTATTTTTCTCATTAAGAAAGGTGAGAGGTAATTTCTAAGCCTTTCCAGAACCAGCAAAAGAAGCATCAGAGAAAAGTCAGTGTATGTGCATCCCTTTTTCATTCAGCCTCATACTCTACATCTGTCTCTATCACAGATATGGAGAACCCACCCTGTGTCAGGCACTGCATGTGAGCTAACCAATCCTAAATATAGCCCCTCAAACTGAGTCCTATCATTTCCTTTTACAAAGAGGGTAACTGGGACTCAGAAGATAACCTTTAGATAGAAAGAAACAGCTGGAATTTGAACTGAGATCTTTCTGAAATATGGTTCCTTTAGCACGTGATACCAATGCTTGAGTGGCTATTGAATATATCCACATTTTTCAGGGCCACTCTGAGTCAGAACGATCGTATAAAAAATACAAATAAGATCAGGTCATTCTACGACTTAACACCTGCTAATGAATTCTCATCATACTCAGAATAAAATGGAACTTCTCTTTCATGGCCTACATGTGATCTGGCCCTTGGTCAACTTTAAAGCTACTTCTACACTCTTCCCATCACTTCCTCCACTCCTGCCATTCTGTCCTTTTTTTCTTGTTTTTCAAAGTTCCCCTCCTTCCCCCTCATAGGATTCTGTGTTGGTCTGTTTCCCGAAGGTTCTTTTCACAGATTCTGAATTGGCCGATGCCTCACTGTTCCACTGTCAGCTCACAGAGAGGTGTTGTTTACGTTATCTGTTTATTTCCGTGCTGACTGTTTGCATTGCCCTGCTATAGGTAAGGTGACTGTGACCATATCTCTCATTCATTGTTCTAGCCCCATAGTTTAGAACAATGTCTGGTATACAGTAGGTGCTTAATAGATATTTATTCACTGAATTAAAGTTGTAATTATTAGAAAAATTAGCAATATTAAATCATCATCCTTTCACTGCTTATTAATATATATTTGGCATTCACAAAATATTGAAGGTTAACATTGACATGCAGTCTTTGTCATTTTCATTTGCAACATAAAATATTGTTTAATATGAATGCTAACTTTCTCTTGTATCCACAGCCATTCTAGATTCAGACTCTGTTTTCTGTTACTAATGTTTTTCCTTTAAACGTAATTTCCCATAAATATGTTAGGCTATTTATATATAGTTCTTTATTTGGATTGTTTAATTTTTTATTACATACTGAAAAATAATAAGATTAAATAAGTATCTGCTAAGTGGAATTGACTTCTTAACAAGATCCCAATTTTTTAAAATGGCATAAATGTATGTTTCCAGTTGGCAAAACTTATATCATTTCATCTATTCACTAGCTCCTACTTGTTTCCTGCTGATAGTGACATTTTGACATATCTATCTTGCCCTTAGAATTAGCCATGCACAACCCTTTTGACCAATGCCCAGAGCATCGGACCACCAGTCTGGGGCTGAGAAATTAAAGTGACCTGGCAGAGACTTATTTCCAACCTTATGCCCCATTTCTACTTGCTGGCTTTATAAAACCATGACATTTGAACATGGCATCCTGACCCCTCTACATGCTGGCTGTGTGGGCTTGCATGATGTAATTAAAAAAAAACAAAAACAAAAAAATGTTTCTGTAACCCCAGACTCCTCATTTATAAAATGGATCTCCAGGAAGCAGACTCTGAGTCTTCAAGACTTGGTTCAGGAAGTTTTTCAGCCAGTGTTTTTGCAAACATCACATCTCTGAGGGGTGAGGGAAATAGGAATGGGCAGAGTGGGTGAACTGTGATGCTGTTTCAACAGAGGCCTCAGCCAGACCTACTGATGCTCTGGAGCTAAAGGCCCTTCAGTGATGTCCCCAGTGGAGATGAGCCATTGAGCCTTTATAACCATGTCTATTAGTAACTGGATGCAAGAGGGTGTACAACCCTTGGCAAGGTGGCTGTCTTTTGTTGAGAGCGATTCTTGATAGGGAGTTGGGCAAACGTCTTCCACTGCTAACATTTGGAGGCAGCTTAAGAATGAATGCTCAGTCCTTAAGAGAGGTCTGGGTGGTGCCCCTCAGCATCCATCACATGGGGTTAATCATATTTCTTTGCCAAATGTCACGTTATCAAATGAGATCAAATGTGGTGAAAGAATCTAGCCTACTCTTTGGCACTTAGTACTCCATAAAAATTTTCTTCACATGAATGAATGAAAGAAAAAAGAATACATGTTTTATTGATGCCACATGTTGGTGTCAGTATATGATATTTTTGTGTCACTGTCTGTCACATGAGTCTCTCTTTCACAAAATATGTGACTATACAGACTAATCTTTTTAGAGGGACTCTATTGGGTCCACTGGGTCTCCATTTCACAAACTAATTCATTTTCCCATCTTCTTTGATTGACCAGCTACACTTTAGAGTTACGGAAAAAACAAACTAAGTGGGTTGACTTGGAAGTCACATGTTGGACCTATGGAGACAAATTTTGGGAGATTAGGCTGACTGGAACCTGATCTTTCACTGAATTAAGACAAAAAAAATCACTTCTAATTTTTAGACTCTAGGGCTACCCTACAAAGGTGATATTTTCTAATTATGTCATATTAGCTGGCCTATACATGAAATTTGCTGGAAACAAGGCAAATGTAATACATCTTAATCAAGAGAAAGAAATATGATACGGTTACTACTTTTACAATCTAAGAATTCATACTTTTAATGGAATAGTTTCATATTTTAAAGAAAGTCTTTCAACAAATACACTTTTTACATATGTTAATAATTGTATTAGATAAATAGCTCCTTCCCCATTTACAGAGAGGTTTAAGTGGCCTGTTTAGTTGCAGTTTGGTACAGGATAGAAAGCTATGGCTTCTAACTTTGATTGTTATGTCATTCCCATCCCCTGCAGTACCACAATGATTTTGTTTTCTACTTAAAAATTTATCTTCTTACTGTATAATTATTTCATTCCATTATCACAAGTTTTATGTTTATTATATACCAGGTGCACATAGTAGACCCAAATGCAAGCACTCACATGGGTTAATACCAACTGTTACAAGAGATACAACAAGAGATATATCAGAACAAAAAAAGCCTCAGACTTTTGTGAGCTGAATCTACTTCCTACAGTTTCCTTATTTGTTAGTTATTCAATCACTAGAATATGCAAAGCCAGGCTATTTATATGGTTTCAGATTTCTTAAAAAGAAGCAGTCACTTCCAACTTCAAATAAATGCCAATAAAGAGTGAAGTTCTTTTTCAGCCCTCAGGGTGACAAATATCATCCTTAGAACAGGCTGTTTTTTCTCAAGTCCTGAATACATGCTACTTAGACTCCAATATAAACATAACTTAATGGCCAGAGGAAAATCACATTCTCCTGGAATTGTACATTTTATGATCCTAATAAGGTGATGACAATAGTTCTGTTGTTAATTGTTTTTGAAATCCAATCCAATCACAATTACACTAATGCAGGACGATTTTAGAGGGAACAAAAATAAAATGGTGTTCCTTTGGAAAAAATCTTCAATGCAAGCTATCTTATGACATGGTATCTCCCTGGAGACTGGTTATGGAATTTTCTTGCAGAAAACATTTTATATGATGAAAATGGAGTGCATTTGTTTCCTTGGAAACAAACCCTTTCACCTTTGTTGCACGGAATTTTGAGCAAAGAAAATTTAGTAATTAGACCCAGAATCTACCTATTTTAAGCTAGTGGAATTTTCAAACACATGATATTATTAGAAATAATATGTAGTAAAACCCACTTAGCTCTGTTGTGGTCAAACAAACAGCCTTTACATGACATAAAAGTACAGACATCTGGCATTCTAAACACTGAAATAGAATTACCTAAGGACTCTTACACTTGAATGGCTTAAAAATTGCTCAATTAAAATCATCATTTGACTAAAATAGTCTAAGTCACAAAAAAGCAAGAAAGGCATAAATTGAGTAACAAAAATGTTAGTTATTAGTTTCATAATGAGAAAGTCAATACTATGACTATTGGCCAGTAGTTTCAAATCAATAATATCTCTGGGATAGAAAATATTTTCTTTTGTTGTTGTTGTTGTTAAGCAAGCCAATATTTATTTTTAACTATCATATTGAGTGTTTACAGGCGTCAGGGAGTCAAGGGGCAAGGTGAAGTTAGCTCTCTCCTGTACTGGTGATGGACATATTAAGACGCACAGCCATTCAGAAGACTGATGTGGGAAATTAGAAAATGTTTTCTATAGAGAAACAAATTCTTTGCTAGAGAGAAGTCTTACAGCCCTGTACTTTTTTACATCTGACAATCAACCTCTTGGATATTCTTGAGAAGTCACATGACTTCTTTTGTATTATGCATGGTAGCCCCCTTTATCCCTGCTTTCTCTTTCCACATGCCGCTTCAGTTATCCAAGATCAACTGCCTTCCAGAAGTGATGTCAGAAGGTCAATTGTAGCCTTGGATAGCTATGTCACCATGCCTACATCATCACCTCATTTAACCTCATCACGTAGGCATTTTATCATGCCACATGATCACAAGAGAAAGGGTCAGTACAGTACAAGATAGTTTGACAGAAGAGAGACTGCATTTGCATAGCTTTTATTATAGTATATTGTTATTTATACCTGTCCTATTTTATTAATTAGTTATTCTTATTAATTTCTTAATGTGCCTAATTTATACATTAAACTTTTTCATAGGTGTGTGTGTCGAGGAAAAAACAGTTACAGGGTTTGGCATTTTCTGTGTGTTTTCACACATCCACTGGGGTTTTTGGAATTATCTCCTGTGAATAAAGTGAGGGCTACTGTACTCCTTGCCAGATAAAGATCAAAATGTTGGTGGAGCAGATTAAGACAAGTTAGGACTAATTCTGATATTTTACAGGTTCAAAATTATTTTGGTAAAAGCAATCATATACTTCAATTAAATTTCATACTTTAGTTCCTATACTAACATTTAACATTTAAGTGTTAAAATAAAAATGTTACAGAAATGCATACTTTTTTTATTTCAATTTTTTCTTTAATAAATAATGTGGAGGGGCACCTGGGTGGCATCCGGCTTCGGCTCAGGTCATGATCTCACTGTTCCTGGGTTCGAGCCCCGCATCAGGCTCTGTGCTGACAGCTAGCTCAGAGCCTGGAGCCTGCTTCGGATTCTGTGCCTCCGTCTCTCTCTGACCCTCCCCTGCTTGTGCTGTCTCTCTCTGTCAAAAATAAATAAAAAACACTAAAAATTTTTAAAAATAAATAAATAATGTGGATAAGCTTTGAACAGTTTACTCTGTCTTTGAAATTCAAATCACTTCTAAGTGTCCCTAATGTATAAAGATAATTAATTGCCTTCTTAATTTTTTATTTTGAAATAATTTAAAGCTTACAGCAAAGTGGCAGAAATAGTATTGCTGTGTACCTTTCATTCTCCACCTAGTTTCCCTGAAGTTAATGTCTTGCACAACCATAGTACACTAACCAACAGAAGACATTAACATGGTCTAATACTATTAATTAAACTGTAGTCTTTATATTTTACCAGTTTTTCCACTAATGCCCATTTTTCTATTCCATGATGCAATCCAGTATTTCATATTACATTTAGTGTTAAAATGTCTCTATGCATCTTCAACCTATGATGCTTCCTCTTTCTTTATCTTTCATAACCTTGATACCTTGTAAGAGTATGAATCAGTTATGTTGTAAAATATCCCTCAGAAGTGATGTACCCTTTGAATGCATCCTGTAAGAGGGTTCATGATTTCCATGTATCTTATTATCAGTCATATTAAACTTAGTCCTTGGTTGACATTGAATTTGTTGGGCTTCTCCACCATAAAATTACTATTTTTATCTCTGTAAGAAGGATCTTGGGAACAGATACTTTAAGACTATAGAAATACCTGTTTTTTTCTCAAACCCAGTAGTTTTAGCATTCACTGGTGGATCTTGTCTGCAATTCTTACTGCTATGTTCTAAAGGTAACGTTCTGTTTCTCTCACTCCTTCTACACTTTGTAATCGAATTCTTCTGTAAGAAGGAGTTGTAAGGACATTTTTTTGTTTTTGTTTCATCAGTTTGAAAATAATGATCATTTTATTGCTTTGTCCTAGATCTTCTAAAACATTTGTAATTTTTAGAAAATCAAAGCTGTTATATTAATAAGGCACAGAATGGATAAAGAAATGTCCTCATGGGCCAAAAAAAAGTTAAAATTTAATAGGAGAGAAAGAAAAGAAAAGAAAAAAGAAAAGAAAAGAAAGAAAAAGGAAAAGAAAAGAGGTTCCCTAAAGCAAATACTATAGGGAAAACTACCACTGAAACAGTTTATTTGTACTTGGTATTAGTAAGAACAGAGGCATATTAGAAAGTTACCAAGTCTTGATTATTCAATTATGAATTCAATGAATGGCTGACATTTTGCTACATGAGGAAGTGACCTTTATTCATGATCCAACTCAAATATTTCATGTCCAAACACTTTTCTGACTTACTCTCCAGAGTAATTATTCACCCCTGTTTATTGTCTATTAATGGGTACCTCTGATATTTGCTACATTTTTTACTTATAGACATCCTCTCTCTCTCCCTCTCTTTTTCCCCCTTCCCTCCAAGATTGCAAGCTCCATGAGATCAGCCATCTCACCCCATTTACCCTTGCATCTCCATCACTTAACACAGTGTTAATACATATGGGTCTTTAAGTTAGTCTTTAATAAATTATTGACAGATGGATGGAAGGATGAATGGATAGGTGGATAGATGGATGGGCAAGTCAAAGTACCTGCCTTCAGGGAGTACAATGCAATGAAGATCTGAATATGGGGGACAAGATATAGAAAGAGTTTAGCTCAGTCATTAAAAAGTCATGTGGCTACAGCAAAATTATTTGCCTTTCTGGGTTTCAAATTAACAGATTAGATGATTCCTGAAGTCACTTTCAACAATAATATATTCCATCATTTTAACATCTATTTGGATATTGCTAAATATTAGCACCTCTTTCAAAGTGTCCAATTGAATAAAATTTATAAGCAAGTACATGTATTCTAACACCAGAACGTTTCTATTTTACCTAAATTGCATCAGTGCAAAATTAGATCCTTTTTCACATTACTGTCAATCTGCTAGCTCTTCAGAACTAACCAAAGAGAATGATCATTTTCCATTTCAAGCTATGGCAAAAGCAAGCACATTTTTTGGTGCCTTCCAGCACCCCTGGAATTACATTTATGCATTATGCTAGTCTTGCTTCACACATGCTGATGTTGTTAAGTACATCACCTCTCATGGGACGAATCCATAATTCAAAAAATAAAATTAAATGCTTAATGGTACCACACAGACTTCCTCCATGTACAACAGTCTTCTTTAAAATTGCTAATGAAAACAATACCTTGCATTTGCTTTGCTTTTTATATTTCAAAGGGCTTTTAGTTCCCTCACCTTGTATAAGGGAACATTTTTAAACTTTCAGGAGCTGAATAGAAGTTATATGTTATTGTTGTGATATCATTATCATTATTTGCATGTATTAAGGGATGAATATTCTCAAGAACGCATCAGGTGAGGTAAACAGGAAAGGCAAGAATCATCCAAGTGTACTGGTTAAGTACAGCCACAGACAAAGGATCTCTCATAATCACAAGCAGTGTGTTTCAAAGGGTATTTTGCACTTGGCCTAAAGATATTTGCAATTTTAATAGACTGTATATAAAGACAACTAATTGTTTTTATTTGATAAATTAACAGTGAGAAGAAGGCACAAATGTCTGTGATGATTACTTAATTGCAACAATTACCAGTTTAAAAGAATGAGAATGACACCAAAGCCTTTGAAAACAAGAAGGGGTAAAGGAGAGAAGGAAGGAGTAAGAGGGAGGGAGCAAGAAAGAGAGGGAGGGTCCCTTCCCATTCATATCCCATCTCTAAAGACACTTGAAAAGTCAAGTTGAGAAATTATAATTCTAATATCTGAAAATACTGATGAACATAAATGGTTTAGGAAGCAAGTTACAGACATACAAAGGTGCTGTGGAGGAAGAGCTTTCAAAATGGTGTTGAGGATATTATATTTGCACACTTTTGGTCGAACTCATTAGGATCTCAGTTATCTTACATGTTGAAATCATGGCTATCTGAGGCTTAAACTGTATTATTTTCTCTTGTTAAAGTAACTCTCCTAACCAAAAAAGTATCAGAAATCCATTGTTTGACGTATTTCAAGGAGAATATGCTGCCTTGTATGTGGAAATATATTGACCTTTTCAAATGTCAAGGTATGATAGGCTGGATGTTCCCAGTAAAGGGAAAAAAGAAAAGAAAAATAGATAAATGATCAAAACATGGAAATATCTCTTGATTTTGAAAAGTCCTCCAAAAAATGAAGATCCCCTCAGCTCTTACATATAAAATAAGTCGTATCCCAGATAACTTTCTCTATTTCAATAAAAGAATATGAGGAGGTGTCTATAATATGCCTATATTCTTCTAAAAATGATTTAAGGGCTATGTTTGTAAGATTAACCCACTTATCAGTTAGCCTCCAAGTGTCTTCATTATATGAAACCAGGTTGTAGATTCTACATGTTATTTCCTAATAATATTTGCTTTAATGAAAAGAAATCTCATAAGTCTGAAATGAAACAAGAAACAGTATGATTTATTTCTCTCCATATATTTTTTGAGAGAGAAAGTAGAATAGGGATAGAGGAAGAAGCAGACGGAGAGGGAGAGGGAGAGGGAGAGGGAAGGAGGGAGGGAGGGAGAGAGAGAGAGAGAGAGAGAGAGAGAATCTTAAGCAACTTCCATGCCCAGTGCAGAGCCCAACAAGGGGCTTGATCTCATGACTGCGAGATCATGACCTGAGCCATAGTCAAGAGTCGGATGCTTAATCAACTGAGCCACTCAGGTGCCCCCTCTCCATATTTTTGAAAGATTCCATCTTCAATGAGGACAATAACAGTAGCGTTAATAGCTAATATTTACTGAGTACTTAACATGTGCCAGCCACTGTTCTAAGTGTTTTGCATGTATTAATGCATGAATAGTCTCAAGAAGAACACTATCAAGTGAATATTATTATCATCTCATTTTGTAGACGAGAACACTGAGGATCAAAAAGCTAGACAGATATCTCAAGGTGTCACAACCAGTCAGTAGTAGCACTAAGATTATAATAAAGGTCATGTGACTCCAAAGGCATTGCTCTTCACCTCTACATTACCTTACAGAGGTAGCAAGAAAGCAGGGAGGGAGAAAGGAGGAAGAAGGGAGGGAAAGAGGAAAGGAGATGAAAAGGGGGGGTATAAGCATGAATGGGAGATAGAAAAGGGGTGTGAAAGGAAATATTTAACTCACATTTCAAAATGGCAGATTAGTTCTCTCAATGGACAGTGGTGACACTCAGCTTATAGGACACTGCAAATAATTCATGAAAGTGAAGAATGCTAACATGCCCATGTTAGAAAGTTGGGGGAGGGGAAGCTGTAGCAGAAATAAGATTGCTTCTTTAGAATTGCTTACCAAGAACTGTCTTGGACCACTTTCCCTAAAAACGACTACTAATTAGGGAATGAAAAACATAAATAGGAAATTTCCACTATGAAATTTAATTAAATACAAACGTTAAATGGACAGTTTTTCCCTTTTGAGCAACAAAGGTTGAGGCACAGCCTTCTTGTCTAATTCTTAGTTATAGACAAAGAATAAATGTAGCTCCTTTAAGAAACTACTAACTCACTGCTGCCTAATCTCCACAGGCCTGACATTCATGTTAAATTAGATGGTTTCAAATTACCCTCTCTAGCTTATTCCTCATAACTTCCCTTAGTTCCACCCAACTGAACTACTTGTTATTTCTTAAATGACCAGATGTTTGCCCAACCAAATGCCCAGTTTTCTTCATGTTTGCCCAAATCCTACGTTCTTCCAAGTCCCAGCTAAAATGTCTCCCCCCACTACAAAACTTCCCTCTGGTGGTTCCATTCAGAAGTTCTCTTTCCTTCCTCTGGAATCTTGTCTAACTATGCATTTGTCTTTACGCTTTTCAGTTTATTTTTTGATGTCTTACATGCATGATTTAATATCTTCTTCCTCAGGGTAAAGTGCAACTCCCCTGAGGCAGTACCACAATCTGGTCTATCTTCATTGACCTCATGGTACTTAAAAGACTGATTTTTAGATAATGGACAAAGAAGTTTTTAAATGAATATCTGTTTAATTTCCACCATACACATAGCACTATTGGGGCATGTACAAAATCATTACAGGGCATATACGCATGTAGATACATAATATATAATATAGGAGGCATCTACAGTGACTTAAATTAAATGCTATGCTTCCAGAGAAAATAGTAAGAAAATAGAATTATAATGTCTACAGAGGCCCCAAATGCCTGTAGGGACTATGGAGGCAGCATTTACGAGAGAAGCCAGAACTGGGCCTGGTTTAAAAGTAGCAGGAAGGATGGAGTAAGTGGCAAATGGGAAGTGCATACCCCTTCCCTTGCAACAGAAGTGAGATGGAGATAGCTTATTACTGTGTGGGAATGCTGCCCTACTGTGCCAGAAATTCTGATTTTGATGTGAAGTCTTACAATCTTTGTATCTTTGTAACAAGTCATTATGACTATTTTGTGTTTTTAATTTTAATAAAACATTGTGCAGGCAATAAAGCCATTTGTGGGCTGAATCCAGGCTGTGATCACCAGCTTAGGATATCAGACCTGAAATCCTCAGGCCGGTGTAATAGAAATAATGGAGGTCAGAGATCTGTGACTTTTATACAAGACACACTTTTCTCTAATTCTTGCCATCACTACTAGGGTTAAGGGAAGAAGTATTTAAAGTTAATTTACCCAGGAGGCTGAGGATGAGTGAGATGCCCCCAGCCATGGCATTCTGGGTGATTTAACTTGAAAAATTGGTCTAGAAATCCAAAATCAAGATGGGTTCTTCTGAGGGCTATGTGGGGGAATCTGCTCCGAGCCCTTCTCCTAGCTTCTGGTACTCAGATGTCCTTTGGCCTACGATGGCATTCTCACTGAGTCTTCACGTTGTCTCCCTTCTCTGCATCTGTCTCTATGCTCAAATTTCCCCGTTGTGCAGGGATACAGAAATGCAGGATTAGAAGCCACTCTAATGATCTCATCTGAGCTTAGTCATTGGCAAAGACCCTATTTCCAAATCCATAGGTCCTGGGGATTAGAACATCAACATCTTCTGGGGGAACACAGTTCAATCTGTAACAGTGAGACTGTGCACAACCCAGCGTTTCCTGCAGAGCTTTCTCCAATCCTTGGAAATCCCTGCAGAGAACTATGCCAGAAAGAGAGAAATGGGAATTGTGGCAGTAACATCAGTTAAACGGCAGCAACCTGGAACACAGAACAGCTTTTTCTACGCTGGCTGATGGGGAATGCCGGAGACAATATTATCCCTCCTGAGATATAAGTAAATCTATTTCCTTCCTCTCTGTAGTCTAAGGATACAGTCAGCTACCTTTCCATGCTGCTGAATGCACAGGCAGCTGTTCTGTGTGTCCTGCTCCGAACTAATGGTTGTAAAGGGTAAGATCCTCCCTGATATTATAGGACTAAGTGCGCCAGGCCCTCTGTGTACAGTGGCACACTAGCCAAAACCACACTACATGTGGTACATGAACTACATGGTGAAGAGATCCTCTAAAATCATCTCTTACAATGAACTCCTAATCCTTCCACTCCCCTATTTCCTTCTCAAATACCTTTGAAATGCAACCAAAATAGAAATTTTCCAGAAGCCAGCTAGGCTACCCAGCTGAACACATGGAGATGACAGAGTTTTAAATGAGACTCCACTGTTTCTCTGAGGCCTTTAAGGATGTGGACCCTTGAAAATCCCAATTCATCTTTCTGGATGAACCATGCTACTTGTTTTTTTTTAATGTTTATTTATTTTTGAGAGAGAGAGAGATAACATGGCACGAGCAGGGGAGGGGCAGAGAAAAAAAGAGACACAGAATCTGAAGCAGGCTTCAGGCTCTGAGCTGTCAGCACAGAGCCCAATGCAGGGCTCGAACTCAACAAAACGCGAGATCATAATCTGAGCCAAAGTTGGACACTTAACCGACTGAGCCACCCAGGTGCCCCTGAACCATGCTACTTGTAAAATGAAAGAATTGAAGAAGGTTACATATATAAAGATGAAGAAGGTGGAGCTCCTGGGTGGCTCAGTTGGTTAAGTATCTGAATCTTGATTTCAGCTCAGGTCATGATCTCACAGTTCCTGGGACTCAACCCTGAGTTGGCTCCAAGCTGTCAGCTTGAAATTCTCTCTGTCTCCCTCTCTTTGCCCTTCCCAGCTCACGACGACTCTCTGTCTCTCTCAAAAGAAATAAGTAAACTTAAAAAAAAAGATGAAGAAGGTTATATGCCTAGAAGAAATAGTATTAGCTGTTCCTGTGAGAATCCAGGAAGGCTTTCCCAAAAAGGTGACATTTGCACAGGTTTTAAAAAAATTGGTGAGGAATTCACCAAGAAACAAAGAGGGATTGAGCATCTCAGGCACAGAAAAAAGCATGTGCAAAAGTAGAAAGAAAAAATATGGCACATTAGAAACAAGTGAGAAGTGTATCTGCTCAATTCTTAGACACCGCAGACTCTAAGACGAGACATCAATGTAACAGATGTAACAATAGTTTTGTTGTATTTTTGTTAGAAATAGCACTAGCACATTATCTGCGCATGTTCATTTTCATACACATCCTCTTTTCAGCAATGATTATATATTAAGAAGAAAAATGTCCCAGAATCAAGGAAAAACTAGATGATGTGAAAATTCCTCCCAGTTCTCACATTTGATAAACTACTGGCCTGCCAGGGTCCCAGAAGCTAACTTGGTTTATCAGGTGAAAATTGAGCACATACTTACAAACGGATAAAGCTCTATGCTGAGGGCTATGGGGGAATAAAGCAATAATTTAGAAGTAGTTGGAGCCTTGGAAACTTTTTAAAAATACCTTAATATCATACATCTTCCAATATGTATACTTAATCTGTTCATTTGTCTTCATTCAAGTACCATCTTATATCTACCAGTATTAAATATTGCCTTGCCAGATAGTCCATATTTATAGTGTGTGCAGATCTTTTGTGGTCCTGAGCTTTCTAATGAAATTGCTTTAAATCAGCATTACAGCAGAGTCATTATTCATAAACAGCTGTAAAGAGGGTCAGGAGGAATTTCTCATTAACACTTAAGTGCTGGGGTCCATGAACTTGATTTAAGAAGTTAAGAAACTCTCTATGCTATCATCAGGTTTTTTGTTTGTTTTTAATTAGTAAGAGCTTTCTTGTGAAGACAGAAATGGAATGCAGCTATGTGCATAATCATATCTAAGCTGTAGCCTGCTTTCAACAATTTTACTGAATGTCTGTTTTACTTTATCCACAAGGGTTTGTCTTCTGTACCTCCTTATATAGTTTTAAAATAAAAATGGAAGTTTTAAAATTCTGGTAAGTATACAATGATGAAGAGAGGGGAATGGTCTGTCATCAGCACTTGAGAAAGACTAAGGCTGGACGGAAGAGGGGTAAATGGTGAGGCAGGGCAAGAAAGACAGACCTAGGCTAATGATATCCTGGAGACTTTGGCTGAAAAGGGAATCAGAATGAGCCCTCAATTGGGAAACTAGAAAAATAGTCTGAAATCTTAATATAGACTTCCAGATGTCTACACTGCCATCCCAGTCCTCAGGAAAAAAAAAAAAAAGGAAGTGTTCCTCTAAAGAATCTACAGAACTATATGGTGAAAATTTCAAGATATGTGTGCAGTGGTGGGGGCTGAGAACAAGTCCGTCCAAAAACGCCCAGTTCAGTGTCCTGTCCACTTACTATGTCTGAGTATCCTAAAGCTAGATCTACCCTCACAGAGCTCCAAACCAAGTTTTTCATTGACTCATTACTGAATCTGAATGGACAATCAGGAATCATCAGATATTTGAGGTAAGCCTAAAATATGAGAAAGATCCAGAAAAACAAACAGAAAAATAGAGATAACTTGACAAAGTTTTCCATATCTGGGCATGCCCATGTAAGTGAGCATCAGCTTTAATGAATACCTTCAGTGGAAAAGGAGGTAAAAAGCAACTGCTCTTCTAATGCTTGCTGTTCTATCTCTCCAAATTTCCTATCTTTTGGACATATTGATGAACATTCTATAGGCTATGCTTCAGAAGCCCTGGAACTCTTGTCTGATGCAACCAGGGAAATGTAATAGACACAGAATGCTGCCAATGCTAGAAACTATAAGGTGAGGTATTATATCTAAAGAAAAGAAAGTTTGGCATAACATCATAGAAACAGGAGTCAGAGAAGTAGATTTGGCAGCCTTAATTAAGGATATCCAGGGGACATTTTCAAAAAGTGCTAACATACAACCCTAAATCCGTAAGGCACCACAATTTGAGCAAAAGAATGTTGTCATTAGTTGTCAGGCCTAGGACATTTTAGCAGCATTCTCTGCACCTTAAGCAAAATATGCCAACATTCAAGTCTGCTCAGATCAGCCTTCTGGAGCAATCATTTGATAAATATGTTTGCCCAGCTAATCATAAAAGAGGAAGAGATTTTCATATAGTGGATTTGTCCAATGGAAACCCCCATAGTTCCAGCATGCTATGTTCTATAATCAGAAAATTTTATATTTGCCTAAGATGTTACCAATTTCCTAGGATCTAATTAACTTTGAGGCAGGGTTAGAATCAAATTTTTGACCTCAATGCTTGATGAATTCATAAAAACAATGCATTCTGGATTATTCTGGCTGGGTAGCTAGGTTCTCCTTGCCTGGCAATAATCTTCTATATTTAATATACATTTTTCTAAATCACTGTTTTCCAGTTTTGACTTCACATCATTAGGATTATCTGGGGAGCTGTTAAAAAAATTGTGATGTCTGGACCAACTCCAGATACTCAGATTGATATGATCTATAGTGAGACCTGGGCATTCACACGTTTTAAGCATTTCCCAAGTGATCCAGAAGCAGGCAAGGGAAGGGAACCATTGCTCTGAGCTAAATCATTGTAGGTCAGGAGTTCAAGATAACACTGGGCACTGACAACTCTGTATGAATCAATTCATCCCTTTTTAGTGTCAGTACTATCTTACTGATAGTTATTATACCCATTTTTGCTCCACAATCAGATGATTTCAACAGAAGGAGATTATGGGGAAAGACTGTTATTTAATGGATAAAATACTTTCTTGATGCCTGAAACTTCTCAAGAATAAATGCAACCACAAACTCCCTAACCTTGGAAGGTTTTGAGAATAAACAAGATTCACAGCTGCCTGGGTGGCTCAGTGGATTAAGTATCTGACTTCAGCTCAGGTCATGATCTCATGGTTCCTGAGTTATGTCCGGCGTCGGCCTCTGTTCTGACAGCTCAGAGCCTGGAGCCTGCTTCAGATTCTGTGTCTTCCTCTCTCTCTCTGCCCCTCCCCCACTCCAATCTGTCACTCTCTCAAAAAAATAACTTTAAAAATTAAAAAAAAAAACCCAAGAATCCGTATTTTCTGTGGGCTACTGTATGCAAGAACATTTTAAAAATGAGTTAGACATAGTCTCTGTTTCCAGGGACTTTTTAATCTAAGGTTCTCATTCTAGGCTTGTATAATTTTATACATCAATTATTTTTTTTATCAGACTAATAATAAAGCTTAGAACAAGGTATTAGTAGTTCTGCCTTTTCCTGGCTTTCATTTTTATTTACAAATCTTATTATTTTATGTTGTATCTACATTTTACTGGCTTTAAAACCTTAGGCAATTTAAATACTATAAACCTTAGTTTCCTCATCTTTAAGAACAGTTCTTAAGAACAGAAGTGCTTACTCTCAAAAGATTCTTGTAAGTATTAAATAAATTTGGCATAAAATGCACTTAGCACAGTGCCTGACACAAAGTGCCCAATAAATGTTTATTACTATATACCAACTCTCAAAACAATGTATTCAATGCATAATTTGCTATTTTCTCCTCACTATTATTAGAGTTTAAAGAAACTAAGATATTTATAAGAATTGGTCTAATGCACTGACAAGAATTCTATTGAAGTGAATACATTTTGTATTTTTTAAAAGAGATATGAAGGAGAAGAAACACTTAACAAATGGAATTTAAACTCACTGTTAATTTAGTTACAAATGCTGCCTAGATAGACATCCAATGTACATTTTATAATCAGCTGTTTCATTTTCTTCTTCACATGTGGGCTCTTCATTCTCTTAGAGCAGCTGTGTGATTCAATGATTAGAATTATCTTATTATGGACTAGCACAGTGAATGTAAAACACATATATGAAAATAACAGGATCTTGTATTAGGAAATGATTACAACACAGAGCAGCAATAGCAATTTTGTACTCCCTTGTCCTGATGAAACCCATTTTTGTTTTATAAATCATTAGATATTTTCTAACTCTGCAAAATAATGTAAATTGATGTTTTCCCTCACAAAATGCTAGTTAAAGTAAAATTTTGATGGCAATTATAATTGTAAATTGATCACAAGCTTTGAAATATCAAATGCAAATAAAGCAGCTCAAAGCATAGGACATCTGGAGCACCACAGCAGTGCAACTCCAAGGTTTTTTCTCCAGTGCAAAATGTTCTAGTTGGGTAAACAGATTAACCTTTTTGTATGCTATTCGCACATCTGATTCAAATCCATGGGGGAAAGCACCTTTCAGTGCTTGAGAATTCTAAATGAGAATCCCAATTTTGTCTCAGAAACGTAATACCAAAGGAGAAGGGAAACAAAAAAGAAACCTGACCACTTCAGATGCTAACACCAAACACTGGAGACAAACCACAATGCAATCTAATTGCTTGGGGCAGTACCAGATTCAGAAGGCTCAGTTTTCAGCTCTGTTCTGCTATGTACTTGCTGTGTTATGTTGGGAAGGTCACCACATTTCTCTGAGTCTCTGTTCCTTTGTAAAATGGGGAGGACAAAGGGAAACAGAATCTGTACAATAATCGGGCAGCAAACACAGCCGAGGCACGGCCTGGTTAGGTGCTGTCCTCTCCTCCTTGTTTACAATTGTCATCTCGGCCATGCTGATCATGAGACATGTGTGAGAATATATATAAACCATCGGCTCAGACATCCAGTAGGTCTTTGCTTATCTACCTGCAAGTATTAACCCATTACTTAGTTTTTGCTATCCGTATTTATATGGTTATTAATTAGCTCAATATATATCACCAAATGCTCCATTTTCAGGAAAAATAATATAATTCTGCCCTCCTTAAGCTTGGAGGTGAGACAGAATTCAAGAAATATCTCCAAATATATTATTAATTGTAATAAATGCTCTGAATAAAAAGTACTAAAAGAAAACACCACAAGAATATCCAACTTGGTAGAGTTTGGGATGATTTCTGCCTCTTCATTACTACTTTGACTTTTCAGGTATGTCTCCCTTTTCTCTACAAATAAACTTAAGCTCCAGAGTAGGTATATGTGATTCACACACATGCACACACACACACTCTAAGTATGGATCTTAATGGCCACACGACTTGTTGATCCACTGCTGGTAAGAAAGCTGAAATCAAGCAGGGGACAATGCCCTTCATCTCTAAGCCTCATTCTCCATTCAGTGGTACCTGCAAACATTTCTGTGACCTAAACAAGGCCTCAGACTATAATGAGCATGACTAATCAACATCTGTCAGACACCAACAATTATACTCACTTGGGACTGAAAAAGCAAAGATACATGACTTAAGATCATGTTTTGAAACATCTTAGTGGCAATAGAAAAAAAAATAGCTTTAATTAAAAAGAAAAAAGCAGCTCTTTCTGGTAGATGTTCCAGCAGCTGCTTCTTGCATTTGCCAGCGCCAGGGTGCTGGAGATGCCTGCTAGCTCCCTCCACATGCACGCTCCAGCCTTCCCCGCTCTCCTTCGTCCTGCAAAAGGCTGCCCTGATGAATTAAGTCACTTGGCTCTGTTGTCCCAACTTCTCTTTGTGTTCAGCCAATGGAGAGTAGAAGCAGGTTAGGAGAGGCATTTACTTCCCAGGCCTCCATCCTGGGAGGTCATCATGGACCAATTGAAAGGCTCATCTCTTTAGATGACTGTCTGCTCAGCCTCACATGTAACAGGCTCCCTTCCCTCTCTCTTGAGGCTTAGGGACATTAAAAGCACCACCGTTTCTAACATGGACAACTGAACTATCCTTGGTGGCTCTCACTATATATGTTTATAAATAAATCTTTTATAAATCCTCTCAAGTTATCTTAATTTGAGAGCACCACCTCTTTCCTACATTCCTACAAATGAATATATATGTATATGTATATATATACATATGTATATATATATATATATATATCCATGGAATTTTACATTAGAAAATAATTCAAACATATTAATGTACCACTTGTTTTTAGATGAAGAGAGGGAAAGTTGCTTGCTGAGAGTGAAAAAACTCGTGACAAAACCAGTATCTGAGGGAGTTTTTATCAACTAAGACTGTGCTATAAGGCGGTGGTTCTCAGATTGTGTTCCCTAGACCAGCTGCTACAGTATCACGATGTAGTCAGGGAATGTGTGAGAAAAGCAGATCTACTGAATCAGAAACTCTAGGGTAGGACCCAGAAATATGTATTTAATAATCCTTCTAGATAGGTGATTCTGATGCATGCTAAAGTTTGATAATCACTATTTCACGGTGCCACTTTAATATCAAACATATGAGATAAGGGAAAGCTCATTAATTCAGACTACTATGGGAGAAAATTCATTTTAATGCAAGACCTAATCTAAGTAATAGTCTTTAAAAAGAAAAGATATACCAGTATGTATAGCAGCACGACTGACAATAGCCAAAAGGGAGAAACAAATGGAGTGTCCATCAACAGATGGAGGGATAAACAATGTGAAATATACATACAACAAAATATTACTATGCCTTAAAAATGAATAAAATTCTAACACATACTATACTGTAGATGAAACTTGAAGACATTATGCTAAGTGAACTAAACCAGGCACACCAGGATAAATACTGCATGGTTCATTTATAAGACATAACTAGAGTAGTCAAATGCATAGAGACAAAAAGTAGAATGTGGTTGCCAGGAGATGGAAGGAGGGGAGAAGGGGTGTCCAATTTCAGTTTGTGAAGATGAAAATATTCTAGAGGAGGATGGGGATGGTTGGACAAGAGTGTAAATGTACTGAATGCCACTGAACTAACTGTACACTTAAAAATGGCTAAAATGGTAACTTTTATGTTATGTATAGTTTGCCATAGTAAAAACGGAAACAAATATTTCAAAACACACAAAATATGTGCTGGGAAACTGTTTCAAAGTTTATATCATTACCATATAAGATTTTTCTTGCTGAGTGCTGGTGGCTCTGGCCTTCTCATGTTGGTAAGGATGTGAAATGCCTTAAATCTTTGACAAATAGTATTATTTCATCATTTATTTATAAATAATTTGCTAATGTTGATAAAAGAACTTTATCAGATAGGTTAATCCTCATAATAATTTGTTTTTTCCTTTTGTTCCATAGGTGTTACAAATTAAGCTTCAGCCCTGCCCAACTTGGTCATATTAACTAGCTCATGACCTATCTAACTCTGCTTATCCCAAACCTCTAAACTGTCTAGCTAATTCCTAACAAGACAGGCAGGATAACAGTAGTTGCAAGTGGTAGTGGTAGTAGTAGGAGTAGTTGTTATCATCACAGTGGTAGTAAAAATAGCTGGTATTTAAACTGAGTGCTTACTACGTATTAGAACATTGTTTTCATTGCTGTGTATTCACTTACTTATTTTTCCAACAACTAACTATATGAGGTAGATACTGTTATTCCCTCATAAGACTCTAAGAGGTTAAATAATATTCCCAAGTTTACTCAACTGGTTACTGTAGAAGCAAGATGAAAATACAGACAGTTCTACTTCAGAGCCTATACTGTTAGCTGTTAAGCATTATATCCACTCCAGCCCCTTATATCTGGCACTCACAATATGCCATAAAGTATGCTGTGTGCTTAATCAAACTTTATCTCAAAAAGTCATACTGAAGGGTTGGAGACACAATTTGTGGAATCTGTTCACGCACTGCCCTCGCTTGCTTTCTCTCAGGGTGGATGCTGCAGTCAGGCATACACACTGGAATGCTCTTAGTTTAGTTAAAGCTGCTTAAGTTGGGGCAGCGAGTCTCCCTCCCCAAGGTCCTCAAAACACTTTCATTCACACTTTTCCATACTTAAAATGTGACAGAAGTTACTCTTTTAACTGTGTCCATTGGTTACTATTATTTCATACCCTCATCAATTTCTGCTCTTTATTGAAAATCTGGGTTTAAATAATGATTTGAAAATCAAGACCCTCTTCATCAGCATCGATCTGCATGTATGAACACTTTAAAATGTTTTTCTAGAACAGTAAAATCTTTAAGTAACCTAGACCCAGCAGTAGTCCTGAAAATTTATAGGAAGGATAACTTTTCAGTTGAAAAGTGTTGACAATGAGTGACTTGATCTTTCTGCCATTGGACAAATCAGAAAATCTCTTGTCTAAGAGTACGCCACAGAAATTAACGAAGTCACTTGTGCATACTTTTAGAAAAAGTCCCACAGATTTGAGCCTTGATATACTAATACAAGTACCTATGGCAAAGATCTTAGCAATATTAATAAGGCCATCTAACTTCACCTACAGAACTATGGGTATGCCTAAATTATCATCATCATCACCTGTGTATTCTCACATGTAATTTGCAAAGAAATTATGAAACAAAAAGAATTTCAAGAAGTTGGTCTATTTTAGATATATCTCCACCAGGACTATCTAAAACAGAGTTTCACTAACTCTATGTCCTAATTACAATGCATTAATTACCTTATCCCTTAATGATCTGGTACAATGAACTTTCAAGGGATACTAAAATAAGCTGACTGTTTTAGTCAATACAGATTTCTTTTCTCCATCCACCATCTGCACATCAGACAAGACACTGGTCAAGGGGAATTACTGATGAGAAGATTAATGAAATGGAATCAATGGTGTGGGAAAAGTATTTCTATATGACCAATGGTTTGACTTAAATTCAGTCAAATTTAGACCAGCTACATTCATTGGAAGATGATATGAAACCATTTGTTTGATATGTCCATTGAATCAAATAATTTAAAACAACTCTGTGAGAAAAATTGAATATTTTGGATACTATGTTCAATAAATACAAATATATATCAACAACATACTATGATTAATAGAAGACATTAAAATGAATGTGTATCTTTTTTAAAAAATTCAAATGAAAAGTCTGAACTTTATTTTCACCATAAGGGTTGACATTTGTTGCTGCTGTTGTTGTTTTATTGACATTTATTTCATAGCAACAAGAGGTGCAAAACAGCTTTTATTGTCCTGGGTTGACACTTTTACAACTGAGATTGATCATATTCACCTGGAAGCTTAGAATGGATTTTGTATTCTACAGTATCCAATTTGTCTTCAGAGAGATTTGCTTTGCCTATCTCATTAAAGGTTTAGAATCATGAAAGCTCCTAAAGGGAAAAACATTAGCAAATAGCTTGGTGTTCTGCCTGGAAATGAATACATCTGCATGATAGTACACCATTTTGGAGACAAAGACTATAACAAAAAAAAGTCTTTTTGATATCATTCTGGACTTACCATGAAAACTCTCATGGGAAGACAGGTATTTTTTGCTGTTTTCTAAATGATCCAAACAGCTGAAAACTTTAAGTGCAAAAAATAAAAAAGAATATGTGTGTATATATATATACACACACACACACACACTCATATATATATGTGTATGTGTGTTTTAATTTAAATCCAAGTTAGTTAACATACAGTGTAATAATGGTTTCAGGAGTAGAATTTAGTGAATCATCACTTATATATAACACTCAGTGCTCATCCCAACAAGTGCCCTCCTAATGCCCTTCACCCATTTAGCCCATGCCCCCAACCAACACGCCTCCAGCAACCCTCATTTTGTTCTCTGTATTTAAGAGTCTCTTATAGCTTGCCTTTCTCTCTGTTTTTATCTTATTTTTCATGCTTTTCCCCATGTTCATCTGTTTTGTTTCTTAAATACCACATATGAATGAAATCACATGATATTTGTCTTTCTCTGACTTATTTTGCTTAGCAAAATACATTCTAGTTCCATCTACATTGTTGTAAATGGCAATATTTCATTACTTTTTGATTGCAATTGTTATACACATACACACACACACACACACACAAACACCACATCTTCTTTATCCATTCATCAGTTGATAGACAACATTTGGGCTCTTTCCATAATTTGCATATAGATGATAATACTGCTATAAATATTGGGGTGCATGTGGCCCTTCAAATTTTAATATTACTATAAACCTTAATCTCAAATAGAGGGAAATGGGTGTTAATAACACAAGTTCATTACTGTGATGTTCTCATTTCAAGTATTCATTAAAAATAATGAATGACAGCTATTGATCTTAATTTAATTTGTATGTAGTGTATTGGTATGTGTTTATGCATTCAGAGTGAGATATGACTTCCCATTTCCTGGAAAGTAATAAAACATATGCTTTAGTATATGCAGATTTTTGTAATGAAAAGTGAATTTCACTCAGAGGCCACATGGAAACCTAAAATGTTCTCATAGATTGCATAGGAGAAAAATATCTGTATAGCTTATTCATTGTGTTTAATGGCGACCATAACAACTCAATATTAGGGAATGATATTATATTGTTTATTTATGTGTATTTATAGGCTTGTTTTTCCACTGTGGTTTTAACATCATAATGAAAACTACAAGTATAGAGTAGAATCTTAACTATATTTTACCATTATTTTCACTAGAAAAGCCAAGGCTCCTTCTACAGCTTAATTAGCCTAAGTTGATGTCTATAGTCTATCACTATCAATATGCATGAAAAAACAGTTCGCCAAAAGAGGAACTTTAACGACATTTTCCAACAGAGACATGCTGGCCTCATTTCAGGAGCTTCAGACACAAAATAAGCAGGACGAAACCAGGAAATCTAATGAAAGAAAAAAAACCCAAAATCTTATATTAAAGCTCCAGCCTTTTCGTGAAATATATCCAGCATCAGCTCTATCTTGGGCCCTCGAACTTCCTGAAAGTCTCAAGGAGGAAGTGACATGAAGAAGCTTGCATAAGGTAGGATTTCTCTTACCCCATGATGCTCAGCAGTATCAACAACTCACTTTAACCTTCCCATGAAGAGTCATGGTGATTCTTTATCAGCAGGTGCCAATTTTTAACAAAACCAACAATTTGCAAATATGTTTACAATGCACTCCTACAACTAAACTAAATATCCTGAGGGAGGCAAAGTTATTTTACTCTATTGCTAATAACAAACCTTCATGTATCAGCTTTAGGAAATATTTTCATAAAAAACCACAAAGATTCTTCCTTTTATAAAATTAATTTTCTGAAAGGTAAACTGTGGAGTATTTTCTGGCAAATATGCCACTAAAAGAAAAATTTACTATTGAAACAATACGTAAGGCATGATATCTAAGAAATTGGAGACAATAAATTTGGTGTCTTGTAAACTGGACAGGAAGTTTCTGATTTTCATTCCTGGCCACTATTAACTTTGTGATTTACAGAAAGTCGTTTTCTGATTCAGGAAAGTAAACTGAAGACATGGATCTAAGTGATCTTACATATCCTTTCTGTTTTGATTTGATTTTGATTATAAAATATATTTATTTGCTTTATTTTTAATTATTTTTAAATGTTTTAACATTTATTCATTTTTGAGAGACAGAGAGAGAAAGAACACAAGTCAGGGAGGAGCAGACAGAGAGAGAGAGACACAGAATCTGAAGCATGCTCCAGGCTCTGAGCTGTCAGCACAGAGCATGGTGTGGGGCTCAAGCTCATGGATCAGACCATGAGATCATAACCTGAGCTGAAGTCAGACCCTTAACCAACTGAGCCACCCAGGCACTTGTTTGCTTTATTTTATTGAACCATATTAAATCAATATGCTGGCCAAATCAAATTTTAGAAAAGAGATCTAATTTACAGGAATGCTAGAAGAAGTCCTTTATAAGGATGTGACAATAACCCCAGATATTTTTCTCATAAATTGAAAATGTATGATTAAAAGGCCCTAAATAAGCTTCTAAAACATCAAAGACTTTTTTAGTACAACAAAACTGCTCACTTCAGCAGCAGTACTCACAGCAAAATTAATTCCATTATTCTCCATGTGCTGCTAGGATGATAATTTCTAATATACAGAATTTAGTCTTTCTGGGAGTAGTTACATTTTCAGAAAATTCAAAATAAATAACAGTTAAACCATTTATTCTCCCTGAAAGAATGACGCATTTCCACACTCAAACAGTGTAGTAGCACAATGCAAAAAACTTTCTTATAAACAAAAAACTTCAAGAGATCTTAGTATATAACACTACTGGGGTCTATGTAAATTAACTTTCAGAATCAAAGTATTAAAAACATCAAAAGCTTAGAGTTTAGCTACAGAAAGGTGACAGCAAAGGTTTCTGGCATCTTGTTTCAGCAATAATGTCTTTTGGGGATGTACAATTAAGGCCAATGCCCATAAGATCCTGTATACAAACAACAGGAAGTTTGGAAACTGTAATCTGAATGAGTTCTAATACAGCTCACCAGTGGGATAGTCTAGCTACAAATAGTTCAGGCTAAATTTAAAATAGTCATAATCTGATTAATAGAGAATTCATTTTTATTCATTTATTGGTTGATTAAGCAAATATTTATTAAAGGCTTACTTGTAATAAGCACAGTTTTAGGACCTATAAATACTGTGGTGAATACATCAAAGCTTTTCTCATAGAACATACTCTGAAGTGAGGAAGAGAAGGAAATAAACATTTAAATACGTAACATCAGGAGGTGACAAGAGCAATGAAGAATCAGAAAGCTGAGTAAGAAAATAAAGAGTAAACATGTAGTTCCATTTTATGAAATATGACCAGCAAAGACATCTTTGATGAAGTGACATTTAAGTAAGGACTTACATGTAGCAAAGAGCAAGACAGGAGACTACCTGGGTGAGGTGTGTTTCAAGAAGAAGGAGCATCACAAGCACAGAAATCACTCTGTTCTGATAACATCAATACAGAACAGAGTTCTGGAGTGATTGTTCCATAAAAACAGAGACCACATCCCTTAATTTATTTCCCATAAGCCACCATCTTTTGTGCATTGTAGGTGCCAATATGTGCTCGGCACTGAGATAAACTGACTTTAATAAATCCCTGCCTCCTCACTAGACAGGAAGAAAGGATATGTTCACTAGCTTTAGTCTATCAGCAATGGACTTCTATTTTATCAGGGTTTACTGAATGCAAATTGTGCCCAGCATCATAAAGATAGAAATATATTTTATTCCTTCATTATTTAAAAATGCACATTCTGCTATTAAAAATTATAAAGAAACAACAAAGTTGAAATGAGTTAAAACACAAAAGCACATTAAGTGACATCTATTAATTTATTCTTTCATCTTGTTCAAGACTTTCACCAAGCCAAATACAAAAGACCTGAAAATTAGATCTAATTCAGAGTTTTTGGGCAGCCAAGAAGGTAAAAAAGTAATGAAAGGTGTACTATGGTAATTCAAGTTTCACTGTGTGAGTGTACATTTCAACTGAAGGTAAAATATATTTTATATCACCTTAATGAAAGCTATTGTGCTATAAGCACAATATCAAAATATAGCTGAGCGAAGCCATTTATGGGAGAGTCCAAGGAAAGTACTCCATTCAAAATATCTTTTAATGCTCTAACTTGATATAAAAATGGAGCCTTAAAATTTAGAAACAAGCATGTTTATTATAATCTATAGACTGCCTTTCTTGAATGTTAATATGTTAATATCAATAGCTGTGTTTTTCTTGGAGCCTAGACAGCAAAAATTCAAATAACCTCTTGAAGAATCACTAGGAGGGCTGACATTTTGAATTGGTGATGGAAAGAAAGAACTCAGGTTACATACACAACATGTGCAGCTTTAAAAGATATTTCATTTCAAGGCTAAACTGTTTGGACTTCTGCTTCTAGCCATGACAAAATAATGAAGGAACCCTTCCACTTCAAACCACTAGAAAACTGGACAAAATATGAAACAATGGACTGTGATTCTTAGAGAAGATAAAATAAATGGAGTAAGTCCAATGAATGTACATGGTACAGCCTGAGGACAGCTGCCAGGCTACAGTTCAGAGAGGGGGACCCAGAGGAATCCCAAGACTCCCAATGAGTTGAGAAGAGAGAGAACAGAGTTTAGGGAGGCCAAAGGGGTAAAAACTGTAAAATACAGTACTAGAGATAAGCGAGCTGCACAGAGACAGTACTCCTGGGCTCTGCTAAGGGATCCCCTTGAATCTGGCTGAATAGAAATACACATTCGTATGAGAAGAAATTACCCACGCCTGAAAAAAATGTCTCAACATAAACAATTCCCAGAGCTCATGAAGAACTAACTACAGTGCATGTTTCCACCGCCAGTGTGATTACATGGAATATCAATAAGAAGCATCATACAGTTATCACCATACCAGTGAAGACTATGAGACTAAGGGCTTCTCTGAACTCACTGTAACAAAGTTTAAAAGCAAGCTTCAAAAAAAAAAATCAAATTGATTCCACAAAAGTCTGTGCCAGAAAAAAAGTGTATCACTACTTAATGTATATGAAAATCTAGCAGCAGGGGAGCCTGGGTGGCTCAGTTGGTTGAGCATCTGACTTTCGATTTCAGTTTAGATAATGATCCCAAAGTTGTGGGATCAAGTCCTGTGCTGAGCATGGAGCCTGCTTAAGCTTCTCTCTCTGTCTTTGTCTCTGTCTCTGTCTTTGTCTCCTCGCTACCTTTCTCCCCCACTCACACACACACTCTCTCTCAAAATAAATAAATAGATCAAATTAAAAATAAATAAATAAATAAATAGATAATAAAAATTAAAAATAAAAATAACAAATAAATAATTCAGCAGTAAACAACATAAAATCCAAAATGTCCAGCATCAATTAAAAAAACATGAAAATAAAATCAATAAATGGGAAAAATCAATCAATAAAAACAGACCCAGAAATAACAGGGATAATGGCATTTGCAGAGAAGGATTCTTTAAAAAAAAAAGTACTATAAAAATGCTCAATTTGCTCAAGAATATAAGGAAAGTATGAATATAAGGAAGATAATATGTAAGCTAAATCCAAGAGCCAATTAGAAACTTAAACATGGAAACTACAGTACTTGAATGAAAGAAATATAATGCATTATATTGTCAGCAGACAATATAATATTGCAAAAGAAAAATAAAACTGAACTTGAAGATATAAAAGTAGAAACTATCATATCCAATATATTTAAATGCCTTTTTACCCTTTCAACTCAACTAGAAGACAAACAATATTCAAAAAAAATGGGAAAATGGGCCACCTAGGTGGATCAGTAAGTTAAGGGTCCTACTTCAGCTCAGATCATGATTTTGTGGTTCATGAATTCAAGTCCCACATAGGACTCTGCTGTCAGCATGGAGCCTGCTTCAGATCCTCTACCCCCCTCAACCTCTCTCTCTCTCAAGATAAATAAATAAACTTTAAAAAATGGGCAAAATATTTAGATGATACACTTCATCAAAGAAGAAATATGAATGGTCAATAAGCACATGAAAAGATCCCCAACATCATTAATCACGAGGAAAATATAAATTAAAACCACAATGAGATACCACAGACATTTACTTGAATGGCTAAAATTTAAAGAGTGACAATATCAAGTTGATGAAAATGTGGAATATCTGGAACTATCATAGCGCTAGCAGGAGTGTAAAGTGTTACAACCACTTTGGGAAACAACTTAGTAGTTTCTTCCAGAGTCAAATGTATACTTATCATACAGTGATCATCATACAGTGATCTCATCCTAAAGTATTTATCCAATAGAAAGTTAAATGTGTATATGTAAAGGCGTGTACTCATATGTTCATAGCAGCTTTATTACAGTAGTAAAGCCACAGAAACAACCCAAATGTCCATCAGCTGAATAGATAAAGACTTGTGAAATATCCACTCATAAATACAATTCAACAATTAAAGAGCAAACCGTTGATTCATAACCAACATGGATAAATTTCAAAAGCATTATGTTAAATAAAAGAAACCAGATACAAGACTATCCACTGCATGATTTAATTTACTTGCTGTTCTAGAAAAGGCAAAACTACAGTGATAGAAAGAATATAAATGATTGCCAAGAGCTTCAAGGGGGAAGAAGATTAACTGCAAAGTGGCAAGAGGAAAGATTTTAGGGGTGATGGTAGTGTTCTGTATAAGCACTGTCCAATAGAAGTATAGTGCCAGGTACATGTGCAATTTAAATATTTTACTAGCCAAACTCAAAAAATAAAAGTAAATAGGTAAGATTAATTTTAATAATATGTTCTCTTTAATATGATAGATCTAAATATTTTACAATATATAGTAAGTATAAATTATTTTTGAGATACTTAATTTTTTTCACACTAAACCTTTGAAATTCAGTGTGTATTTTACTTAAACCATGATTTAATTAGGACTAGTTACATTTCAAGTGATCAGTCACCACAAGTGGCTAGTGGCTACCATTTTGGACAGAGTAGATCCATATCATGATTATGGTGATTATACAACTCTATACACTTGTCAGAAATCATTGAATTATACACTTAAAATTCATACAACTTATTATATGTAAAATAGATCTCAGTAGAGCTGATTTAAGAAAAAAACAGTTGAAGTAGTTGATTTGTGGGTTTTCTCACATCAGAGACCTTCCTTCCCACACTGGAAGGTGAAGTTCCAAAATACAGAAGTACAAAAACAACCAACCAAGAAACAGATCCTTGCATGAGGATTTTATAATCTAATTAGGAGAGCAAGAATAATAAATATTATATTACACAGAATTCCATGACATATAGCATGGTTCAAACTTCATGTTAAGTAAATCTGAGGAAGTAATAACCCAAATTCTGAAGTCTAATAACAGGAAACATAAAGGTTATTTTTTATGAATCTTGTCACTACTAAGTCCTTTGTGTGGTTCGGTGCCAGAAATACAGTAGTCAGGAAACCTAATTTGTACCCTGGATATTCCACTATTAGCACTGTGATATACTTTTCCTGACCTTAGTTGCCTCTTTGGAATAATAATAATTGCTCCATTTTTAATTACTTCATGTATACTCAGTACTGCGTCAGGCACCTTACATCATTCTTTTCTCTGTACAACATAATTTAGCAAGTATGATTATCCACATTTTATAGATAAGCAAACCAAGACTTAGAGAAGTTAATTAACTTGCTCAAGATTGCAAGCTAGTAAGTACAAAACCTAACTTAAATAAAGGTTCTTCTACCTAAAAATGCCTATGTGCATTCTTTTAGACAGCGTTCTCTCCCAGGGTGAAGTTTAAATGAAGATAGGCATGTGATATTCTTCAGGGATTGATGATGCTCTGTAACAGAATAATGATTAAGAACGGAAATGCTAGGGACATAGGTGATAAGGCTGAAATTCTACCTGTGCTTCCTGAGAGTGTGATCTCCATTTCTTCATGCTGTCTAGTATCTGATGGTTAAATGCAGATTATGGAGTCAGACTGCCTAGGCTGAATGCTTATTATTAGCTGTGTAATCTTGGTGACATTCCTAAACTCCTGTGTTCCCCCATGTCCCCCATCTTAAAATAGAGATAATAATAACTTTGGCAAAAGCTGTGAAGACAAAATACTTTCACATAATTTAAGCATTCAGAACTGTGACTGGCTCTATAAGTATTATTAGCTATTATCCTTGTGCTTCTGGTGAACTTTGGAGACCACGTTCAATCACAACATTCTAGAGTTTTCACAAATTATAAAACACTGTATGCCAATAGAGAGCCGTTTTCCACCTGAGTCCATTCTTTGTCTTAATGATTCCAAACTGATTCTCAAAGTTTATACCCTAAGAATGATTCTTAGTTTTTAGAAGATTAAATCCCAATGCTGAAAATAAATTGCTTTCAATACAATTGTCAAAACTAAAAGAAGCCAGATTTGGATTTAGATGGTTTCTAGGTAGAGACTTGGTAGTCATCAGGTAAGTGATAAATCTTTGAAAGTCTCTTCTGTTACGCAAGGACTATAAACTCAGTTTGTTAGCTTAAAAAGTCATTAACCATTAAGTTCTTATAAAATCTTAAGTGCAGCCCTTCTTCCAATCTGCCACCTGCTATTTCTCTCATTGTCTTTGTGCTTTCTGTTTTCTTTGCCTTGAATTCTCTTCCTTCATATGGCACTCCTTAACTTCTTTTGGGTCTCTGTCAGAGGTCACTTCCTCAGAAAGTCCTTCCTTGACTACCTCTTACTGCTCTCATGAATTTGCTTTACTTCATATCATTTCCTACTCTCTGTGAATTATAATTCATTAATTATGGGTCTCCCATGATTCAAGAACATTAGTCAATGAAGTATTCACAACACCTGGAACCATACCTAGCATATAATACAAATTCAATGTTTAAAAATCATTGAATGCATGAATAAGGGTCAGGAGTTCAAATGACCTCTTGGTCCCTTCTAGTTCTGAATGTTTGACACTATGATATGAGGGGCATAAAGGTAAACTGCTTTGTTACTCTTCATCTTAGCGCCAAACTAAATACAACAAATTATAAACATATCAATTTCAAAAGGATTGCTCAACATGCAATTTTAAGGATAATTCAGTAAAGTTGCTTGAGGCATACACATAGAAATAAATGGTTGTATTAAAAAATAGTTAAAGAAGGAATTTAGTTCTACTAAATTAGGCTTAGTGTTGCCTCAGTTAAGCAAGATTGAGACATGTCTTTGCCCCCCTAATTGTGGTCAGCCACTATATAAAAGGACATCCTAATATCAAGACTCTGACCCAAATGACAGCACAGAAAAGTGAAAAAACAAATTATTATACTGAAAGAAAAAAAAGCACGGCTTTTAGTACCCAAGAAAGTTCTAGATTCTAATCCCTGCCTCACTATTATCATGCTGTCCAGGGTATGTTATTTACAGTCCCTATTCCTTGATTTCTTTTGAATATAAAAAAAAAGGAAAATAATTTTTTGATATGCAGTTGTTACAACTAAATGAAATGATGTATATAAAGCATCCACTATAAAAATGATCTTTAGTAGATGCTATTTTCTACCCCTCCTCTATTGCTATGTTCTTTGGCTGGCTGGCCTCCAGCCTTCCTGTCTGGATTATTGAAGCTGCTGTCTGGCTTTCAATTTTCTCTAAATTGGACCCCTAGTCCACTAGCACAGTCTGTCCAAATGCCACCTTCACACCATAGCCATATCCTATAGCTACTCAACTGTCTCATAACCTCAAAATGCACCTTCAAATAAAGGTCTTAAGTGAGTTTTAAAATACATTTATTGGGGTACCTGGATGCCTTAGTCAGTTGAGCGTCCAACTTTGGCTTAGGTCATGATCTCACCGTTCATGGGTTTGAGCACCCTGCGTCAGGCTCCGCACTGACAGTTCAGAGCCTAGAGCCTGCTTCAGATTCTGTGTCTCCCTTTCTCTCTCTGCAAGTCACCTGCTTGTTCTCTCTTTCTCTCTCTCAAAATAAATAAACATCAAAAATAAAATATATTTATTACTATAAATAATAAAGTACAACTATGTGTAATGTTTCAAAACTTTTAGATTGCTGCTCCTACATGCTGAAGGTACAAGGAACCCTTCTGAACCCTCTGAAACATCTTGTTCTGTGCTCACTTCTGCTTCCTGAAATTCAGTCCCCTGGACTCTCGGGCTTTTCTTGCCACAGGTCCTTTGCACACGCTCTTTTGTCTATGCTATTCCCCACCCACACTTCTCTTTTCTTTTGTCATGCCTACTCCACCCCTACATCAAATGTAACTTCCTCTAAGAAACTGTTTCTGATCCCACCATCCCCAAATCACAACAGGTTTCCTTTTCAAACTCATGGCATTATGTACCTTGTCTTTACAACATTTATTAAAGTTATAACTTTACTTTTGTTTGGACTATCAATTAAATTGTAATTCCCAATAATTTTATTTTTCTTATTCTTTGGGGTAAAAATCATGTTTAACTATATCCACCATTTTACTCTCAGCGTTTAGCACATGGCCTGGGATATAGTAGGTCCATGATGAATATCTGAAGGTATAAGTGAATAGCATGACAAGAAATATACTCTGGCTCAAATTTTAAAATTCTTATGCACAGAATTCATTATATTTTTCTTCCTTTTCAACTTTCATTATTTTAGCCTGGCAATCCACACACAAAATCTTGATTTCCACCAGAAAAACAAAAGGAGCTGTTGACTCTGGTCATTCATTAATTCAAGTTTTCATATTTACCACAAGCTGTGCTCTAGGATAGGCATTGAAGATGCACAGATGAATAATTGATGTCGCACAAATTCGACTTCAAATTGTGCATGCTTCTATTTCCTTCTTCTCTTCACATATTATGGATTTTAATTTTTTAAATATTTATTTATTTTTGAGACAGAGAGTGGGAGTAGAGAAGAGGCAAAGGGAGATGGAGACACAGAATCCAAAGCAGGCTCCAGGCTACGAACTGTCAGCACAGAGCCCGACATGGTGCTTGAACTCAAGAAGCATGAGATCATAACATGAGCCAAGTCAGACACTTACTTAACCGACTGAGCCACCCACATGCCACAACATATTATTTATTTTAAATATATCACCAGAGAAAACAGCTACTCAATAGAGTTCTTTGGAAATGAATATATAAGGAAAAAAAAACAATTCAATAGGTAAAAGTAGTGAGTGCTAGTCATGCTACACTGGAAATTTACTGGTCAGTGTAAGTTTCCAGATTTTTATTGGACTCCCACCAGCATTCTTTCATATTGCCATCTATCTAAGCCTCCAAAATACACTTAATTAGTAAAAACAAGATTGTGTTTTTGAGTCTTACTCTTGAACAACCACAACTTGACTGATTCCATACATGACCCCTCATGCAATTATAAAAACATGACTAAATTTCCTCTGCTCCATATGTCTACAGACAATAGTCAGTCAGAAGAGATAGGGAGAGTACCCCAATTTCCAGGAAAACATTAGGATCAGGAATATTACAAAAACAATGAAAAACAATATATAACCTAACATGTGAGTTTACTTTGCAATCTCCACATAATTATCTATTAGAGTTACTAACGCTCATGGAGAGGGAGTTCTTCATTATAAACAGAGACACTCAGCAAGCAATAACCTGAATTTTTTGGAACCTCATTTTTTAGAAAGAGGGTTTTCTTCTGCGCTTTTGAAGTTGCCACAAGAGTTATGTCGTTGCTTATAACCAAGGAAACCACAGGAAACTTGGTTGCTAGGAAACAACTGAATTGTCTCCATGAAGATCACCACAGTAGGCTTGGCTTGAATAGAACAGATGCTAGGAAAATAAAATTAGGAAGTTACAGTTACTTTTTTTTAAACCTAGGATGCCTCTCTAATTGCCAGTTAAATCCTTCCACCTAAGAGAAACTATTCGTCATTTCTGAAAGGCCACTACACAGGTAGAACAGGGGCCACGACAGGGTGCTGCCTGAGGCTGCAGGAAAGGAGCACTGCAGAGTGTATAAGTCTGAGCTCCAGTGCACACATTCTTCTTTTCCCCAATTAACTGAGCTACCTAGGGAAGGGGCGTGGTGACAGCTACTAAAGGATAGATTATTTTCAAAAACACACACTGGTAATTATTTTCAGGCCTATGACTTCCAACATTCTCTAATATACTTCATGCAAAAATGAAGTCTGTGCCTCCTTCCTGAATTAAAAAAATTTAAAATTATTAATTTATATGTCTTTATTATTTTATTTTGAGAGACAGAGACAGAGAGAAAGCAGGGGAGGGGCAGAGAGAGAGGGAGACACAGAATCAGAAGCCGGCTCCAGGCTCTGAGCTGTGAGCACAGAGCCCAACGCAGGGCTCGAACCCACAGACTGTGAGATCATGACCTGAGCCAAAGTCAGAAAATTATTAATTTATAATGTCAGTGTATATAAATTTCATAACATCAGTCAGATTTTGTCACCAAAGGCATTGGTAAACTTGTGGCAATTTGTTCCTTTGATAATTGAACTATGATGATACCCAATATGAGAACAAAGAAATGTCTAAACTTGGTCTAGGTTCTGAATCATCCAACCTAAGTTCCTTCTTATGAAATAGGTTGATCCAAAGTTCTTCAAATATCATACTTATTTTCTTATGACCTGTCCTGCTCTTTATGGTACATTATGTATTTATGAATCTATGTAAATCTTTTTAGACTCTAAGTGTATTTCCAGCCTATGTACACCATTCCTGAAAGAAAAAGGCTTCATAGCCTGATCACACCATCACAGGAAGTGATAACTTCCTTTTACAGGTCTTAAACCTAATTTTCAAGGTAATTCTTCTATTATTCTAGAACTACATTTACCTTATTTACATTCTTGTCTTTCTCCAGTTCTGTTATGTCTGTTTGTCAAAGTCACTTTGTCCCAAAGTTCCCAACTCTACCACAATACCTATTTTTGGTTTTCAAAAGGAAGTTATGAGATAATTCCCATTATCCCTTATTCAATTTTCTAAGAGCTAATTTTATTAGCCACATAAATCAAGGTATATTATATGATTCTCCAAACAGATTTAGAATTTTCAAGTGATACTCAGATGGATAAAAATCTTCCATAAATTTTACTGTGTGAGCAATAGTCTTATGGGACCAATGGAGAGTTTTAAGTAAAGGGTATGGTATAAGCTAATAATAAGATCATGATAGATAATTTTATGATGTCAGAGTGATGTCAGTCTTGGTACAGGATTACACAGGAAGTAAACCGAATAGATAAAAAAAAACTATTTGTGTATTTCAAGACACATACAATGATAAGCTTGTCAGGGTTAGGATGGAATTCCAAGTATTACTAAACAAATAGTTTACAAATATTCAAGAAATCTAAGTGATTATCTCAGATGCAGTCTTAGCAAGGTGACTGGCTTAGTGTAGCCCCTTTTATATGGCACATTTGAGAAAAGCTCTGGATCTTCATAAACAAGATGAAAAATTGGGGGCTACTGCAAGGTGAATTGTTGGTACCACACTATCTAAAGACAGTCCATTAATAAGTGTCATGCTTGTGAGAAGACCTATGTTGGCACGACCACCTAGTTATGTCCTTGGTTTTATCCTATTTCCCTTTTGTAGCAACTGCTCAGATAAACATATAGATAATATGTTTAGGAAACGCAAGTACAATACAAATCTGAAAGGGTATTATAAAATCAATATACTAAAAATGAGTAACTGTCCATAAATACAATAATAGCTGCAAATTTTTGAATGGCTATTACTTATAAAGTACTCTGTATCCTTCATTTCTAATCCTCACAGAGCTCTAGCTAACTCAGCATCATTATTCCCATTCCAAAAAAGAAGTTAGTGCTCAGAGATGTTGTGCAACTTGCCTAAAATTTGTTAATTTGTGACAGAGCCCAGGCTTGAGCCCATGTCTGGTTAGCTCTTTGCCAGTCAGACGGCTGGTTTATGCTCTGAGAATAACTAGCTCAGTGGCGTACTGCAGGAAATTTCATTACTCACTCATACTCTGCAAGTGGGTCATATGGGGGACCCTGCTTATTACAGTTACTCAGGAACCTTGGCTGATGAAGGCTACTGTCTCCTGTCTGCAGAGGCAGAAAAAAGGGGTGATTTGCAAACTCACTCTTAAAGCTTCTGCATAGGAATAATATGGTCCATCTATCTACTCACATTTCAACAGCTAGAAACTAATGACATAACTAAATCTCCAGGGTGCCAAGGAATGTAATCCTACTGCTCCAGGCAGGTGAGGGGACCAGAAGCATCTGTGAAAAGCCTCAAGTGATTACCAGATCCCCTCAGTCCAAGGGCCTTCACCTGGTTGAATATTCAATAGGATGACATTGACAAAAGATAAATGGATGGGCCTCTACTTCATTTAGTGGGAAAGAATTCCAGAATACAAGTACAGCACAGAGTACATCTCACACAGCAACAGAAGATGTAAAAATACTCAAGAGTAGAACCTCTAAAGGATCCATATGTAATGAAGCAGTATGAATAGGTTTATTAATAGCACTGAAAGTCATGATTCAGGCACACCAGTAATAAGTTCCCACACTTCTAGACCCATGTCTCCTATCAAAACTTCCTTCCTGGGCTCCAGGCCTCTTCATCCAACTAAACACTAGACATCTCCACTTGAGGTACTTGGAACTCCTCATGCCGAACTTCTGGTCCTTAAAATATAGCTAAGGAACCTTCTCCTCACATATCTACATTGATACAGCACCAGCCCAACAGCCCAAGTTAGAAACCGCAGACTTGTGTTCTTTCCCTTTCCTTTGCTTCAAACAGCTGACTACCAAGTTCATCTGATCTCTGCACAGCAAAGTCTCTCCATCCCAAGGGCCTCAGCCCAGTTATAGGTCCTTTCAGCTATATTCAGAACTGTTGCCACAACCTCTTACCTGATCTTTCTGCTTCCAGTCTAGCCCATTCCAGACCCTTCTGCATCCTTTTGTCAGACAAATCTTTCTAAGATGCTGCTTAAAATACATTCTTCCTACTGAAGAGCCATCGACGACCCTTCTGGCACTAGAAAGGGAAAGTTCAAGCCCAACTAAACATAAGAACCTTTGCAATCTGCAGTCTATACTTTCGGCTTCATCTTTGCCCTCTAACTCCCACTGTCACGGGCACAGAACAACCAGCTATTCTCTGCTCATACCAAGCACTGCTCTTCCACAGCTCTGTGCCCTTGGACGTGCATGTCTCTTTCTCAGGCATGAGCACCTTTCTCTTCACAGTCTGGTGAATTTCCATTCACATGTTTATGATCCAACTCAAATATCACTTTTCCCAATTACACTTCTCTCTTCAAATTCCTCTATTATTATCCTTATCACACTGTGTTGAATTTGTCTTTTTTTTACAAGTCTATCTCCTCTATAGACTACATGCTGTGGTAGGAATTAATTGTCCTAGAACTTATCATGGGCCCTCAAGTTTTGGAAGAATTAGGATGGAGATAAACTGGAGAATAAAATACTAATTGGATGGAACTAATGGTAAAGTTTGCAAAAAGCAAACTTGGATTTAAATGTGCAGAAACTAAGTAAATTTGTGAAAATTCACTGACAAAATAAAAAATTAAGACATAAAAAATAAAGTGCGATTATTAGGAGTATTAATATATAAAATGTTATTGGCCTGTTCACTTATTAGAATTCTCTAATAATCAATAATATAATAAAATTAACTTGAGAGTGGGATTATCAGGAAGGATAAGAATGGTTCTGAAAGCAGATCAGAGTGAACTACCAATCTTGGCTAGGTGACTCCAAAATTCTGTGGACAGTTTGCTACACTGCACCTACCAAAACCTTTATGAAAACCTCAGGTAGCAAAGAGACAAAATATTAACATCCCACCTGACTACATGCTTTTTGAAGAATTTTAAATTAGCACAAAGGAAAGTGTTTCCTTGAGAGCTCTTTGGCATTTTTTTTTACCTACTCACTGCAATTGGTATAGGAGGCAAAAGCAACATGCTTTTAATAAAAACACTCCATAAATGCGGAAGGGGTGTGTTTCATTACCCTGGTGAGAATTCTGCTTCCCCCCATCGGAGAAGAGAGGCACTGAACCCCACTGAGCTGATAAAATAGGCTCAATGAATCCCTATAGTGAGAATAGCATTAGCTGTGAGATTGCATAGATTTCCTATCGCCAAAGCCTGGGTAGCATTTCATTACTGAAGTTACCTGATTGCTTTGGTTCAAGCCTTTTCCCCAGTTCCTTTCATCTCTATTTAAAATCACTACAACAAGCAAATGAAACAATAACACAACAAGCAGCAGTGTGGGTTGAGCTCCTCATTACCAACGACAGCTGCACAAACTTGTAGTCAAAACACCCGTTTTTAGGCTAACACAAACAAAGCTTATGTCCTGGATCTTTATGTTCATGCCGCCCAGAATCCAGGAGAAGTTTCCAGAATCAGAGTGCCCAGCCATTCCACTAATAATGGCAACCTATCGTTCTGTTTTCATCTGCTGCCAAGTTATTATTTCCCTAGCTACATGTAGAGCCACTCTAGATTTCCCTTCTCCCAAAATAAAACTTCTTAGCTGCTCTTAGAGCTGCTTCATGTGAAGGTAAATGGCAGGATGTGCTGCTAGCTCATATTAAAATTTCCCCATTCATTAAATTTGTACCTTCTCCTATTATTAAGAGGGCTTCTAAATTTCCCTGTCTGTACTTCTCTCATAAAAGTCTCTTTTTAAATTCAGTGACTTGCTCCAAACCACTTAATCATTCTATGTTTTATAAAAATTTAATGATATCTAATCCTCTAAGTCCTACTAAAATTCTTCCAATGTCACTTCCAAATCAGTCTAAGAGCAGATACTTATACCTGAAACCCATAGGTTCTGACCCACGTTGTCCCTAATTCAGTGGTCCCCAAATTTTAGTCTACATAACAATCACCTGAGTTTATAAAACATGCAGGTGCCCAAGATCTGTCCCAAAGAAATGACACAGTAGGTCCTGGATGGATTTGGATGGGTCACAGGAATGTGCATGCTGACAAGTACCTCCAAGTGATTATGTTCCACATACTGAGAATGACTGATGACACCATGAGAACAAAGCCTTGGCACAGGTATATTGTCAGCCTCATCCTCACATGTGGGGCATCCTGCCTAAACAAATCAGCACAACCTTACATCTATCATGATAATCCCACATCCTCCACCATTCCTGCCCTAACTCTATGCACACGGTGGTATTAGCACTGGTTTCTTGATTGTTATGTCTGTTTCCAGCCAAAACAAAAACTGTACCTAGAATCTCCACCCAATTTGCTGGGACTTTGACACTCCACCTAGGGAATGTCAAGGAGAATCCCCTCCACGTAATTCCCAATCACAGCCTGAGTTTCCACCAAAACCCAGACAGAGCCCCCAGAATAACAAAGAGACTGGTACCTGTCTAAAAGAAAATGGCTAACAGCAGATGAAAGGTGCCATATCTTATCCCCCCAGCTGCATCCTATCCCTCCACTTCTATTTCTGAGCCTCAAGACATCTGGAGTAGTCATCTGGACCAGTACCTTCTCTGAGTACTCCTCTGGTCCAGTAATTCATCTGAGGAATCAAGGCCCTCAGCCCCGCTAGTAGATGAGTTTGTAAAGTTGAAACCACAACATTTGCTCTGCTCCCCACCTGAGAAATTGTTCCTATTGTATCTCACTTTGTTGCTATGATGTCATTGGCTAGACTCAGGGTATTATAAGAAAGATTCCTATGAAACCCTATTATAATAATCATAATGATGCTGGCAAAAATGTTATTCACTAACTTACCCAATTTCATTTTAAGAACCCTTGGGGAGAAATTCCTGTCTGGTCTTGATACCAAAAATAGATTTACTGCTCATGAGCAATTGATTGGTTCCTTAACTCATGGACACTGAATTTTACAAGAGAGAAGGCTTCTATTCTTGCTTTTGACTGCTAATAAGCAGAGCCTACCTCTAGTATTATATGTTTTAAGTCACATTCCCAGCAACAGTATCCTCTTCTCTTGTTATATTTCTCATATCTCTCATAAACTATCTTAATTTTTTAAGGAAATGAATTAAAGTTTACTCCTGACTCCATCCTATCTTGCCCAGCTGTACCCAAGATAACAAGATAACTCCAAAGCTGAGAATGGGAAGTGATCCTATCAAAAAACAAGTATTACACACTCACTGATGCTCAGAAAAACTGCAATTCACCTGAAGGATTATGAAGTAATACAGAGTGCTTGCCCACAAGGCACCTACAATATTGCTGGGGAATGAAGACTGGTACATATAGAAAAATAAAACACCCTACAAGGGTAAAGGTTAAAAAACAAGGTGGCAGAGATTGTCAATACTGCAAGAGTTCAAAGATAAATGGAATCAATGAAGGCAAGAAGAATTAGATATTTTCTAAAAGATACAGGACTTGAACTAGCACACAAATCATGGAGAGAATTTAAGGTTTCAGATTGATAAAATGAGGATAAAGATACTCTGGACCATATCATATATGGAATATGGTACACCGCATATATAGTGTAGTACAGAGTACTGTGTTGTGTAGAGGCCCAGTGAAAAGAGAAGAAAGCTGAGGTGAGACAGACATGAGTTCAAATCCTGCCTTGACATAGGCAAATTCCTTAAGCTGACTCCTTAATCTCCCAGAATCCTTTTCCTCATTTGTAAATCAGAAGAATGATGTCTATGGAGTCTCATTTGTATAAACATTAGAGATAAACTGTGTAAAACAGCTATACAATACCTATCATACCTTCAGCATTCAAAGTTAGCCATCCTTAAGACAATGGCGACAAGTCTGGAGGTGGGGGGTTTAGTACCTCCAGGATGCAGAGTCCATCATTCTACAGCAGCAGCAGCTACATCCTGAGAAGTGGAAGCATGATTACAGAGAGTTGGGGACAAATGGTGGGTGGTCCTGTAAGTTAGCAGATAACTTTGGACTTGATAGAGAAGGAACGAATGAGCTATTTAGAGTTACTGAACAGGGCAGTGACATGATGAAAGCAGTGTTTAAGGAAGATTAATGTGGTCATGGAGGAAGGGACTGAACACGAAAATACTACAGGCATGGACACTAACTAGAAGGCTGTTGTGGTGATGGGCACAAAGTGACAAAGTACAGGATGCAGAGGACTGCAAAAGGGAGGCTTGGAAACACTTTAAAGAAAATGTTTCATTGCTTTCTTTGGAGAGGATTTTGTGACTGACTATACAGGGGAAATGAATGAGTCAAAGGTCAAGTCTAATCACAGTAATTCTTCTACTAATTGCCTGTTGTTTGTCTGGATTTCCCACTAGATTTTGAACTCCATAAGGGAAAACAACATTTCTATCTTGCTCACCCATGCCTAGCATAACATTTCAAGCATGGAAGATATTCATAATATTTTAAAATGTTTTTCATTAATGAATAATGAATTCATGAGTGAAATTTATTCATGGAAAATAAATGGAAGGAATGAATAAATAAATAGCATTAATGACTGCCACCAATAAAAAGAAGTGAAGATTCACTGAGACCATTTTTCTTTCTTTTAACTAGACTCTATGCCCAGAGTGGAGCCCAACATGGGGCTTGAACTCATGACACTGAGAAAAAGACTTGAGCTGAGATCAACAGATGTATAACTGACTGAGTCACCCAGGCACCCTCATTGAGCACTTTCTACTGATCATTTTGTAAAGCTTTACATGAATTCTCTTATCTCAGTCCTAATAAAATTCCTACACAGTAGGTACTCTTGTAATCTCCATTTAAAGAGACACAGCAAGCTACCTGGGTGGCTCTGTCTGTTAAGGTTAAGCATCTGACTTCGGTTCAGGTCATGATCTTGGGGTCCACAGGGTCAAGCCCCCCATTGGCCTCTGTGCTGACAGCTCAGAGCCTGGAGCCAGCTTCAGATTCTGTGCTTCCCTCTCTCTGTGCTCCTCCCCGACTCATACTCTGTCTCTCTTTCAAAAATAAACATTAAAAACATTTAAAATAAAAAAATAAACAAAATGAGATGCAGCAAGCTTATGGATTTTGTCCAAGGTTATTAACTAGAAAATGACAGAACCAGGATTCAAAGTATGCCTTCTAGGGGTGCCTCAGTAGCTCATAGTTAAGCCTCTGATTCTTGATTTCAGCTCAACATATCATGATTTGTGAGATCAAGCCCCATGTCAGGCTCTTGGGTTCCAGCATGAAGCCAGCAGAAGAGCCAGTGCAGAGCCTGCTTGGGATTCTCTGTCTCCCTTCCCCCCAAGACCCACCACATGTGCATGTACAGTCTATCAAAATAAATAAATAAAATACATAAACTTATGCCTTCTGATGCCAAAACCTGTGCACCTTCTTCAGAAAGTGGGAATAGGCCTTGGAAAAGAGAATGTTCTGTCAAAAGAAAAGCAGAAGTAATGCAAGCTTAACTTTTATATATGTTGCACTTCATAAATGTCTACTCTTCCTATCACTTCCACAGGGATACATTTGCTTAGGTTTAAATTGACAACCTTGCATAAGCAATGTCCCTAAAAGAAAAAAGGAGGTTCTTTGTTCTCAAGGACAGGAACATTGAGTAAGGGAGAAGAGATGTGACAGGTAAAATAAGCCAAAAGATAATAGTCAACCTCAGACTGCAAGGCTGCACTGCCGTGTGCAAGGAAGATAAGGTGCATATTACTGAGCGGTAGGACTTGGGGAGTGGGAGTGGACGCTCTCATGTTCCTCTGCTCCAGTATTTCTCTGATTTTATTTTCTCACTTCTTTCTGCATAGACACTTCCACTCCTACTTCTCTGTAGTGAGTCTGTATCAAACACATTAATCCATTGCAAGAGTTTTATTTATTTATTTTTACAAAAATCTCCCTTTCCAGGCATCTGATGATACTTGCGAATAAATGACTTACAAAGTGAGGACATGGCATTTTAGCAGGCAAATCCAGAGTATTGGCAGCCCCCTCCCCACACACACACTGCTTATTTCAACCTCATGTACAATGTTTCTGTAGTAAACAATTTCAACTGAAATAATAATTTCTCAGTTGCTACATTAAAACTAGGCCTATGAAGTATTTTAGGTATCTCTACACTGTAAGAAGAGCCATCGCAGACCAAATGTATACAGAGGCAACATTTATAGAGATGAATTTAAGGCGATGAACATTACCCAGTTTCTCAGAAAGCTAAAACAAAGTCCTCAATCCCCCAAATAAAGTCATTTACAATGGGAATACTTAAAAGTATGTACTATATGGTTTCCTGCCACCTTAATGACAGTATGCTAAATATGTAATTTATCTTTAGAGTACAGATTTAATTGCATCTTAGAATCAACTCGAGAGCCTTTAAAAATACCAATTCCCTGGGCCCCACCCCACGTGAATTAAATTAGAATCTCTGAAGGTTGGCCCAAGAACATCAGACTCTTTGTTAAATGACTCAGATGACTATAATATATAACCAGGATTGAGAACCACTACTTTAGATTATGACTCAGAGACACCTTTATGAGTATCAGTTATTTCTGCATTCACTGCCCATAGATGTAGGAACTGATGGAAAAGAAGAATCGATGGCATTCTAGGCTGATGTAGCTTGCCCAAACTGGTCTCCGATAGTAAATAGGTCTACACCCCAATATTACAAAGTCCTCATTGTGTGACAGGAGCATTTCCCCAGTATACTTCTCCATATACAGTGCTCAGTTTCTGCTGAAAAGAACCAGATTTTTATCCAATCCTATCACCAAAGGCAAACTTTTGCAACATTGACCAACCAGTAGCAGAATATTCACCCCTCAGGTCTTCTGTTCACCATCCCAGTGTTCATTCTGGTTACTCAGAGATGACTCCTCATCATTAAAGTGTGAAAGGTTATGGCTCACACTGTTTACAGGGCCTGGGCCAATACAGAAATAGGAAAGCTCCCGAAACTGGTTTCTAAATGATGCCAGAGATTATTATTTCTTAAATGTTTGCTAAATGCTAGGCACTAGAGTAAGGATTTTTCACATTATCTAATGTGATTCTTACCAGAACCCTAGGAGTATTTTGTTCAGGGTCCTATCATTAAACCAAAACCAGGTTAGATATTTGAAACAAAGGGGGTTTATTTACAGGGAATTTGTTACACAGATATTAGATGATTAAAAGAGAAATAAATATGCTGAGGTAATCCAGGTCTTAGTAAACTGAAAGAAGTAGATAACAGTCCTCAGCCTGGAAGAAAAGGGAGATATGAGGGTTAACAGAACTCACAAACTCGGAGGAAGAGCCCTCATAGAGTCGGTGCTCAGAGAGCTGAAGGGGGATGACTGGCACAAGGAATACAATAGGAGCAAAAATCCAGAGATTCCCCTGAGATGTGCTGTTGAAAAGACGCTGACAGGATCTGAAAACAGAAAAGTGTTTTCTTCCGAACTCCCACCTTTCAGTCTCATACCAATGTCTCTCATTGGCAAAGCTAAATGGGAGCCAGCTAATAAGTGAGTTTGAGAAATGTGGTCCACAGAGTTCCATCTCAGCATTGCAGAATGGTATAAAGGAGGAAATATTTTGAGATGAGAGACAGTAGGTAAATAATTGACACTGGGAGGTATTACCATTTTCCCCTGATTATAGAGCATGGAAAACAACTTAGTAACTTGCCCAAGGTTACACAGCTAGCAAGTAAAGATCAGACTCCAACCTGTTACCACCTCTATGCTTCTAACTCTTGAGCACCTTCCACTGGGTATAGCCTTAAGATTTTCAAATCATAAAATAATCCCATTCCTTAATTAGAGTTAACATTCATTGAGCATTTTCCATATATTGGCTTTGGACTGAACCCTTAACATGGGTTACTTTATTTAATTATCACAATAGTACTATGAACTGGGTACCACATTATTATTAGCATTGGAATATAATATGGTAGTCAGTATCATGGGTTGTAGGCTCTGAACTTTCAAGTACCTGGATTCAAATCCCATCATTAGCACTCATTAGTCTAATATAGCCTGGGTAGTTACTTAACTTTCTTTTTAATGCTACAGTTCTCTTGCATATAAAATGAGTTTAACAATAATACTCAGCTAATACAGTTTTAAGAATTATTAAATAAGAGAATTATATTAAATGAGATATTATATTAAAAATACTGAGCATGCATTCAGTAAATACTAGCTACAGTTGTCCTCATTTTGCAGGTGAGAAAGATTGAAGTTTAAAAGGTTAAATATTTCTCCTAAAAGTGATACAGTAAGTTTATAAGTGACCCAAGCATCATATTTGGATTCCAGATCCCATTTCCTTAGGTGCTATAGTTTAATCTATCCTGTAAAATCCATAAGGATAATTTCTAATCCTCACACAATGCTGCAGTAATAATTATAAGCACTTTCATAACATTTAGTTTGTGCTGGGTTTTATTTGAGCACTTTCCATATCTTAGCTCATTCCATCCTCACAGGAGCTCATTCCATCCTCACTAGCTCTGTGAGGTAGGTTTATTGTTATTGCCAGTTTACAGATTAGGAGATAAAGATGGCATGCTGTTAAGTAATTTACTGGAGGATGTACAGACAGTAAGTGACAGGACTAAACTTCTAATACTCTACAGAAAGATAGGTTCCATTAACTCCCGTCTAATGATGAGGAAACTGATGCTCCAAGAGCAGACCAGTTCAAGATCAAGCAGCCAGTGAACTGAACAGAAATGTAACAGATCCTACCAACATAGCCCCGCCCTTTCCATTAGTTTATGTTGCTACCAAGTCCTCAACCAAAAAGTGACATTTCCTTTAGAGTCATCAGTGATATAGAACTGCTAACTTTATAAACAATTTTCTTTATTCCTGAATTTACCCTTTATTCTACTTCAAATCATTAGAATATACATCTCAATGAGATTTTATTTTAAAACATGACTTTAATAAGATTTAGTCTAGTGTTTTCCAAAATGAGTTTTGTTGAAATTTTATGAGGAAAGTGTAGGTTACAGAATAGAGTTGGGATATAGAATATTAGCTTTGTATGATCTCAGGCTAAGGCTAGTGGGACTTAACATCCAAGTGAAGGGCATCTAGTACTGAAGTTTTTGAATGGAATCAAGAATGTTGATAATAAGAAACACATATACTGAAAGCAAAATTAACCTCAATCTATGCCAATATTAGAAGTTTTCCTCCTTTAAGACTAAACAGTGATGGGCATGAAGAAAAACAAGAAATGACAGATTACAATTGAGTTTCCTCACATGGAAGAGAAAGACAGACCATGGAGGAAACCCTTCAAGATGTTCAAAAGCAATGAATCAGGAAAACCATGATGAAAAAGGAAAGGAAGATTCAGAAGGTCTGCACTAAGACCAAAGGTAATATAGGAGACCTCCTTCTCCTGCTACATTCTGATAAGGAGTAAGAAAGCCGAAGAGAATGTTCATGTAACAAACACAGTGACTTCCTCAATGCTACCTGTAAGAGACGGCTTCCCTGTTAGGAGCACTTTGGTAAAGACACGCCCTATTCCACTTTGTTTTACATATTTCCCATCATAGCTTAGATTTCCTATAATTTTCATTACGAATTCAGGCTATCTCTACAACATCTATACACCAAAACTTTGGTCAATGTTTTTAATGATTACACAGGTTTCTCCCCTATCTGAAATGATAGCATTCCTAGGAAACCTTTCATAAGCTGAAACGGCATAAAGAAGCAATTAATTTATATGGAAAAATTGTTTGGCATTCCCATACCCATAAAATAAGCTCTCTTAGGCTTTTCCGATACCTTCAGACACATCTTGCTAATGGACACACAAAATAAACTGAGATGATGCCCAGATGCAAAGCTGTGGTGGCTTGATGCTGAGGCGCTGAGGGTAGTTCCGGGGAAGGAGGTTGGTGGGGCCACTCTGGCTGCTCCAAGTCTGCATTGCTTCTATAACCGCTTGCTGCAAAATACACCCTGGACGCTATGGTTCTGGGGGCTTGGTTAGTAACACCGACACGATTTTCCTGTGTGAGCTGGAATAGCTTTCTCACTTGGGAAAGACACAATGGCAAAGGAACATGCAAATGTGACAGGCTGGGCAACAGCTCCCATTATGCTCAGAGATGTGCCAATGAAACAAAATCCTAAAGAGCAATTTGTTTAATATTGCCACCCTGGGTCTCTCTCACACAGTCGCAGACCTAGGATTTTGCAGGACTATATATTATAGGAGCTTCTGCGGACAGAATGGGCCCTTGCTGGAACAAAAAGGATTGATCAAACTGTAAATTAATAAACACAAAAAACAGCACATCATTTAAATTGTCCACCAGGTATTAAAATTATTTCCTTTAAAAACTCATTAGTCCCTTTTTCTATGCTTATTTCTTCAACAAAGAGCTTCCACCTTGTAACTGGAAAGATTACTTCATAATAGAATACATTTTATTTTTAATAGTGTTCACACATACTTCCCTTGATATTCTCATTCTCAATTCTGTCTCATTGCTTGTAACAGCATTTCATTATATTATACAAAATATTGTTTCCTCCTCACCATTTAGCATCTTCAAATAATATCAAAGAACCATTAACTCTCCCTTTAGCTTCTGCTCAGTCAAGCTGTGTGTAATTAGCTCCTTTAATCTTTTCTCTAAATAACTCTAACTCTTTCCACTCTCTTAAACAGTCTGTGGTGCATTCTCTGAAGTTTCTTTAATTTGCTGGCATTTGATGAGCTGCATTACATGTGGCCTTACTGGTATGCCACCATGTGCAACCAAAACTACGTGCAATACACTTGATTACTCACCCTGCAGAAACCCACGGGAATTTAGAGCACCATGGGTCTAGATATATATCACATGTAACTTTCAGACCTCCAGGCAGATAAAGCAACAGGGATAAAGGTCAGAATCCCCAAGCTCCCTCAAGTCACCAACAAGGACAGCTGTGCAACTAAGACTCAATCCATCCGTGGGAGTTTTTAACCACAAAAGTTATATGTTAACCATGCCCCAGAGTCCACTAGGAAAACTTCAAATGGGATTGAGAGAGACCAAGGGAAAAGGTAAGGAGACAAGGAGGATACAGACAATTCTGAGACAATGAGAGAAAATGCTTCAAGAACACATTTTAATTTTTAATTCTGTTGAAAGCAAATCAACAAGCATTATATGAGAAAGATGTATAGGCTATCTAATTGCAAAATTCATCATATTTTTTTTAACCACCAGATTCATCTGATCTAAATGTATCTGAGGTCAAGCTCCTAGGAGACAAAAATGGTAAGTACCTAGTACAGGCTCTAAAACTAAAACATTTCTGGAATGAATAGGTGAATTCATGGATGGGTGGGTGGATTGATTCTTTTTCTTTTTCTTTCCCTTACTGCCTACTCCCCTCCCCAAGGCTATAAATGACCCAACTTTAAGAAAACATAAATGGTTTTTTTTTTATCAAAGTTATAAAATGAGTCTATACCTGATAGAACCCCCATTATGCGGTTTTCATAAGAGTTCTTATGCGAGGCTGTGGTGCAGAAAATAAGAGCTAAAATCTATGACAAGATCTAAAGTACACTTTAATATAATGATGGGGGGTGTCACAATTTTGTACAAAATGAATTGCTTAATAAATAACAAAGTAGGTTAGAAAAGGAAGAAAAAACTGATTTTGAGCGGATTCTAGGGAAAAAGTGGATGCTGCCTCTATAGAGAGGAGGGTAAAGGGAAGGAACATGCCAGGGGGTGGGAGCAGAGCATGGTAGTTATGGAAAGAAACGGGCAGCAGTCTGAACCCCAATTCTGCAGTGTGCTAGCCACGTAGCCTTACACAATTTACTAATCTACAACTCAGCTTCCTCTTTGCCTAAATGGGCTTAATAATAATAGTCAACTGTGCTGAAAGCTCATCGTGTGTCAAGCAAAATATAAATGTTTTACATGAATTAACTCATTTAATCTTCACAAAATCAAGGAGTAGGTATCAATAAGAGAGATAATTCATATAAATTGCTTAGCACAGTACAGAGCACACAATAAAACTAGAACAAGTCAGTTATGACTATCATTACATCAGTATCACCATTTTGAAGGTAATTAAAATAGATAAATGGAGGTATGTTATTTGACTATGAGCATACCAATCGTAACTGGCAGAGGCAGGATTTGAATCAGAATGTCTCTTTCTAGAGAGCAAGCAACTAACTTCTTGGTAGTATGGCCCTTATTAATAAACTAATAGCTCTGGCATGATACTGTCCCAAGCACATTGAAAGCCTTAAGTATTCGTGATTTTTCTCTGGAATGCATCCAAGTATATGGAAGAATTACAGTCTGAGACATTCATTCACTTAATCGAAATTTAAAGAATATCTACATATGCTTGACACTGCACATAGAGCTGGGGTCATAAATGTAAACAAAACACAGTCCCTGCCCATAAGTTTTTTATAATATACATAAAAGAGGTCAAATTCATAAAAAAATAACTGAAGTACTCTGAGAAGTGCTCTATGGAAATGAGGATAAGGAAATTGCACCCACCTCATTGAATTACCAGGAGAATTAAACTGACATGTGTTAAATGTTTCAACTAGTATCTGCAACATAGTATAAAGGCACTAGCTATTGTTGACTTTGTTATTATGATGCTGTAAGTGGTAGTATACTCATAATAAGAAAAAAAGAACAGAAGTAGTAAAAAGCCTAGTAGCCAAATCCAACTGCTGGTTTTGTTTCGCTTGGCCCACACAGGGTGTATTTTTGTTATTTTTGTTGCTTTTTCTTTAATGTGAATGAATTGGCAACATTCACAAATTAGAAAATCATATAAAATCCAGATTTCCAGTGTCTCTTGAAAAATCAAACTCTGGAAGCACATTTCTGCCTGGAACACATTAGCAGAAGCCAGGGTCTAACCAGCTCCAAAGTCCTGGATGTCCTCTTCCCTTCATACGGTATAGAGACCAGCTTGGTAGCAGCAGATGCAGGGCCGTCATTGCACATCTTGTAGGAAGGGAATGATACGGGATCCTGGCCTGAGGATATGCAGAAATCCTCCTCTAGGTCAATACATGTCCTAATTATTTATTTATAGGATGTTGGTCACCATTATGAATGGATTTTTTTCCTCATTTTTATATCTAAGTGGATATTGCTAAATCTCTAAAGAGATGGGAATAAAGGCACTGACAACCTTTCCTAATTCCACAAACTATGCAAACCAGGGAATATAAAACCTGAAGTTTCACTTAAAAAGAAAACATGGTTCGCAAATCAGTTGAGGAATTACCATATGATCCAAAATTCCACTCCTAGGTATATACACAAACAATTGTAAACAGCTTTTTAAACAAAAACTTGTCCAAAAATGTTCAAAGCATCACTATTCACAATAACCAAAATGTCCCTCAGCTAATGGGTAGACAAACTGTGGTATATCCATATAATCCAATATTCAGCCATAAAAAGAAATAAAGTATTATACATACTACAACATAGATGGACCTTCAAAAATGATATGGAGTAAAGAAGCCAGACATAAAAGACCTCTTACTGGGATTCCATTTATATGAACAACCCTGAATAGGCACAGTCATAGAGACAGACATAGAAAGCAGGTTAGTGGTGCATAGCGGCTGGAGTGGGGGGATATGAGGAGTGACTGTTTTAACGAATAGAGTTTCCTTTAAGGGTGATGAAAAGGTTCTGGAATGAGATAAGATGACAGTTACAACGCACTGGGAATGTACGAAAAGCCACTTGCATTTTACACTTTAAAGTGATTAAAATGGCAAATTTTAATTTGTTTATTTTACCACAATTTTTAAGAAGGCATTGTTCACAGGACATAGGTTCTCAAAGTGCAGGGTATTTGTTCTCTTTTGTCAACATACCTTTGTTTATTTTTTTTTAGGTTTCCTTCTATGTTTATTAGAGAGGTTTTATAATAAGTCTGTGGTACATTTTTATGTTTATTTTATTTTATTTTTAAATAGTTTATTGTCAAATTGATTTCCATACAACACCCAGGGCTCTTCCCCACAAGCGCCCTCCTCCATTACCACCACCTCTTTTCCTCCTCTCCCTTCAACCCTCAGTTCATTTTCAGCATTCAGTAGTCTCTCAAGTTTTGCATCCCTCTCTCTCCCCAACTCTCTTTCCCTCTTCCCCTCCCCCTGGTCCTCCATTAGGTTTCTCCTGTTCTCCTGTTAGACCTATGAGTGGAAACATATGGTATCTGTCCTTCTCTGCTGGACTTATTTCGCTTAGCATGACACCCTCGAGGTCCATCCACTTTCCTACAAATGGCCAGATTTCATTCTTTCTCATTGCCATGTAACACTCCCTTGTATATATATATCACATCTTCTTGATCCACTCATCAGGTGATGGACATTTAGGCTCTCTCCATGTTTTGGCTATTGTTGACATTGCTGCTATGAACATTGGAGTACATGTGCTCCTATGCATCAGCACTTCTGTATCCCTTAGGTAAATCCCTAGCAGGGCTATTGCTGGGTCATAAGGGAGTTCTATGGATAGTTTTTTGAGGAACCTCCACACTGTTTTCCAGAGCGGCTGCATCAGTTTACATTCCCACCAACAGTGTAGGAGGGTGCCCGTTTCTCCACACAACATACCTTTGTTTAGTAAGCTTCTTTTAAACAAGCAAATGCCTTAATTAGCCACATGAATAAATATCAAATAATTATCAAGTGAAGGAAAGCATGCCCTAATTGCTCCTCACTAAAGACAGGTGTCGTTGATACTAACAATATTTTCTGACAAAGAAAACATTTGGATATGTTTGCCATTATAAATGTACAAATTAATTCATTAAACCAAAGAACTTTCAACTCCTCTTCAGAGAACATAAAAAGTGAGCAATCACACTTCCAGAACCTTTCCTGACACAGGCAGTGAGTCTGTCAAGGCTCCTACTTAGAGGGCTCACCACACAAAAGCAGTGCTGCAAGGCTCTGCTCCCAGGCTTGACTTTTCCGAAAAGCTATTCCACTCAGCATTAAAGCCTTCTCTGTATTTCAAGATAGCTCCCCGATACCCTCTGTCTGCTTTTTCCCATACTAGTTATCTCTATGTCTTTCAATTTGTTCCTTCTATGCTATGGTTTCTATATGATTGAGCAACCTATCCTCCCTTCCTGCAGGGCTCTCTGGTTTGTTAATGTCCTTACAGACAGCATCAAAAACAAGGCTCAATGTTGCAAATGTGATCCACAAGTGTGCCCAGAGAAGGATTTCCAGAGTCCTGAAACTTATATGTCTATTAATAATATTGATTATTAATATTTAATCTGGGGAGATGCATGTCATTTGGCCTTCTATTGGGTTTGTTGCCACTAAAATATAGAGTTGGCTATAATTTTGTTTTCAAACAGCATGAGGGAGACACAGTCACATCATTATATGCCATAAAAAGGATAGGAGGTAAGAATGGGAAGAGTGGGTCTGGAGAGGCTGGGAAGGAGAGTGTTATGAGCTGGTTACATGGACCAGATTTCCTAAGACTCCCACTACTGGGCCTCCGATCTCTACAATAATCATGCATGTCAACATAAAGCATTGGATATAGTATTGAGGCTTTACTGTCTAGACACTGTTCTAAAACCCTAGCCATCACCATCTCATTGAATTTTCATCATAATGCCATGAAATAGGTTTGGAGAAATAGTCATTCATTGCCCAAGATGGTGCGGAAGGTTTGTGGGAAAGCCCTTATTCAAACACCCAGACTCCACAGGTCTTGTTCTACTAGGTGATATTGTAAAGAAAGATACAAAGAGATGCCATAGATGAGTTCAGTGTGCTGGGCACACTAATTCTTCCTGTTAGAGTTGGTCCTGTCTTACCTGACACGGATAATCACAAGATCTGGAAGACACACCCATCAAACATAGCAGGGCTATCCTCAAATCATTGTAAAGTGGCAAATATTTTCTTATAAGGAAATGGCTATGTTGTCTGAAAAAGACTAAGCAGTAGGAATAATTAATGTCAGAGAAGTAGGATTTTATTTATTTGTTTGACAATTCATTTTATTTCACCTTCACTTCTATCAGTCCTACCCTGGTTCTATAAGTGTACATTAAATGCCCTTGTTCTGTGCTCTCATTTCTATGATATCAATTTATTATATTCCATTTGTTTGTCTTTCTTGCCCACAAAATTGCAGAACTTCAAGTGGAGCGACCATATACGATGTGATTTCCTGAACCTACCAGGGTACCTAGAATAGAACAGATACTCAGGAGATGTATATTCTGTGTAGTTCATCTACTGAACTTCAGTCTGTTCTTTTCTTTCTGAGTAGAAGAACAAAACATTCTAGTGAGTCGACCATTTGGGGGCCACTTTGAAAAGTGACATTATATAAGCATAACATCTCAAAACTGCCATGTTCACTCTCTAAGAGGGACAGCTTCAGTATCTAGCCTCTGGAGAGTTACCTGGTTGTTCTCTCCAAAGAAATGTTAGAACTACAATGAAAATTAGTAAAACCATTTTAGTGGTAATTTTTTTAAAAGAAATCCCAATAAAATGTCCATGCAATGAAGTTAAAAAGCATTAGCATTGAGTAGAGATTTAAAAAAAAGTCTTAATAAAGTAATTATAAAAGAAGCCATGTCTGTCCCCTTCACTTGGTAGTGGTTTGGATATATTTAACTTTTTGGAGAAGGTTAATCCTATTTAGATATAAATACACCACTGGTATTTTATTGTTCTCTCATTAATTCTTAAGCATTTTCCACAATATACATCAACCTCCAGAATTTTTATTATAAGAGACTAACAAGTTAGTCATTTATGTGAGCAGTCTACTTGTATATATTTATTTCTAATGGCTTTGGAGTAGCTTAACAGAGATGAGGGTATAGACTAGTGTATACACAAGCCATGCTTTGGAGACGTACTGGTGCTAGGGCGGGAACACTAGCTGACAAATAGACACAGCCTTACATGCATCATCTTATTTCCTTATCCTTCAGTGTTTTCCCTTTTAAAAGGAAAGAGATGGATAAGTTCACCTCTAAGTCCTCCTAACTATAAAGTTGCATGATCTTAAGAAAAGAGGGCTTTTTAAATGCTCATGGTGTCTGAAAAATCCTCATGTTATCTTTTCCTGAGGTTACAGAGAACACATAACCTTATAGTATTTAATAAAGATGATTTTTCTGATAACATATTTTTGAGATACAAATCAGTAATAAGATGGGGCCATTCATAAGAGGCCTAACTAGTCTCCTTTTGGCATACTAAACTCTGAATGCCAAAGAAGATGACAAGAGGGGCGCCTGGGTGGCTCAGTTGGTTAAGTGTCCAACTTCGGTTCAGGTCATGATCTCACGGTTCGTTGGTTCGAGCCCTGCGTCGGGCTCTGCGCTGACAGCTAGCTCAGAGCCTGGAGACTGTCTTCAGGTTCTGTATCTCCCTCTCTCTCTTACCCTCCCTGGCTCACGCTCTCTCTTTTACAAAAATCAACCAATCAATCAGTCAATCAATCAATAATCAAAGAAGATGACAAGAGGTGGCAGTCAGGAAAAAAGCAATTCTCATAAAGCCAATTCAGTCTAAGTGTGACATTTAAGGTGTATCAGTATCTGTTAAGAAATATATTCTCTGGAAGCTCTTTACATTTCAGTTTTACAGGACTAAAAAATTGAGGAATCACTTCAGAATATATTATCTAAAGCACTCAGCAAAGGGAACCTTAAAATTGAATCCTACAATGGTGCAGGTAATACTGAAGTTTAATATCCTGCTTTATCAATCCAAATCTCTACAAGTTGCACTTTTATAAACATGCACATTTTTCAATCATCTAATTTCTACATAGTCCTCAACCATAAAATATTTTGTCCAAAATAGAAACTTCCTCATGTCTTTTAACTTCCTCATGTTTTAGTAATTTGGCAGCCAAAATAACCCAAGTAAACTTCTAAACCTAAAAAGGATCTCAAAACTCAGGTTGTAAAAATTTGTTTTGAGAAAAAGTAAGCCTGTTATAATTGTATCACAATCTTTGATGTAGTCTTCTCTTAACATTTGTAGGGTATTTTATGCTACTATTCAATGCAAATTAAGAACAAGTTAAATTTCATTAACTAAACTGTCTTTATTAACATCACTTTATACCTTAAAGCAAATAGTAAATTAAAAAGATTCATGTTCATAAAATGCTTCTAAAGCTTTAACATTAAATATGTCATATTTTTAAGATCATTTATTTGAGAGAGAGAGAGAACCAGCAGGGGAGGGGTGGAGGGTGGGCAGGAGATAAAGGATCCCAAGCAGGCTCCATACTTATAGCAGAGAGTCAGATGTGAACTTGAACTCATAAACCATGAGATCATGACCTGAGCCAAAGTCAGACATTTAACCTACTGAGCCACTCAGGCACCCCAATATGTCATATTTTTAAGAAAACTTTATAATCATTAAAGAAACTATGTCTTACAGAATTGAAATAATATTCCTTAAATTTATGTGAATGTAACTTACTAAGATAGAAAAGTGTTCTTATATCTTAAGGAATATTCAAAATAAATTAGAAACCAAGATGTCATTTTAAATTAATCAGATATTTAGCTGAAAGAAATAAGGAATCTCTTCAAGTGCATTTCTCTGAATGTCCATGTTTCCATGGCAACTATCTCCTTCTCTGCTTCCAAATATCCTCATCAATCAATATTTTATGATAATTGTTTCCATGGAAATTTGAACTTGTCTACTTTTTCCCTAGCCTAAATCTCTACCTTCCCAAAACATGAGCCAAAAATATGTAATATTTCAGCAAAGATAAATTTAGAATGGCCAGCATGTTGGGGACAAATTATTTTTAAATAGTTTATTGTCATTTTGTGTTCTCTTTACCACCTTTCACTGCCCCCAACTTCCCACTCCATTTACTTCTCTCACTGTCACCTTCCCATATATTGACACATTCTTTTTCTCCAGCTTGTAAATCTGTTCCTTCCACCCTCAAAGCCTTTCCTCCCTGAAGTTACAGACTATTTATAGTAACAAGAATAATCATATATTCCAACTACAAACTGCAACAAACCTCTTCCTCCAAAAAAAAATGTATATAGACATATTAATCAATCGACTTAACATATTTATTGAGTGCTTACCCTGTTGAACAGTTCAATGGCCTGCCTCAAAAGAGGTCACAATTTTGTAAAGATATGGACATGAAATGGATACCTTCAGAGTAATAAGTATACAAAAATAATGCATACTCTAATCAAGATTTCACAGTTTGGATAAATAAACACACAAATCACACACACACACATACACACACACGTACCCACACATACACACATAAATACAACCATAAAGAGGCATGGAATAAATATTGTAACTTAAGATTTGAACAGAGAATTAAAAAAAGAGTAACACTAATTTTTAATAATGATAAATATACAAACAGAATTTTACCCAGTATGGTTTAAGTGAGAGAATATAATGAAGAGGCTATTTACAAAGTTAATATTTAGCTTTCTCCTGGAAATTTTCTTCTGGTCTATCCCCTAAAATGAATATTAACTTAGGTGTTACTCTTTATAACCCAAGACACTCTGTTATGTATCTATGATGGTATTTATCATATTCAATTTTAGAAATTTTTTTTCCTGTGTCCTTAATAGACTTGTGATCTCAGAGACCAGGGAGTACAGCCATTTCATCTCCATACTGCTAGTATCCAAATGTAGTATGTATTCAATAAATGCGTGGCCTCTACCAAAATGATGGAATCATAAGTTTTTAGGGATATAACGTCTAGGAATTAGTATAATGCAAAGCTGATTGTAGCAAATGTTAAAAGTAGAAGTACAAAAATATGCCATGGGAGAGCTGAGAATAGGAATTAATCCTATGATAATCAAGAAAATTGTCTTAGTGGATGATCACAATTTGAGTGGTCCTTTGAAGTTTGGTTAGGATTTCATCATACAGAGGATGATATTTCAGATCATCCTGGATATCCAGAAGGATATTTCAGAATGGAGGGAACATAATAAGTAAAGTAGCAGGGAACCAGAAAAGAAATAGAGCATGCTCAGAAAAAAAATATGCTTTGACTAGATATCAAAGACATAATAATAGAAATAAGGTTAGAAAAGTCAATTGGAACTACGGCTCAATGCCCAAATTAAAGCAGACCAAAAGAAACCTTGTAAGGACAGAGGTGGGAGTTAACACAGCTACCAAATAGAAAGAGCCTTTATATAGAAACCATTCTCAAAAGGCTTCCTGTACGATCTACCCATTTGTCAAACAATTCCTACTTCATTTGTCAGTTAGATATCCATTGGGTCCTGGCACCCATCTATACAATCAAAAGTTTTAGTCACTCACTACATATGTCATATAAAAGAATGGAATTCTTCTAAATAGGACTTTTTGAAGATAACATAAAATTTAATTCAAAGTGATTTACACTATGAGGTGAACTCTATCTACAGTTAACCTGACAGTGCATTGAGCATGTACCCACCTACTACAAACCATAAATAATGTGCTTGTCATTCTGGTATTAAAAAATTGGTGAAACAATGGGAAATGGCTATGTCTTGATGTCATCCTGGATTTTTCTTTTCTGTGATTCTGTATTGGTCTTCTTGAGTGTTCCCTCATATTCTACATCCTATTTCAGTCTATATTATAATGGTTTTATATGAAAGTATAGGTTGTATTAGGAATTATGTTTAAATAAGAAGAATTTTTCCATCTGCAACTTTTTAGTGTATTAATTAAACAGCAAAGCGCATCTTCAATCCAGAGATCTAAGTTATTATAAGACATGGAACTAAGTTAATAACCTCCCCACTGGGGGAATGGAACATTAATCTCAATTGTAAGATCAGTTGCAAATTCAGAAATGTTAAAACATAAATTTTGAAAGGGTGAGTTAGTGTGCTTTGAATTTAAAAAATATGATAAGTCATTGCTTTCAAAATCTTATCCTCAGCAACTCTGCTTTAATAGTTCTAGGTGCTAGTTAATTCTAATAGCTGGTACACAAATCTTCAAAGAGGTCTCTTCTCTTAAATGCTTGCTCTGCAAAATGCTTGCTGACTCTTACCCTGTTTCCTTGGGAATAGCCTCACTGTTTTTGAGTTGTATTTCTGCTCTGTGCTGTTCTTTCAGTGAGATTTCTGAGCTGTGTTGTACTCCTGGCTTTTTAGAGGGACAAGAACAATTATAGAACAACCAAAAGGCACTAACTTTTGGTTGTTGACTCTTATATGTTCCCTAGCTTTAGCAATTTATTTTTTGTATAAATATTACAAAATAAAAACAGCAGCTAAAATGTATCAAACATTATACACTGAACAATATATATATTCATTTTCCTGCTAAATTTCTATAATAATCTTGTAAAGTTTTATTATAGTCTGTAAGAGTACACATGATAGATCAATGGCATGCCTAAAATTATTCATCTAGTTAAGTCTGAGCCAGAATTCATGGGGCGCCTGGGGGGCTGAGTCAATTAAGTGTCCAACTCAGTTTCAGCTCAAGTCATGATCTCATAGTTCCAGGAGTTTGAGCCTCACATCCAGTTCAAAGCTGACAGTGTGGTACCTGCTTGGGATTCTCTATTTCCCTCTCTCTCTCTCTCTCTCTCTGGCCCTCCCCTATTTGCACTGTCTCTGTCTCTCTCGAAATAAATAAATAAACTTTAAAAAAAGGTCTGAGCCAAAATTCATATTCAAGCCCACAGAACTTCAAAACCAACATTCTTAAATACTGGGCTTCAAGTGCTATGACCTCAGAAGATTAGTTGGCTAGGGGGGTAATTAAGATGCAAAATATAAGGCATTGAAAAGCAGAAATAGACATGAAGCTATGACTTTGTAGTCAGAATGAAGAAAGGCAAATGGTATTTATGTACATAATTATACTCTGCAGCTTTTAAGGAATGTGTATACCCACCTGGAGTTTTCAAATTTTATTTACATTTTTCCTGAGTGATGACACATCACATCTACAGTAACATTTCAACAAGGTTAGTGCCAAAGTGTGGTAGTTAAATTCAAAGAGAAAATCAGTTTTGTTTACTTAACAAAACTACTACCTACCAATCATTTCCTACTTAATCTGGAAATAATTTATCTTTGAACACTTAGGAACTTCGTATAAAAAATACTACTCACTGTTCTATAAGGCTTGAAGGCAAGCTTTTTCTTTTCATGTAATTAATGATACAAAAGTAAATGTAGATGATACTTGCTTGAAAACAGTAGATTAAAAACATGTTACAGCAGAATAGTTCTTAGGACAAAAGTTAGGTCAATGTGTTCAGTACATATCTCTTTCTAATTTCTGCTATATCTACATAACTCCAAAATGAATAGTTACCTTAGGAAATGAGAGAGGGCTAATCTTATTACTAAGTTCAACAAAATTAAGAATATGGGAACAACCATCACAGAAATAGAAAATTAAGTTTTTGATAAGAATTAGATGAGTAAATTAATGATCAAATTACATATGCATATTCTATTTTTATACATGAATTACTTACACATTTTCATTTCCAGAAGGAAGAACAAGGGCACCCAAATGAAGACAGGCTGAGCCATTCAGCATAATAGTAACTAGATGAAATTTCCCCAAAGTAACAGCTATATTAACATGCATATACACCTGAAGGTGACACAAAAAAAATCACTAAACTTTTTTATACTAAGGTTAAACGATAGTTAAACTCTTAACACCCAAGTAAAATATTAGTATTGAGGTTAGTTCTCATTAATCCCCCAAACTAAATAAATTATCAACCTGATAAACATATATTAGGCACATGTATTATTATTCACTGAGAATGTACCTCTTAAAAACTATATTGTACAATAAACAAAACCCTAGACCAGGAATTTGAGAATTGGATTTTAGTCTCCACTCTGCTTCTAACTAGCCGAGTGACCAGGGAAAGTTCATACTTCTGATTCTTTCTTCTGTACAGGAGGAGGTTGGATTAGATCACTCAATGACCTCTAAAGTCTCCTCCATCAATAACATTCTGTATTATATTGTGTAATCACACCACAGAGAAGGTTAAAGAAATATAACACAGCTCTTACATTCAAATCACAAAATAGATTTACTGAAAAAGGAAGAGCCACATACAAAAAGGACACCCAGTACTCAGATGGTTTTAATTGTCTTGTTTTTCTTTCCTTTATTATAAATCCTAGATCATAAGCTATTTCCCAGCCCAAGTTACTCAAAATTGAAATTACATCCCTCATGTAGATTATTCACCAATTCTAAAGCATACATATTTTAATACTTCTGAAATCAGATATTACTTAAAGTTGATGACAGCTTGTATTCAATGGCATATGATAATAGTCACTCAATAAAAATTTTGCTTGAATGAATGAATAAATGAATGAAATAGTGAGATTCATGTAAACTAAAAACAAGTTGATATTAGTCTTTAATTTCCAGGAATCATTAAGACATAAGGCACTTATAGAGTTCCATATAGGCAGCAGGAAAAACAGACTTCAAAGTCTGAAAAAGCAATCAACCATGAGAACAGAATCAATTCGATCACTATAGGTAAGTGGTCTAGAGAGGAAGCTCTATTTGACCTCCATTTGTATTTAACCAATGGTAACACCAGCAAGAAATTGGAAGTCAAAAGTGAGACAGGTCATGGACATTTCTTTTGTTCTGTTCCCTTCTTTCCTCCCTTCCTTCCTTCTTCTTTCCTTCCTTCCTTCCTTCCTTTCCTCCTTCCTTCCTGTTTCTTTTCTTTCTCTCTTCTTTTTTTTCCCCCCATGACCTTCCATTCACAGCATTAATGAGTGGCTGTTCCCTTTAGCTTCAACTCATGGCCCCATTAAAACTATTTTACATCTTGCTCCTTCAGACCTAGGCTTCTCACTATTGTTAATCTCTTGGTGAGCACCAAGAGCACATTAGTGGGCACCTAGGACGACAACCCCTTATCATTCTTATGTTGTAGGCTTAACAGCTAATTGGACCTATTACCAAGGGAGTGAATTTTTCTCAGGACTCAAGACTTTCAGAGTTGAGAAAGCAACCACAAGGATAAAAAGCATGAAAGACAGCCTGGCTCTTCAGGGAATGCAAGGTCCTGGCCAGTGTTAGGACCCAGGCTCCAAATACTCCTAGATTCATATGCCTACGAAACCAGCCAGATGGCTGCAAGTCAGATGCTCCTGGCTCCCAGACTCTTATATCTGAATGTACATCACTGGGATATCTCAAAAAATAAGATCTTTTCCTCACAGTCATCACAATGCCATAGTCTGCAAAACTGCTAGATAACAGGCTGGCATCACCAGTTCCTGAAGGTCCACCACCTCATTTTCTTGTGGCCATTGTTACCAGAACCTAAGATATTAGATATTCGTATTCCACTCAACACAAGATTCTGGTGACATTCTTTGCATATTTAACATTTAAATGTTGAAGGCAGAAACCTATGTTATTAATATTTGTTAAATTTGTTGCAATTTCTGTGAGAATAAGACTTTTTTTCTTCTTCATTCATACTCACTCAGACAAGTATCTGATTGCTTCTTTTATTTTAATAAACATTTCTTGAGTATATAATACACACCAAAACTATACTAGAAGGTACATCAGTAGATTAGGTACAGGTTGGAATTCAGGTTTTTGTGTGAGGGTACATAAATTGTACAAGTGAGAATATATCACATAGGAGAGATATGAACTGGGTATGCAGACAATAGGAGTAGCTAATACCTCCTGGAAGATATTAAGGAAGACTTCAAGAAGTTCAGTTAGATTTAAAATATGAGTAGGCTTTCTCTGGTGTAAAGTGGAGAAGAGCGTGTCAGTCTGTTGGCACCACAGGTGCAAAGGCTTAAAGACAGAAAAGAATATCTTTTGCTTGTATCTTCAGTCTCTAACTCCTTCAAGACAACACTCATCACTTCTGAGAATCATGTTAGTTCAGAGAAATGTGTGGCAGCCCTCTCCAGGAAAGGCTGTCTCCCTTTCTCTACTAAAAAGACATAACTGACAATTTCTCTATACACATGAATACCAGCTGCATGACCCAATTGTTAGAATAAAGTATCTCTTCTCCTTATTTCTAATATGATTGATAGTTTCTTAACTTTTAAAACAGAGAATTGAAATGCATAAATTTTGAGCTATGACCAGCTATGAGATGAATCAAACATTAATAAGGTACAGAAGTTTGAAACATATGTATCTGTTTTAATTCAAACTTCAAGAATGCCTCCATAATACTCTTCTCACTTATATGCATTCTTACATTTTATTTCATGAGTGGAAGAAACAGAGGTAGACAAAAAAAACTGCAGGATCAGGAACACATACCCAGAGAACTATGTCATCCTGATGTGATCTCAGTAGAAAAGCCTAAAATTGTTAATTCATCTATTATTGTCTGCCCTTCCCTAAAGTTATTAGAGAGCTTGGCATATTGTCTAAGGACATTTTAGCATGTCTATATTCTTATAAATAATTCTAAGCACATTGGGAGAAACTGAATTTTTCTATTTGAGATATTAGAAAGGAATAAGAGAACATGCAAGGGACTTGATCTGGGCAAAAGAAAACATTTTTAAAATCATCTTAAGCACCACACTTTGTAACTCAATAGCAAATCAGGCTAACTTTTTTTTAACCGTCCCTATCAAAAATGCTAGAATCCATTTATATAAATGGATCTATTAATGAATTTTATGTCATCCCTAATTCCAAGACCATTTATAACAACACTATCCTTAACCATTTGAGCAGGTTCAAGGGTTAAATGATATCAATAACCAATTGCCACTGACCTAATCATTTCCAAGTTTTGTAAGGGGTTATTTCAACTCATTATATTTGTTAGATAACAAATTAAAATCCTTTGCACACAAACTATTCTTAAATATTCAGCTGAATTTTGATCACTACATAAAATTATATTTTGCTAAAACTGTGTGGCAAATTTGTATACTAAAATATTTAATATCTTCCATCATAAATGATCTTCCCTTTCACTCTTTGCTTCATTAGATCTTGCTAATCTTCCTCAGGGAAGCCTTGCCCAGACCTCTTCGATTGGGGTCAGATCCCCAGTTTACATGTTCTCACAGGTCTGCACATCTTCTTGGTACTTGCCATAGATACAATTTTATATCAGTTTAAAAAACAATTTGATTCATGTCTGTCAGCTCTGGCAAGATACAGACTATTTTTTCTCACTACCACATGTCCACTGATGAATGCATAAATTAAACATCTGTTAGATGAAATGTTAAGCAGGGTAGATCATGGAATTGGGTTTCAAGGAAGATATGGGTTTTTGCTATTAGGAGTTAGCAATAAGCTGGCAACCCCCCAAAAATCAGAAATTTGGAGAACCTGTCAGAATTTTGATTGTTCATATGTAACAGAACATGGTCAGGACAGGTTATGGCTGTGTAAAAAGTTGATCATGACACAATAAATGGGGATGTTCTTGTAGACACTGTAAGCTATCATCCTACAGTGAGGCTCAGTGGATTAGAGTGGTGTTCAGTTTTCTGGTATCACAACTGTGTTGCCCAAACTTACAGCTTTTGAAAGTACACTACAAACATTAAAAAAGACTTGACAACTACTTCTCTCAGTCCTGATATCCCCACGAAGAAAAATGAAGACATTAGAAAAGACTATGCATCCCAACATTGGCAGTGTATTGGAATTACCTAGGGAGTTGTCAAAAAATAACTAGAGCCTAGGAACCACTTTAACCTAATTTTAAAATTTCCTGAGTATGGGGCTCAGATCCTGATTTCTTTTTAATTTACAGCAATTCTAAAGTTTAACCAGGGTTGAGAACCACTAAGGTGAATAACTTCCACCTTCTCTTGTGACTCTAACATTCTCTATCTTTTGTGAGGGCTTTAAGCTTGGTCTTTTAGATCCTCACTGTGCAAAACTACTAGGACACAAAATGAATGCTATATACCATGAGGCAGCTTGTGTGCACATACACTTCATGAGGTCTTAGCTGAACAATGTCTTAATAAGGTCAGACTACAGACTGGCTGTGCATACAAAACTATCATCTACCAGGCTACGCTATGTGTGGGATGGCTGCAGAAACACCTACACTCTTTCGTCATCTCTTATCAAAAGGGCTCTTGCCTGAAATATGAAGATCCATACTAATAAACATATTCTTCATTGCACGGAAGTGGGTAATACACATAGTCAACAGCTTTGAGTACATGAGTAAAGTTCATTTGGATTTGCAATGAATAAAGGCAGTCCGAGTGCTGAATGCTTTTTTCTTTTTTCCAGAAATCTATTATAAACTAAACATTGTTTTTCATGGAATCTTAATATTGAAAGGTCTTTGAAGGTTAGCTTGTCTAGCATCCTACATAATTGCTAGCTAAGGTTGAAATCCCATTCTAGCATACCTCACAGACAATTTTCTATACTCTACTAACACCTCCTCATGGTGAACCTGACCTCCAAGTGCCACCAATTTGACTGTTATCTCTATTTGTTAGGAGGCTCCTTTCATAAACTTAAAAGAAATCTCCCTCATCTTTAACATCATCTGTTTTTCCTAATTCACCTGGAGTCACACAGAACAAGTCTAATTTCCTATATTGCCTGAAAACACTTTAAATTCTTGGAAGACAGCTATACAGAATGTCTCCCCCACTGCGTCTCCCAAAGCTGCCTCCTGTAAACTCTCCATGGTACTGATACACAGAATGCTTTCATCAGTTAGGTGCCATAGTTATCACGGTTCCTGCGGTTAGCACCCAATAGTTTATCTGGAGAGTGGAAAATTGCATTTTGTAAAGAAACCTAGAGCATCTCCTGCTTTTCATTTTTTTTTTTTTACCAAATATTACAGTGTTTGGGTTTGCTTGCTTGGACAAAATTATCCCCTTTGCATGGCTCAGAAAATAGAACATTAGCGATTTTTAAATGCTAAAATGGCTAAAGTATTCAACATTTTGTAAACAATATGAATAAGCAACCCCCTACCCAAGACCACCACCTCTGCTCCTAACAAAGCAGACCCATTTGGAGAACCAAATGTGATCACTTTTAAATTGCTTCTGTATAAACATCACCATTATGTCCCTCTCCCTGGAGATAAATAAGAATTTCTAAAACAGATGTTCATAAGCAGTAAGAGGATATTGAAAATCTCTCCCCCTCTTGCTAACAGAGAACTCATGGTTTCCTCTTGTGGATTAGCTTAAATAAAATAATATGATTCAGCAGATTACATGGTAATAACGTTATCTTTATCAATTCCACACAATAAGTATAGTTTACAGCACTGCAACAAAACCTTGGGAACAAAAAGGAGAAAAACCTTAGAATTGGACAAAGGATTAGTAGAGACTTTATGATTCAACCTCCTCTTCCTGTACCCACCTTATAGACGATTCCTCTATCTTCATCCTCTTCTCCATGAAACTAAGAAGTCTTTACACTTAGTGGGAGGAAGTCTGAAATCATGTCCAGGAGACATCAGCTTTAGAAAGCGTGAGCCCTGGATCACCACTTTCCAAAGCTCTAATTGCAATGCAATACTGCAAATCAATTTTAGTCACTATCATGTCTAAAATGATGTGAAATCAGACTATTTTCTCCAGCCCACCCAGTTCTTTCCTAAGGTTAAAATCTGTCACTCTCACATTTTCCTAGGTTCACATTTCTGCCTGTACACCCCACCTAATCTTTATCTGGTTAGTGCACTTTTTCCTTCTCATTTTCAAGGTATGAGTTCCAGAATTTCCTGAAAAAAAGACCAAGAACATAGTACAGCTGTATGGTATTAGGTGGTACCACAGTGGGTATGCTACCCACTCCTCTGTCTCGCACTTTATTCACCGTTGTGATGGCATATCAATTATGTTCTAATCTTTCTCTGATGTCTATTATATCTATTAATCTCTCCCTTAATAAGAAAGCTACCCCTTTTAAAAACCAAAAGAGGGGAAGGATCAAGCAGGAGCAGCCTCACAACACAAAAGACATTGACCTCCCACTTAGTATTTAAGAATCCAAACATGGCTTCCTATATTTTCCTACAACTAGAAAACTCGATTTAATCATCTAAGCAGCAGTGTCCAATATAATACAATGTGAGTCACAAAAGCAAAGCACATATGTAAATTCTCTAGCAGCCACATTTAAACAAGTTCGAAAAAAGGTATAATTAACTTCAAGATTTTGCTGAGCCAAATATATCCAAAATAATATCATTTCAATATATCAACATAAAATTTATTATGAGAACTTTTTTTATATTCTATTTTCTTTTGTACTAAGTCTTCAAAATCCAATATATATTTTATACTTCTATCATATCTCAATTTAGAATAGCCATATTTTGGAGCACCTGAGTGGCTCCGTCAGTTGAACCTCTAACTTTGGCTCCGGTAATGATTTCAAGGTTCATGGGTTTGAGCCCTGTGTCACACTTCATGCTGACAGCTCAGGGCCTGGAGTCTGCTTCAGGTTCTGTGTCTCTTTCTCTCTGCCCCACCCCCATTTGCACTCTGTATCTCTCTCTCTCTCTCTCTCTCTCTCTCTCTCTCTCTCTCTCTCTCTCATTCTCTCTCTCTCAAAAATAAATTAACATTAAAAAAAGTTTTTTTTTAATTTAGAAAAGCCATATTCTAAGTACTCACTAGTCACATAGATGGCTAGTGACTACCATATTGGAAAGCACAGAGAGAGTGCCACATCGTTTTGAATGTTCTTTTAAGGGGAAAGGTTACTGTAGCATAAACACAAGGAGAACTTTTATAGCATATGAAAATTTTTAGAATTTTTTAGGTCCTATGTATTTTTCTTCTAATGTTATTGCACAACACCTAAAAAGTTAGAAGTAGTAGAACATTGAACATTGGGGAAAGTCTTATGCCCAGTAGTCCTACAAAATTAAGTCCTGAAGCTTCAGAGCACAGTGATAAATGAAGCTATATTAAGAACCACAAGACATAATTTAGTGGATATACTCTCTCCTGAACTGTTGTTGGCATTCATGAAGCATGTTACGCCATGGTAGTAAGGAATTAATTTTGGCAGATCTGTCATTCATAATTTAGTTCTCACAGAACAACTTTCTTAAAAACTGTTTCTAAAGTCTGGGTTGGATTCCAAATGTGTGTCTAGACTTGGAATTCGCTTTGGGCTTTTTCCTTGCTCATTGCCATTTTGACAAAAAGTTATTTCAGATTCTCAGGGGTTCCACTGTAAGAGGTATCTTTTTTTTTAATTTTTTTAATGATTTTGTTTATTTTTGAGAGAGAGAGAGAGAGACAGTGTGAGCAGGGGAGAGTCAGAGAGAGAAGCAGTCACAGGATCTGAAGACAGGCTCCAGGCTCTGAGCTAGCGGTCAGCACAGAGCCTGATGTGGGGCTCAAACCCGCAAATCGTGAGATCATGACCTGAGCCGAAGTCGGACACTTAACCAACTGAGCCACCCAGGAGCCCCATGTAAGAGATATCTTAAAAACAGTGTGAAAAGCCAAAGAAAATGAGCTCTCTCCTAATTCCACCTTCTATGGAGAAACCTTAACATACGTAAGTGTATACATATTAGCCTCCAAAAGGCTTCTGTCCTTTAAAACTGTTTATGTCATCACAGCACCAAGACAGTGCTGAGCAGAGACAGATGAAAAAGGGTCCTCATCCTCAAAAAGCGCAATATAAAAGGGGGAATATCTGGCAGAATCTGTCATGATTGATGTGATAATACAGGAAGAATAGGGAATTATTATTCTTACAGGATCTCCAGTACTTAGCAAAGTTGCTAGTATATATCAAGCATTCCGTAAATATCTGTTGCATGGGAGAAACAGCCCCTGTATGTAAGTTCATGGGGCTCTGCCTTAGGGAAAGGACAGTAATGTATGCATAGACACCAAAAGATCGTGGTAGAGGTGAATACACATAAATTTAAAACCACAAAAATATACTTATTTTCCTCAAGGTAATATGAAACCTGTACATGATTGTATTCCTCTTCTATTGCTGTCATAACAAATTGACACACATTTACTGGCTTAAAACAATACAAAGAGCTGGAGATCAGAAGCCTGACACAGGTCTCACTGCGTTAATATCAAAGGTGTTAGCAGGGATGTGTTCCTTTCTGGGGGCTCTAAGGTAGAACCCATTTCCTAATCTTTTCCATCTTCTAAATGCTACCTGCATTCCTTAACTCGACATCAATCACCTTCTTCCTGTAGTAGAGCCCCTCCCTAAGGAATGTGGTGGAGGCCTCCTCAGAACAAAGGCAGGCGACTTGGCCCAGTCAACTTCTATACACTGGGGAGTAGCTCTGACAGGACTCTGTAACTTGGACTGTGTCCAATTAGACTATATGTCACCATATATGAGAGACAAAGAAGTAGAAACTGCATAAAAGGCTACACCCCGCTATGCTCAGCGCTCAGTGTTTTGGGTAGGAACACCCTGAACCCGTGCTCTCGTGACAAAGTTGCTTTCTGGACAGAAAAGCCTTGGTGTCCCATTTCTCTGTGCAAGAATCCTGCTACACTCCATCTTCAGAGCTAACACCATTGTTTCATTCTGACTATTTTTCTGTAGTCACATCTCTGACCACAACCAGGAAAGGCAGGAAAGGTTCTCTATTTTTTTTTCCATAATATTTT
>NC_043707.1:88946536-88989971 GCF_006229205.1 Suricata suricatta
CAGAGTGGCTAAAATGAACAAAGCAAAAGACTACAGTTGTTGGAGAGGGTGTGGAGAGATGGGCACCCTCATACACTGTTGGTGGCAATGTAAACTGGTGCAGCCGCTCTGGAAAACAGTGTGGAGGTTCCTCAAGGTTCTCTATTTTTAAAGGTTCATGGGATTATACCAGGCCCATTTGGACGGATAATTCAGGATCCATATCCTTAATCATTTCTATAAAGTCTTTCTGACCATGTGAAGTAAGATATTCACAGGTTCCACAGACTACAGCATAGACATCCATGGATATCTTTGTAGAGGTCATTACTTCACCTACCACAATGATAAAGGTGAATGGCGAAACTATATATATAGTCAATGCCCTTGTGTTTCCTCTGTCTAGATGCTTCCTGCACTCTATGGCTGTGGTCCTCTTCCCCTGTCTTCAAAGCTATCAACACAGCATCTCTCTGACCTTGATCTATGGCCACATGCCTTACTGACCACAGCCTAGAAAGGCTATATTTACACCTCTCTCTCATTCATTCTCTCCCTCTCTCTCAAATAGATCAAGGGCCTAAAAAAAGAAATTGCATGCAAATAGCAATTTAAATTAAAATGGAATGTACCACTTAATTGCCCCTCCCTGTTTTTTACTGTCTTTAAAGGTCCCATCACCTGAAACATACCATATATTACAGAAGATCCCAGGGTGGGCCTGGGACTTTAGCTCAGGTCTTGATCTCCCAGGTCATGGGTTGGAGCCCTGCCTTGGGCTCTGTGCTGTCAGTTCCTAGCCTAGAGACTGCTTCAGATTCTGTGTCTCTCTCTCTCTGCACCTTCCCTACTCTCCCTCTCTCTTTTTTCCCCTCTCTCTCACAAAAGTAAATAAACATTAAAAGAATAAGTTCCCAGAAAAAATATTCAATAGCAGAGATAAAGTATCATCTACATACTTGCAACAAGTAAACTTGCAACCATCCTGGGCAAAATATAGTTAAAACCTTTTTGACTTTATTATTGTATCCTAGTGGAAGTATAGCCAGAAAAAGATACATATATTTGTTTACAAAAAGCAGTAGCTAGCTCTGTTGAAATCTAAATGAACTATGTTGAACAATGAAACATTTCTGGTATTTACATTTTTGTGACCAAAATATTTAACCACAAACTCCCTGTCAACCTGTCAATAATCTAACGTATTTAAATGGAAATTCTTTCAGAGTTTGCTGTAACCATTTATTTTAAATCTCAAAGTTTCATTGACTGTCCATGTTCAGATTTCTAACACATTTTACATAAAAAAGTATGCTTTAAAAAGTAAAAATATCTGTTTTTCTCAAACATTCACTATAGAGGCATGGGAGAGAGCAGCTATTAATGTGGGAAACAAAGGCAGAAGGAAATGGCAGGTAAAATTAAATTTCCTTATAACCTGCAGCCCACTGACAAGTAACTTGTGGCTAGCCTAGTAAAACTTTGTCCAGGAACTCCCTACTGTCTTAATGTCAATGCTTTGCTAGAGGGAAAAACAACCTTAGATTGACAATAGCTAGGTCTCCAGTATCCTATGAGTCTTTCTTAGCATATGACAATCCCTTTAAAAATTTCACTTGACTTTACCTCCCCCCAACACCCAAGTATATAATCAGTCAGTCTTCCTAGTCCCCTGGGCAGCTCTTTCTGCCCAAGGCTGTGTGTCCTGTCCCATGCTTTAATAAAATCACCTTCTTGCACCAAAGACATCTTCAAGAATTCTTTCTTGACCATCAGTTCCATATACCCCCATCACTCCAATACCTCATTACCTACATAAACCTCAATCTAGCAAACAAATAAACAAACAAAAAGGCCTAGCTGTAGAGGGGAAGAGTACAATGTGTTTAAAAATAGTTTCTTATCACTAACCTAGAGTACTAACCACAGCCATCCATTCATTCTATCTACTTGTTTTCTCACCAGGGTAGTAAAAGAAGAATAAACTCAGTTGTTTTTAATGTGCTTTTATCCATGAACAGAATGATAATTCTTTAACTAAAGCTAATAACAGCTATTATGTGCCAGGTACCAAACTAGCCACATTATTAATAAATACTTCATCTATTTTTATTTTCACAATGACTCTATGAGATAGATATTGATAGTCCAAAGAAAACTGAGGCTCAGAGAAAGTAAGTGCTAGCCCTATGTTACTCTTTGTTAAGTATTTATAATATGTGCTCTTTACAGTGCTGAACCAACCTCCAAGATAATTAATCCCTGTGAGCCTCCAGGCATTTTTGAAACCCCACGTTCCAACACAGAGACTACAAAAATTGGTTAATTAAGACAGTCAGTGGTTAAATTACTTATGGTTAAGGTCATGCAATTAAAAAAACCTAATTTAATATTCCCGAGTTTCTAGACAGTAACCTCCCCTCAAAATTAAAATCGTTCTAAGCAAAATCAAAAATCACGTCCATCTAAATTGTCTGCACTCCTCAAAGCTCAGCTCAATTAATATCTTTTCTACAAAGGTGTCCATGACAACACCAGTCTAAATCGATTTCTCTCTTCTCTCAAATTCTAAGGCAGTTTTATTGGTACTGTATTATAGAGAGATGCCACAAAACCGACTAAGGAGCTAGAGCAGTGGAAGAGGAGGAACAGGGAAATAATAACACTTAGGGAAGAAGGAACCTGAAGAGAAAGCATGGCCAAAGAGAAAGCTGAGAGGTTCCTATAGCTATTGAACACATACATTACCCATTCCAGAGCCATGTGGGAAAGTAGAATAGAAGAAGGGTACATACAAAAAAAGTGTCATTCATCAGTGACCCATGAGGGAGGGGTAAATAAGGCATAAATTCATATTATGAGTCCTAGTGACTTATGGGAAATAAGGAATGGGCTTGGGAGAAACCAAAGTGCAAGAAAAATAAATGGTCAACTGTCAAATGACATGAAGCCAATTAAGAATCAGAACATAGGATCTACCCTCTTAACAATTTTTTTTATTGTGTAATACAGTACTGTTAACTATAGATAACTATGTTGTATGTTGTATAATAAGTTATCTGGTGCTTATTATAAAATGAAGATACAAGGAAACTTTTGGAAGTGATAGAGAAGTTTACTGCCTTGACTGTAGTGATGATTTCACAAGTACATGCATATATTCAAACTCCTCAAAATATGCATATTAAATATGTGCTGTCTTTTATATATTAATTATATCTCACTAAAGCTGTTAAAATAAAAGAATAATAACAAATATGAGGCTTTAGCATATAATTACCTATCCAAACGTATTACAAGTCAGCAAATCATGATCACACAGAGGAAGGTTCAAATGCTGAATCTACCACGTTCTACCTGAAGGGCAGTAGAGCTAAATGCTTAAGAGTGTAGGCAATTGAATAGACAACCTGGGTCTACTGGGACCTGTTGTTACAGTTTGCCTGGAACTGTTGTGCCTTTAACACTGAAAGTCTCCTGTCCTGAGAGAACGCCAGTCCTGGGTAAACCAGGTAAACCTACGTAGTTTGAATCTACTCCCTCACCATCCCCACCAGGGGACACTGCCCAAGTTACCTCATCTCTCTGTGTTTTAGCTTTTCTCACACATAAAATGCTGGTGACACTAATGGGACTTACCTTAATGGAGTCAGTCTAAGAAATAAGTAATTAGTATACATAGAGCTCTTAGAGCATGTCTGGGACATAATAAACAGCAAGTGCAAGTAGTTATCATAACTTAAATTCAATGAACCTTAAGATTTCTTATCCAAAAATAAAGATGATAATATCTACTTCATAGTGTTACTATGAGGTTTTAATTAAGATTATTATATAATTCCCTTCTCCAGTGTCTGAATAAAATAATATGCATATGTCATTTATTAAACAAACGTGTAACTATATAAGTGAAAGCATTCCATGCAATAGTTATGAAAAGATTATGAAAGCATTAGAGGAAAGGTAAACTGATAACCAGTTAGAAATAAATAGATATAAATACAGAATAAATCCAGGCCATACTTTCTGGAACATATTTAGCAGTAAATGCATTGTCTTTCCATATTGCAAAGGCTAAAATGGTCTCTTAAATAATACATTTTTTCAGCTATACCTTGAATGGTATTTTGTTGATTCTAATTCCTTAAAAATACTGAATGCAATGCTCACATTCATTGGAGGTAGATATAAAATGTACAGTCCCGAGTGTGAAATGAATAGGCTGTCCCTCAGCCTGCCTCCTGCATTCTCGGAGGAAAAACGACTGGCTAATATCCATTTCACCTTGGAGACATGCTTAGTGCCACGGGGTTCAGAAAGCACCCACTATATTGATCCATTTTCAGCACAGTCACAAGTTGACAGAATTACAAGAGCTATATGTGCCCTTGGTATACCTCCCTACATCCACCACACTCCTAATCATTTCTCTAAAAGGATTTTACAGTTCTGGAAAACAGCTGTGGCTTACGGATATGAGGAAAGAAACTAGGTTGAAGAAACAAAAGAAAAAAAGAAAGATGAAAAAGTTGTCTCTGAACACAAGGAGCTAAGGAATTAGTAAGCCTGCCCTGCATTCAAACCTCTAGTTTGACAACAGTACCTTGTAAGTCCTTTCACCCCTAGAGTCCAGCTTTCTCATGTATATGAGTGGGTTTAGTGAGATCCTATAAATGTAATTAGGCATTTCTTCAAAATTCTTAGATTCTGCATATAAAACAAGAGCAAACTGGAATTTTGTAAGCATTTCCTCTTTGTAAATTCATACAGAATATAAAATAGATAATTTGATGGTATGGATGCATTTGAAAACTGACTTTTTAATTTTATGCACATAAATTTATCCATGTGAGAATTTGCATGCAATGGAGAGAGGTTTATGATGCCAGTTGGGTTCTCCAGAAATCAGACTCCAAGATGGAATTCAGCATGTATGACGTTTAATTAAGGAGTGCTTTGGAGCACACCTGTGGAGGGAAGGAAAAGAAGAATTGGTAGAAGAATCTGAGCTATAGTCAGGGTGCCTCCACTGCTTTGGCCAACCCCCCCCCCCCGCCCCAGGACATCAGAGTTATTCCCCATTGGGCCCAAATGGCAGGACCTTTATACCTCCAGCCTCCATCACCCATGAAAGTGGGCTGCTGTGGGAATCTATGATCTTGGATGAGGAGGCAGGAGCCAAGACAAATCTTTCTTTGGAAGGGTATCTGGAGGACACATCACCATGTCCACCACTGTACATGAATGATATTACTCTATAGGTGAACATTTCTAGAAAACATATCAAATTTTATAAAAATATCATCTTTGTATTCTATTCATGGCATGAGGAGATAATTAAAATACAATTGTTCTTTGGTAATCTGTCCATATTGGCAAATGAATGAAACTATTAAACCTAATAAGATATTTTAGGAGAACAAAAGTTAACATGTTAATAGCATTATATTCATATTTTTTGCTAATTATCATCCAGTTACATACTTTCTATGTGTATAATAAATGTTTTCTACCTCTACCCATAGATTTCAAACATGAACAAGTCATTGCCTTTTGTAGGGAAAGGAATGAGGGGGAAAAATAGATCTTTTACTCTTTATTCTCAAATGAATGATTTATATTCCAAGTTGCATTCCTCATCTTTTCCCTAATTAGAAATGTTCAGAACATGGACTGGGGTTTGAATTTTGTTCTTTCATGTACTAACCAAGTGTATGTTTTCTTGGCCTTATTAAGTCCATATGCTATATAGTTGAAGGATATGGCTTTTCAAGTAGTAAGGCTTTGCAATACAAGAACAACACTATTCTCAAGGTCTATAGAATGTTGTCAAACTCATGAATTACGAGGAAAAGTTAAATAAAATATCATTATATGTATAGATATATGCACCTACATAAAATTGCTACATATATGTAGAGAAGTCAACAGTGCCCATCACATTCTCTTAGTATTCATTAGGTTCTCAGAGTCCACTGCTTTGTTTTTCAAATGTTCTGAATTCTATTTTCACTAAATGATGTCATTAATGTCATGGTTACAACAATACTGCCCAGAGCCTCGTTCCTGCTGCTGGCCACTGACACAATAGATTATTTGAGCAGCTGAGTCATTAGTAACTAACAATACACTTTCCACTGATCTTGAATTAAATGTATATTTCTAATTAACCATAAGATTTATGGAAACAAATCTTGAAGTTATTCAGTGTTCTATTAAGTGACAATGAATATCCTGTGGTCTTTAATTTGTTGAAGACACATCTATCCCATAAGGCTGTATGACAAAGCAGTGAATAAAAAAAACATAGGCTAATGTCTTTTGTTGTCTATTCTTGAAAACTGCCTCCTTTTCAACTTCTACTACTAGGATTATTTTTAAATATAGTTTTATTTTCTTATGTGTATTTTTCACATTGTTTTTCTGTAACTCTCAGCATCAGAATGGGAACCATAAATATGTTTTTCCATTCCTAAGGCAGAAAGTAACTCAGGATTCAATTTGCATTTCTGCAAAAGAGACATGAAGGGAATGCCGAGGAGACTCACAACAATGAAATAGGAAGGGCTAAGAAATGCTGAAGTCAAACTCTTGACATCATTGGTTTCCAGACCCACCCCAAATGTCTTCCTTGTTTATTACTTCCAGGAAGACCCATACCACATCGCAAATGAGCATGAGTCAAGTCCTATAACTCTAATTTCCTGCAATATGCCCTTGGAGGATTATTTAGAAACTCCATGCTTATGTGATCCAGTTTTAGAACACATGCTAACACACATGTTAATACAAATCAGCTACATTTTAATTACATGCAATTTTATTTTTTTAAATATGAAATGGAGGCCTCCTTGGAAAAAACCTCCAAAAATATCTCTGTTCTTACTCAGAAATTCTCTTCGGCATCTTCTCATTATTTAGTGAGAAATCCTGAGATGGTCTTTTTGCTACTCAAACATAGTACTCCTATTTTAAAGCCTGTCAGCTGACAATACAAACACAGATGCCAAACTCCCACCCTTGTCCCTCTTCCAACAACCAGGCACTGGAAATGTATAAAACTTATGAGGTTGACTAACATGACAGTTGTAAATTCTGGGACTTGTAGGTTTTCCCATTCATACTAACTGCAAGAGATTTCAGACATCCTTGAGTAAAGTCCCAGTTTTACATTTGAGGAAACTGAGGCAAAGAGTGGGTAAGCGATTTGCTCATGATTAGGCTTCAGGTTCACAGCAAAACTTGGAATAGATCCTAATCTCCCTATCCTAAATTTATGCTCTTTCCGCCCTCAGAATAACAAGTAACTAATTTTTGAAAAATTAATTTGAACAAGAAATGAAGAACCAAATTAAAGCTCCACAGTTCAGGAGACAAATCAATTACTGTGGCAACTGTAGTGGACAAATTGAAGAAGGATCTAGAACTAATTAAGAGGGACATTTTCTCCTCTCCTCTCAAACACAGTAACTTAAAAATGAAGGAGTGCATACTTGCTCCATCACTAATTTACTGATATGTGAAAAGTGGACTTCCTGAATGTCTTCTCACATATCACGTGAAAAGGAAGCTACCTCAAGCAGCATTCCAGCCCAAACTGTTTAGTCATTTTCAAACATTTTATCAGGTTTAAAATGTTTGAGAATGAAGAGCCCTGGGATGTGAATCAGGAATCAGCCCCAGTGTCACTGCAGCTCTGTGACTCCTTGTGCCCTTGAGCAAGTTAACTCTACATGGCTTCACCTTCCACAACTACAAAATAAAGGTGCCAGACTAGACCATCATATTGTTCCTTTTATCACCAAACATCCATGGATTCCATGATTTATTTCTCCCTGACTCTTTTCTTTGTAGCAGAAGTCATACTGAACATGATAGCTATGCCTTCCAGATAATTATTTTTTAAAAAATTACTGAATACCATATTCATATTGTTCTACTCTCCCAAACTGAATAATATCTGGTCAAGATTCTTCACCACCATCCCCAAGTCATTATGAGGGTACACTCATGGGAGCTTGCATTACTGACTACAGAAAAGATTGTTCTTTGTTATGCGGGATGATGGAGGAGTTGATTGCTCCTATGCTGTCAGGAAACAGCTCACCTAGAAAGAAGCCTTGGAGTATGGGGGTGGCTCAAAAGGAAAAGTTTACTCATAAATACAAGTGATGGCTGAATAAGGAATTTTAGTGATCAGAATCCAAGGAAAGTGGTAATGGAAGTCACCTAAACTTTGTGTCCAGAAAATGGTGCAAGAGAACAGGAATGAGGGAACCACGAGCTGCCCGGGTTAATGGGCAATTCTCTGGGATGCAATGAATAAAAGAGCAAACTGGAAGCAAGTCTGAAAATGGCAATGGACAATTAAGGACATCTCCAGTCACGATCCAAAGAACAGAATTGATGTGCAGATCTTACGCAAATAATTCATCTGTCACTTAGCCCATTAAGCCCTATTCACACCCAAAGGTGGCCATCAGCAGTATTAACAAGATCACAAATGCTAAATAAACAAGTAACACTTCCCTTGGCAGGGCCAGGCAACTGATATTGAGAGTGGCATTTATTTAATTGGCATTTACAGTCTGCCTCTTCAAAGGACCTGAACTTGTACCACCCAAACTAAGTGAGGCCAAGGTCTTAGTATAGTAGATTACAGTCCTACTCAGTGAAAGCCCACAGTAATAACAGCATTTCCCTGATCTCAAACAGAAAAGTGATTGTTCAATCATCTTCAGAATCCATCCATATACCACTTGGGGTTATAGGTTTAGGGCATGAAAAGCTACTTGGAAATTTCTGCTACCTCTGAAATATTTAATTAATTCAGTTCAACATTTATTGGGTACCACAAATTTTCTCAAAACACTCATGTGGAACAGTTTGGGAACATACTGGGCTGGAGTTCAGCTTACCTGACACAGTGACTAGAAATAAAGTTTGGAAATCAAACAACTCAGTTGTACAGGGATTTCTAGGCCATTCTAAGGAAAACTATGGTTCCTTCTCTTTGGAAAGCAAAAAGTAACAAATTCCTATATAATGCCTATTCATTATGTGCTAGGCATTGCTTCTAAAATCTTTATATCTACTGACATCTATAATCCACTCAACAGTAAGGTAGGTATTGTTATCCCCATCTAACAGATGATGAACCAAGACACAAAGAGGTTAAGTACAACCAATAAGCAGTGAGGCTAGTAGTCCAAAAAATTCATTACACTTAATCTGTCTGAAAGTAGAGACAGAAAGCTTCATGAATTCCGCATTTCACCAAATCCTGTCACATTTCTCAGTGGACTGATCAACTGTCTCATAAATATAAACAAAACCACAGGAGTTAATACGGTAAGGTTAAAAAATTGTTATTCACCAAATAAAGCAACTGACAAAATTCTCTCTATTCTTACTTTTGCCATCTTGATTCTGCTTATAAATTTCACATTGGCTTTTAAAAAAAAACCCCTAAAGTTTAGATAAATTTATTGGCATTGACTCATTATAGTTTTCAAGTTTTTGGTTCTTAAAGACCACATCCCAGTCCACTTTATGTGAACATGTAGGTCATTTTATTCAGCAAGGTACAAAAAGAATAAAGACTGGAGAGGGATTGTATTCCTTTGTGAAGTAATGTTACAAAATGTTTCCTTATTCGATATACTTCCTCATTCTTCACTATTAATAATTATGCTCATTATTATATTCTTAAGGCTCAAACCATATAATTCCTCATAATTCACAGTCTTGATATAAAAATTGAAAATATTTTGTGCAGATAAGAAAAAAATGAATGGTTTGTATCTATGCTGATTACTCACCAGTCATGATTTCTCAGTGTGCCACCAAGAACAAAAGGTTCTGGGATGTATCCTACTTCCATTGATTCTCTTAACACTCTGGTTTCACCCGTCATATTTCTTTGTGTAGGGAGATATTTAAAATGGGTACAGACAGTTTTGGGACATAGCTAAAGGGAAGTTTAGGTGGTGATACATTTAGTTTGTGCTTAATGACATATATTTCTCTGTGAATTTGGTGAGGCTTAGGGATTTTGTCACTTTCTTAAAAGGTGTTGCTATGTGCTCTCTTTCTTAATTGTATGTAAATGTTTACTTTCATACCTCATTTATAATTTATTTATAATTTTGCATATGAATTTTCAAAAATTGTGTAAGTTTCAGACCCCACAACATTTGGATTTGTTCTTGCTGCTCCATGTAGACATTTATAACTTGTCAGACTTGATCAGATATTTCTCTAAGTTGTCTCCTCCCCCACGGCTATCATCCTAGACTTAGTTCAAGTCTTCATTATATCTAGCGTTGATTATATGTTGTCACTTCCTAATCATTTTTCTTGCCTCCAGTTTTGCCCATTTCAAGTGTCTCTTCACACTGCTGCTAGAGAATAATTTAGTTAAAATTAAAGCACATCATAAGCACCCTCATTGTGTACAAAATCAAGTTTGACTCCCCAACTTGGCTCTCAGCCCCAGCTGTGACCTGTTCTCTCTCTAACCTTGCCCTCCCTCCACTCATCATCTCCCTCACCTCCATGCTCAGCATAATTTCACTGCATGGAGTTCATTCAGCGCAGCATCTATCTCCATGTCTCTTGTCCCACTGCCTGTTATGTCCATTCCTGTTTTCTTAGACTTCCATCCATTCACTTTTCAAGACTCATTTTACAAGAACATCTTTTCTTTGAATCTTGTATCTCCCTACAATAGTCCACACATGTTACATTGTCATGCCTCTGTCCTTACTTTAACATGAGTATCTTGGGTGTTGAGCCTATGTCTTAGCCTCCTTTGTATGTGTAGCACCTAAGAGAGCACCTCCTGAGTGGTAGGACCTTTATCAATGTTTACTGGACTTTTGGCTACAGACTTGAATACAATTAAGAGGCACGTGCTAGGAAAATATTTTGGTGGGAGAAATTTGTGATAGGAATTAGTTCAGTAAAACATGCTAGGAGGAGTTATTTGAGAGATCTTAGGAATTTGATCACACCTCTAACTTTGAGTTAACAGTGCCTACTTTTTGGGAAACAGTGTTGTCTCTGGGAAACTGGAAGAGTTAGGCTTCAAAACAGAAGAAACAAAAAGTTAGCAACCAAGTACTATTTTAAAATTGTAAATTGAAAGGCACAAGTTAAAGGAGATTAAATATTGGTCTGTAAAGACTCTTAAGTCCTTCCTTAAAGTCTATCTTCTGACATACATCATACACTGGGCAGGATGATTCACATATACCATGTGGTTGGAATTAGAATGAAAGTAGGTCAAATATACACATTGGGTGATTATTCCAGTTGTAGGGGACTTTAAAATATATCATTATTACAAGGAAATGGGCAACAGTGTTTTTGATTTTGTTTGTTTATTGATTTGGAGCATGAAGGTGGGGGAGAGGCAGAGGGAAACAATCTTAAGCAGGCTTCACCCTCGAGCGAGGAGCCCTACACTCCTATAAGGCAGCAGAATTTGCAATTTTTTAAATAGAGATCTTTATTCAAAATTCTAAAAATAATGTCTTTCCCTTATAGAGTTAAAATTAAATTTCAGCTACGTGGCATATTTCATATACATCTCACAAGCATCAAAGAAATATAATGCAATTTTGCTGAATGTGAGTTTCAACTTCAATATAATACTATAAATTATAAGATAAGTCAAATATAATTGGCATAATACACCGATTTTCTTCAGATTCCTTTGTATACTGAGTCCACATATTTTTATCTAATTGAAGATATTGCCAATTTTTCAAATGTGTACTGAAAAATATTGAACTTATAATCTCTCTTAGGCAATCCAAACAATCCCTAAAGCAGAAGACAGAAGCGCTGCTGAGTCATCACGTAGGTCCTTATTTTTGTATCTTTAAAAAAGTCTTTTCATTTCACAACAGACATTCACCTTTGTGATAACTTGCTCAAAGTAGTAATCAAAATTTTTAGTCATACAAAGGCTTTTGCAATAATTTTTCTAAAAATTATTTTCAATATTTTAAGATTGGATCAACATACTTTAACCATTTTTAAATCCATACTAATAACAGATAAATCATAAACTTCCAAAAAAGAAGCATGGCATATGAAAAAAGGTTGAAACGCACCTAAGAATCAATGCTGTATCCTCACCTCCCCACCTCCCCCAGCCATTTCAGCTGTGTGACATTTGAGAAGACACTACGTCTCCACCAGTTTCTTCAGAAGCTAAAATGAGGTTAAGATGATCCCTACCCTACAGAGTTGGTGAGAAAATTAGATGAGAAAACACATGTAAGAAGCTTAGCATAATGCTTAGCTGATCCTCAATGACTCTCAATGCCTTCTTATAACCTAGTGAAAGATTTTTTTTTTAATTTCAAGACTACAACCTTAGTCCTTTCCAGTTATCATCCCTAACAGCCTGTAATTTACAATGCTCAACCAAGTGTTCTCATTTGCCTCCGGACTATTGCAAAATTATTGCATGATCCATGTTTCACTACAGAACACAATATTGTTGCCTGTTTGGTTTTGGTTCTGTTTCGCCTCTTTGCTGATTTTTTGGTGAGCCCGTTCCAAGTGTTTCTGAACTTTGAAAAGGAGATTAAGATGGATTTCCTCCTTTTACTGACATTAGAAATCGGTTTTCGTAAGTTTGATTGGCCCTGTTGGTCTTTAGGAAAGAAATCTAGTTACTCAGGGAAAAAGAAATCCTCAGGTTCCAAGGCTACTTGAACAGAGACCCCTGAAATAGGAGCTGCACGCAGGTGATATAAGACAGTTTAGTTCCCATGTTTCCCTTAAGCTTCCATATGGAAGTTACATAAGTTGAAACCACTAAACCAGTTCAATGAAACCCAAACTGCTGAGTTTTGCACTGTTTGAAAGAGGCCTTCTGTTTCCTAACCAGCATGAGCTTGGGAAATTTTCCATTTACTTGGAGGGCTGTCATGTAAGCTGTTCAACCAGTTTTGCTCAAAGATCAACACAGGCTAGCTGTAAAATAGTGGAACAGATCCAATTAGTTGACTTCTCCTTTTCAATTTATTTTACAACTGCTTTCTATGGTCAAAATTCAAAGGAATTTCCTTTCGTTCCTTTCCCTTATTCTAAAAGTTCTAAAGAGCTATTGTTAAAGGCCATCGGCTCAGAATTATTTTTATTCTAAAAGCACTAACACAAGAAGATACGCCATAGGCATTAAAACACACAGTAGGTACACAGATCCTTCTGCCCCCTTCTTCCTTTGTGAGGCCTCTTAAAGCTCAATGCATAGCCCTAAACTCAAAAGTACATCAGACTTTTATAGTCCCATATTCATGAAAAGAACACATGAATTTCATACAGTAAGAAAATATTTGACATAAAAGATGACACTGTAAAAAACTATATCACTGGTAGAGTACAGTTTCAATTTGATCCACTATTTACTGGGCTCACACTACTGATGCTGCTTGGAAATTTCACTGGCATTGGATAGTCCTATATTTAGAAAAAAATTAATGTTTATTTACTTTTTGAGAGAGAGAGGAGAGAGAGCTTGACCCATGTAAATAATGCTGCAACAAACGTAGGGGTGCATATACCCCTTCAAATTAGTGTTTTTGTATTCTTTGGGTAAATATTCCATATCGGATAGTAGGGAAGTTCTATTTTTACTTTTGTGAGGAACCTCCATACTATCTTCCACAGTGGCTGCACCAGTCTGCATTCCCAGCAGCAGTGCATGAGAGTTCCTTTTTCTCCATATCCTCTTCAACACTTATTTCTAGAGATTTTGATTTTAGCCCTTCTGTTAGGTGTGAGATGATATCTCAGTGTGGTTTTGACTTGCGGTTCCCTGATGATGAGTGATGTTCAACATCTTTTCATGTGTCTGTTTGCCATCTGTATGTCTTCTTTGGAGTAATGTCTGTCTTTGTCTTCTGCCCATTTTTAATTGGATTATTTTTTGTAAGATACTATTATTAACTGTAATCATCCAATCTATTTTCATAGTAACAATTATACATATAATACAATATAATAAGTCTTTTTAACAAAAATATTCTTTCTTTAACAGATCAAAAATTGTTCAATGCCAGTGAAGTATCTTATTAAATATGCACTGAGTCAAAAATGCCTGCAACACACTGCCTGAACAGCACTGAGGAAATAAAGAAAGGAGAAATGGTGCTTTCCTGAGCACTTGCTGTGTGTTGGGTACTGAGCTGATTGCTTTCCTTACATTACCTCTTTCAAATCTATTGACAACAATTCAGACTACCTGACATCACCAGCCTGTTCCAGATGAGGAAAAAGGGGCTCAGGAAGATTAAGTGACTTTCCAAGTTCTCGGGGCTATTAAGTGAAGAACTTAGAATTTGAATTCAGGTTTGTTGTACTGTACATTTTTTCTGTTTTCTTTTGTTTTTCAGCTCTGGTTGTGACTTTTACTCCATTTTAACTTATTCTGGTCCTCAAATTCAGTAAGTAAATAGCTCATTCAAAAATATATTTTAGAGGTACCTGGGTGGCTAGGTCAGTTAAGCATCAGACTCAGTTCAAGACATGATCTCATGGTTCATGAGTTTTAGCCCCACATCTGACTCTCTGCTGTTAGCATGGAGCCTGTTTTAGATCCTCTTTCCCCCACCCCCTCTCTCTCTGCCCTCCTCCACTCATACTCTCTCTCTCAAAAGTAAACATTTTTTAAAAATGTATTTCAGACACATGAGGAGAAATGCCGCCATTATATATGTAGTAATGAACTGGCATATTAAAATATACTCAATATATACTTTCTTCAGATAAACAAACATTATTTTTTATCTATTAATGTTAAAATATATTATGACTTAAGTACCAGTAGTCTTCTTTTCTTTGGAAAACATGAAGAAAACATAACTTATGTAATTCTTGGTCTGAACATGTTGACATTAAAGCACCTTTCCTTTAGCTACTTAAATTTAGAGTTATATGAATCACTCTAATATCTATTCAAATAATTTTAATATTTATTTGAGTTGAAGGTTTTCCAGGGAAAAATTATCAGACATTGGTTGAAAAGGAATTAGTACAAGATTAGTGATCTCCATGTATGAAATTTCCTCTGAAAGTGGCTAATCAGGGGCACCTGGGTGGCTCAGTCAGTTGAGCGTCCAACTTCAGCTCAGGTCATAATCTATTGGTTTGTGAGTTTGAGCCCCACATCAGGCTCTGTGCTGACAGAGTGGAGCCTATAGCCTGCTTCAGATTCTGTGTCTCCCTTTCTCTCTGCCCCTCCCCTACTCACATTGTCTCTGCCTCTCTCTCTCTCAAAAATAAAACTAAACATGAAACACAAAGAAAATGGCTAATCAAATCTTACACATCTTTCTAAACTTTTGTACTAAAAATAAAATTGATGAGTTTGTTTTCTTCAAGGTAACTCCTTTAAAAACATTTATTTAACATTTACATATCATATATCCATTATGCAAAAACACTTGAAATTTATATATTCACTTATTCTTTCAACCTACTGGTTACCTACTGAGTCAGACACTATGTTGAATCATATGTTAGGTACTATATATATGCAAAAACATGATTGCTCTCCTCAAGTTACTCATGACCCAGGAAGAGGAGGGCAGGAAAAAGACACATTTTATCTTGTGATAAATGCTATTAAAAAGCATAGAAATCTAGATGAAGTGTATAAGAGAGACAGCTAACTAACTTCCCCTTGGAGTCAGCCATTCTTCTTGTAGGATATGGAGTCCTGTCTTGAGGTTGCCATAGGATAAGGTAAGTGGAGAAGTAACTGAAAATGTTCAAAACATTGGGTACAGCATAGGTGAAGACAACATACCGTAGAAGCGGCAAGTAGTTGTATATACCTGGGTCTTACGTTTGGAAAAAAAGAAAGAAGGAAAGAAAGACTGGTGAGGTCTAAAGACAAAAAATGCACCTTTATGTTTATTGTAGCATTATTTACAATAGCCAAAACATAGAAGCAAACTAAGTGTCCATCAACAGATGAGTGGATAAAGAAAAAAATATATAAGCGATGGAATATTACATAGCCATGAAAAGACGAGACCATCCCATTTGAGGCAACATGGAAGGACCTAGTGGGTATTATGCTAGGTGACAGGTCAGATTCAGAAAGACGAATACCATATGACTACACTCATAAAAAGAATATTTAGAAATGAATACACGAAGAAAAAGCAAAATCAATGATATTGTAATAGGGATATAATGAGACCGGATGGTAGCTATACTTGTGGCGAGCATAGCATAATATATAAACTTGTCAAACCACCAAGTTATACACCTGAAACTAATGTCACATTGCATGTCAACTACACTCAAATAAAAAGAAAAAAGACAAGAAGGACGACAAAAACCTTCAGAGGCTACACTAACCATTGCTGGTTTTGCATGATGACATTCAACAAATCAATATTAAGGGGCACTGTCAGTGCAACTATCATGCACGTTTGATTACTAGGGACACGCTGGGACATCTGTAAGTACCGGGTGGTAAAAAGGTTGAGAAGGCCAACTACTAAAATTGCGTCATTTTAAACAATAGTCACTAAATCGGAAGTAAGCCAGCTGACTATCTTTGGGACATCATGCTCTCTAAGTTACTTTGCTTAGCACATTTGTCCAAGAAATAAGTAGCTACCAACACCCCCAGTCCTTCTGTTTACAACACAATGTTAATATGGGTCAGCTTTAGGGAAGGAATTATTCTATTCAATGAGAAATCATTTGAGGATACTCTCAGCTCTCACCCACTTCCAGTCTTACCAATTCCAGAAAAGATGGGCTGAAAGATTCCAGAGAATATGTGGCCATTACATCAAGAAGATTAGGCACATAAGATTTTAAGCAAAATTACCCAGTAAATCAGGTATGGTTTTGTCTTTCCTGCTTCCTTTTACAGACTTCTTTTCCTTCCTCTTTCCCAATGCTCTCATTTCAGGGTTGACTCCCAAATGGCTCCCAGATGACAACGCCCAAGATTCTCCTTAAAAAGGGGCCCAAACTGCAAATCCCTTCTTAACCTTTATTCTGTGTCATCAAAAATTTTATTTCCTAAATAAAGGTACCTCTATAAAACTGCATCCATAAAGGTCTCGGACATAACAGAATTACATTTTTGTGCTATACTAGAAAATGCACCTGCTTTTATCCACAGCCATTCATCAACCTTTACCTACTCATTCTTTCTTTTCCAACACATTCTTCTTATTAAAAACCCAAAACAAAAAACTTTTTCCCTCTAGGTGCCTGGTTTATCAAGAGAAGTGGCACTTGTCATTTTAATCTCCTAACGCAGCAAAGAATTGTAACATCCAGCCTACTCCCTCTACATAGTCTTTCTCCTTGGGAGTGGGAAGAAATATGCCTTTGTGCCTCCAGCCCCCTTCATCCTGCTGGCTAAGGAAGGGGAGAGAATTAGGCATCATTTCAGAGACTGAGAAGGTCCTCTGCAGAGAACAGGGTTCTTGTTTCTCTATTCCATGACAGTGAGGGCCTGGGTGTTCTGGGCAACCTCTGCTGAAAGGTTTGTGTGTTCGGAGTTAAGCACAGACAAAACCAATGCCAAAAGTACTCTTCCTGACAATACAAAAGTCATCCTCACTGAAAATTCAGGCTGCAAAGTAGACATAGAGTCCAAATGGTGCAACTATCTTCCCTAACATGAGGATCCACCCCATCCTCCATCCCAAAAGGCTCCTGTGTATCTCAACAAAAAGAGGGGAACACAGAATCTCAGCTTCATCCTCCCAACCCCATTCTTAAAAGGGCAACATCTAAAATCAGTCTTTCCAGGGCCCCTGCATGGCTCAGGTCTATTAAGAGGCCTACTTCGGCTCAGGGCTCAGGTCATGATCTCACCCTTTATGAGTTTGAGTCCTGATTTGGGCTCTGTGCTGACAACTCAGAGCCAGGAGCCTACTTTGGAGTCTGTGTCTCCTGTCTTTGGCCCTCCCCCACTTGTGCTCTGTCTCTCAAAACTAAATAAATGTAAAAAAAAAAATTAAAAAACATAAAATCAGTCTTTTCTCTCAAATGCTCAGCAAAATTAACTGAAAAACATGAATTAAGTCACTAATGGAAAGCAATAGCTATTTATGCCTATTTGAAACTGTAGAGCAGTAATTTCATTAAAAATACATCAAAATAGTAGCCACTATGTATTATGTACCATCATGAAATACTTCAGAGATATAATTTCTAATCCTGCCATAAACTCCACAGACCAGGAGAAATTATTCACCATTTTCAGATTCAGACTGAGGCTCAGTAACTAAATGATTTTGGGGAGTTATACCTAGGTGAAGCCAACAAAATTAAAATCCATATTTATTTGGCTCCAGAATATGTTTTATGATGATAGATAGATAGAGGGAAAGGGGGAGGAGGGGAAAGAAAGGAGTGGAGAAAAAGAAGAGGGAGGGGAGAGAGTGAGAGAAAGAGAGACAGGGAAACAGAGACAGAGAGAAATGAGTGAACAATGTCTTTGGGGGCCTCTGAAACCAGCCACTAAAAAGGGGAAAACAACACGTTTTGATATATGCCACACTAAAAAACTAAATAAATATACTGTTAGATAATTCAATTACCACTCACCTTCTGTGAGTTGAAAAGTAACAAATCTTTCTGCTTTGGACATGAGACTGATTTCAACAAGAAAAGTACTAGCTCTTTCCAAATTACAAAGTCTTTTACTTAAAAACACACTAAGAAGCTAGGCAGTAAGACAGGCTACATGTTGAAAATAGATAAAATGCTTTATTCATTTAGTCACTGAAATAATCAATACCAAGATCCACTGTGTGTCCATCATGCTCCAAACTGCCATACATGCCCATATAAAATAAATAACAACCCCCAGCCCATGAAAGTTATTCAGGGAACAAAAACATAAATAATTAATTGTTTCGTAGAGTGTATGCTAAGAGGGGTAGAAATAGAATTCTGTGGGATTCTGGGGGAGTAGCTAAAACTCTTGCTGAGGGAAAAGGGGGAGATTTCACTGAATATATGATTTTGGAGATACACACACTCAACTTCACTTAAAAAAAATAGGAGTGAAAAGTTGTCACAAAGCTACAAACACATACAGGATATCTTTTACATGTATGTACATTGAGCTTTCTTGACTCACGACCTTATTACTCCATGCATGCTCACATACAGCTATCTCCCATCTGGCCTTGTTTATATTTAGTCTTTTCCTACTCCAAGCATTCAACATTCTGTCACCACCATACTCTTAAAGCAATGCAGTCACGGATTTAGCCCCTGCTCAAGAGTTGCTAAACAAACTCAACTATTTTCTGTATCAAAAACACCAACAATCTATGAGACCCCACCTAAAATTCTACAAATTCATAGCCTATTTCCAATGCTTTCATGACCACCTCTATGTCTTGTACAGTTCCTTTCTTCCATATTTTCAACCTCTCCCTATGTACTGAGTTGCCAATCTTAAAGCAAAACAAAAAGAATCTTCCCTTCACCTCTGCTTTAGATGTTAGGGCCAATGTCACTTCATTCTGGAAATTTCTGATCCCATACTCAGTATTGCAATTACCCCCAGCGATATGCTTTTATAACTTCAAGTTCTTTCCTTACAAAAACACATGATATGGCTGATTACTACATTCTTGTATAACTCTTCAATTAATGCCTGTATGAGAATAAGCTTTATGTTGTAGGTTTTTTATTTCCCACTGAACTTGTGAAGCTTTGTACAATAACTGGCAAAGGGAAGAGCAATATCCCAGGGAAGAAATGATCTTTTAAATGTACAACCGAGTAAATGAATCCTGCCCACTGCACACATTCTGCTCCAGCTGTGTATCATACCAACATGTATCAGTGTTATCCCACCCCCAATGCCCCTCACTCCTGCAGATCTCAGCTCCTGGCAGAATCTCCCCAGGTCCTCTCCAACCAAACTGTGCAAATCCTTCGAAGTTCTGGAAAAGTTGTATAAAGCCCCCTATTTCATTAATCTCTTCTTTCTGATTTACCATACAATTGGCACGTAAGTTGAATAACAATAAAAGAGGAGCTTCTGTATGTTTTACTTCCTTTCCAGCAACACTTTTCTAATTCATACTATTTTACACAAGGATAAAATAGATATCCTTTATAAACAATGTTTATTGCAACCCAAAAATTAAAAATATATTTTTGTTTAGCAATTTTTAATTAAACTAAAATTTCTGGAGCACCTGGGTGGCTCAATGGGTTGAGCATCTGACTTCAGCTCAGGTCATGATCTCACAGTCTGTGAGTTCAAGCCCCACATCAGGCTCTGTGCTGACAGCTCGGAGCCTGGAGCCTGCTTCAGATTCTGTGTTTTCCTCTCTCTCTGCCCCTCCCTCATTCACACTCTGTCATCCTCTGTCTCTCAAAGATGAATAAATGTTAAAAAAATTATATACTAAAATTTCTATTTTAGTTTAGCACACTTTTGCAGCTAATACCAGGCATGATCCAAACTACATATATTAAGAGTATAATGCAAGGAAGTCTGAAGACTAAGAGGCAGAGGGCCCTAAAGGCTCTGATAGACTGATAAGCTCCTCTCTAGTAGAGAGACGGTACCAGAGAGGAAGAGGGAGATAGGATGGTGACCTGAAAATGGAAAGGTTTAAGTAATCTCCCCTCCTCAAGTCTATCAAACAGAGGGGGAGTGGATGCTGCACACCAGATGGAAATGACAATGCTGGTCCAGACGAGGTGCTTCCTGAGAGACAGTGAATGGTAACATCCAAACTGTAGTACCAGACAGAAAAACCTAGAGTAGACCATGCTGAACAGAGGTAGAAATCAAAAGGAAATAAAAAGATTCAGAACCTGCAGTATGAATTCCTAGAAAGGCTAAGGGTCTGGACAGACTAGCAAGAGTCTTCCAAAGCATAGGAGGAAAAAAGAACAAAGGCTATGAGTTAATTGTGTTTACAGGCTGAGGTTTGCACAGGATTGTTTAGCAGTCCAATTGTCCAGACACAGATTGTGTCTGGATGTTTTCTCCCCTTTGCTACCCTTTTTCATGTGTGGTGTATGTTTCATAGGATAGTTTCTGTAGTTAAGCCAGTTCATGAAATTTTGTGGCATAAAACTGGAGGAACGGGCAACCCAGCAATAACACCCATGACACTGTGTATAAATTATATTTATTGTTTAATACATTAAAATGACAGCTTAAATTAGAGCAGATGGTTCTTTTTCTACTGAAAAACTTTGACCTAGAATCCAAAGGAGGAGTTGATTGCATAGCAAAAAACTTCTTTTTCTCTCATTTGACACATGAAATTTAAAGTTTTCAACTGACTTGCTATTTAAGGGAAAACTAGAGGTTGTAAATCTTTACCAACTAACCACAGTTAATATTTTCAACATACAATTCCACATCCATGGCATGTACAGATCAGAGTTAAAGGCACGCAAAGTAATTTGAGAAAAAAAAGAAAAAGAGAGAAAGAAATTCAGAAACACTCCAAGAGATACAGGGAAAGATCAGGAAAACAAAGGACTCAGTGGGATATGCAAAAGAAACTCATAAAATGGGATGACAGAGGAGCACAGAAAGATGATTAGCAGAGAGAATTCTGAGAAGCTGAGGGCGGGGATAGTACCGGAGCCCATGTTACTGGGTTACTCAAGCTGACATTCAGTGGAGTAGGTGATTCACAAAATCATTACCCATTGTTTCCCTTTGAAATGCTAATTAGAAAAACTCTAATATGAATAGCTAGTCCAAAAGCACAAGATGATTTGAATGAAAGGCCTAAGGCAAAATTACAACAACAATAACAGAAAATTATGTTCAGCCTCCTTTCTTGTTCCTCTTACTTGTTTTCAGCGTTGGTGCTTTTGATTTCTCTTGTTTGGCATATCCACCTGCTCTCAGGCATCTTTCCTAAGCTACTGGCCGGCTAGTTACTGGCTGGGAACATATCCCAGCATAGGTTCTCACTAAAAGTCAAAGTATACTCTCCAATATACTACTTTCCAGAGGCGTGTATGTTTTTAAGAAGAGACCTCTTCTTCTAGGGCACCTGGGTGGCTCAGTCAGTTAAGCGTCCAACTCCGGCTCAGGTCATGATCTCTCGGTTCATGGGTTTGAGCCCCATATCAGGCTCTGTGCTGACAGCTCAGACCCTGGAGCCTGCTTTGGATTCTGTCTCCTTCTTTCTCTGCCCCTCCTCTGCTCATGCCCTGTCTCGCTCTCTCAAAAATAAATAAGATACCATATGTTTGCACTCATAGGTCTAACAGGAGAAACCTAACAGAGGACCATAGGGAGGGGAAGGGAGAAAGAGATTTGAGGAGAGAGAGAGACACAAATCATGAAAGACTATTGAATACTAAAAATGAACCGAGGGCTGAAGGGGAGGGGGAGGGGGAAAGGGGGTGATGGTCATGGAGCGGGGCACTTGTGGGGAGAAGCACTGGATGTTACATGGAAACCAATTTGACAATAAACTATTATAAAAAATAATAATAATAAATAAGCAAACATACATTTTAAAAATCTCATAAAAAAAAGAAGAGACCTCTAATATATATAATAAGTTGAAGAATAGTATGTTGTATGCTTGGGAGTTAGTGGTGAATAGGCACTACCCTTCTGAAGCTCAGTGCAGCTCTCAAAGATGCCAGTTAGTAGCATGGCAGGATGAACAAGGAGAGCCTGAGTCAGATACCAGGTGTGAGGGACCATGAGAAGTGAGATGTCTTGGAGAATACAAAAAGAGTGAGAGTAAGGTGTTCACTGCTTCACACTGTCCATGTTTGGTAGGATGCTTTCTCCTAGACAGTTCTTGCCTGATGCTTCTGATGAAAAGTTTAGTTGCATAGTAGTGAGATTAAAGTGACATCTAGGGATAGAACGCACAGTACCTTGAGGATAGCCACCACCTCTTAGGTTGTGATACCTCTACTTTAGAGACTCCACACCAAATAGGATAGTCTTTTTGCACAAGATTATGTATGCCATCTTGCCCTTGTGAAATTGTGTTAACTTTGAATATAGCACCCAAGAAAATTAGATAGTATCCTAAAACTTTTCACCAGTTCAGTACCTTAAAGGATACTTTACAATTTATTATTCCAGGTGGGATATATGCCTTTACTCAAATGTTAGAGTTGAAAAAAAAAAAAGCATAAACTATCGTGTCTCAGGATTATAATTTGAAACATTCAGGCCTCTCATCAAGAAAGCCGTAATTACTGTGAGTAGCATTATCTCTACCAGTTCATTATACTGTCAACACAGTATTGCTGTCTTAGAAGAGATTATTAAATATTGACACAAGTAATATGTGCCTAACACTTCATAGGTATCACTTCAATTCTCAAAACACTTTTAAGAGGTGGACACCATTTAGCCCCATTTTTACTGGGGAGGAAATGTCCTTAGAGACATTGTACTCTTGCTCAGGGTAACAAGGCTGGTTGGTCTTATGGTCATGGTTTAAATCCAGATCTGGTTTGCCTCAGCCCTGGTGCAGAGCTGCATTCTGAGTATTTTATCATCTATGTCAATATATTTTCAAATTCTGTTCAATGAAAGTCCCTGTGTCCAAGGAGCTACCACTGGGGCCAACACAGATAAAACAGTGAAGTGCACCATCAAGTAAAAGTCCTTCTTAAATGCAAACCAAGCAGCTCTGCTTAAATGTAGTTTAGAAATTTAAGCCCAGATTATAATGTACCTTAGAGAAGTAGTTCCACTGCTAATAGAAAGAAAAAAAAACTTTGAGAACTACTGATCTAGATTTTCAAAACCTGACTTTTTTCCATTATACACTTGAATTATTGAAGAGCTGTGAGCACCAGAACCATATGGGGTTCATCAACAACTAAAGAGGAAGGAAAAACACCATTCCACCTCCACATTAATAGAAAATGAACCTTACAGGCAGCTTATCAATAATTAAAAATGAAAACAAGTGCTCTCTAACTTACTTGCAGGCTACAGCCCAATTCTCACACACACACACACACACACACACACACACACACACACACGTATATGAGTCACTGAAATATTTTATCTTTATTTTATATTATAAATTCCAAAAATTTGTAAATTTAAAAATCATTAATTTGATTTTATATTTTTGGGTGAATGCCACCAAATTCTCACCAATGGCAAGTAGCTTTCCTACAGGCTAACTCATGTTTATTGACCATGGATCAATTTCCATCCTTGATCATGTCTCTCCCTGCCCCCCTCTTGCTCTCATTGCCCTTTTCTATAAAGAAACACCATGGAAGAGGAGAGAAGAAGGGATATTGACTCTTATTTCATTATTCCCTGGGGAAAAAGTGATACAGCCTCACCTATAACTCTCTAATCAACTCTATTAGTCTATTTATTTTAAATACCTGCAAATTCAGTATTTGGCATCAGAGGCACAGATTTAAATACCAATTTTGTCACTACACTTGATTATGTCATTTAATCTCTTTGAGTTCCTGAAATTAGGGCTAATAATTTCTGGTGAGCAACAAAAGGTATGCTAGTTGAAAGAAGCAAATATCATTTATCATTGTGATCACAGATGAGAAATTAGAAAGTAGTTATTTCAAAGTTAACATTATAAAATAAAAATATCCTAAATTTAACACTTAAAATATTGCATGATTTTATGTCTAGGTGGTGGGGAACTGATTTCATTATGGTATGATGATTATAATTATGAAGAAATTTTGCTCACAGTGATGATTATAGTAACATATGACTTGTAATCAATGTTATAAAAAGTAAAAGTATCATTCATAAATAATGTTTATGAATCAATACTGGAGTTTTCTTAGCTTAAGAAAAGAGAGTTAGTAGATTTTTCATCTTTTGTCTTCAGCTCTAAAACATTTTTAACAATGATATACTGGAAAAACTTTTGCTCTAAAATATTTGTAATATGGGGCACTTGGGCAGTTCAGTTGGTTAAGCATCTGGCTCTTAATTTTGGCTCAGGTCATGATCTCATGGTTGTGAGATGGAACCCTGCATCAAGTTCTGCACTGAGCATGGAGCCTATTTAAGATTCTCTCTCTCCCCACCCCCTCTCTCTCTCTTCCCCTCTCCCCTGCTCACATGTGTATTCTCTCTCTCTCTCTCTCTCAGTATCAAAATATTTTATTTTTTTTTAACATTTACTTGTTTTTGAGAGACAGAGAGGCAGAGTGTGAGCAGAGGAGGCGCAGAGAGAGAGGAAGACACAGAATCTGAAGCAGGCTCCAGGCTCCAAGCTGTCAGCACAGAGCCCGATGCAGGTCTTGAACTCACAGACTGCAAGATCATGACCTGAGCCAACGTCAGCTGCTTAACCAATTAAGCCACCTAGGGCCCCCCCAACTTTTTAAATAAATAAATAAAAATACTTATAATATACATAATATTTATCTCAAAATATTTCTACTCAAATTCTCTTGTATTAAATTATGTTCTACCAGCCTAGAGCAATCTTTATATCTAATCATATATTGTTAAGCTTTACTGGGTTACAGCTTACAGGGAAAATAAGGACCACAAATTTGAATACATTTTTACAGTGACACTGGGACACAAACTGATAGTATAACTCAAGCAAATCTTGGTTTGCAGCAGGGAAAAGGTAAAAGCAAATTTACTCTTCCATATATTGTATAATAGTCCTTTATAGGCATATGTTACAACATTATAGGGTGAAGTGTACACCCATCTTCAGAAGCCCATTTGCCCAGCCTACTTAGTTGTTTTCTTTGTTGAGGTGAAGAACATGGATTACTCTCATCTGTTTTTCTTTGTGGCCAAAGTCTGAAATACAGCTTATGGAAACTGGACTGGAGCTTCTGGCAATAAGAGTAACACCTAATACTTTACTGAGTACACACTACACGCCCAGACACTATGCTGAGTGCTTTATATGGATATCAGTAATAGCAAACAAAGAGTAGTTATTAAGTGCTGGTCAGGGTTCTAAGCAGTTTTTATATGTTAACTTATAAAATTCTACAACAACCTTATGAATTAAGTGCTATTATTAACCCCATTTTACAGATCAGGACATCTCTTTTCCCTGGTATCACAGCTAGAAGAACCAGGATGTGTACCCAGACTGCCTGATTCCAAAGCCTGAGAACTTAATTTTAAAGGCTACGCTGTCACTTTATGGAGCCCACCTAAGTAGGGACACATGGGGACATGAGACACAATGTTAGCTAGATCTAGAAAAGAACCATCAACAGTATCAAGTCTAAACTCAATTCTGAGTGAGACTGATATTTACCAGGGTCCAAAGCCAGATTGGGCCAGAACAGAAAGTATAGAGGGGTGGCCATAAATCTTATTCATATTCATGGCCCTTTCCACTGTATATGTTAAACTCTTGAGAAAAAACTACCATTGATATTTTAAGAGCATTTCCCAGGTTTATTAAAAAACCAAACTTGCATTTACACTTTCATCTAAGAAGCAGTATTTACCAAATGTCATTGATATTTAAAATTATTTTTCAGAGTTGTAACCTTGACAAAGAAGGATGTTTGAAAACAAATTTTTCATTAACCAGAAAAAATGTATATTATTAAAAGTTTATATTCTGACACATAATATATGTCTCAATATGCTTCTTCAAAATTGAAGCTAAAAATAAAATTACTAAAATCCATTTACCATCCATTCTAAGATTGACACTTAATACTATAAAATTTCCAGAGCTCACAGTGAAACTAAAACCATAAAACCTCTATGGTTGGGGGAAGACCTAAGTGTTTACTGTACCTAAGTGGTGGATATTGCTTGGAAAATTTGCTTGGTGGATATTGCAAACAGAGAATCAAAAGAGTATGGTAGCCAATTTGTTGTAAAATGGGGAAGAGAAGTCAGGTTTAAAGTTTGCAGTCTGGGAAATTTACAGGATACAGATAGAACGAACAGAATTGGGAAACTCGTGGAAGCATCGGTCTGGGGAGAAATGAGTACAGTTTCAAGCGTGTTAAATTTGTAGTGTGGTAATCCAAATTGGCATAACAGATAGTAGAGAAAAAAGGGTAGAAAGGTATTATATTCTTTTTTCTTCATTCTACTTAAATTTGTCTCTGTACAGTTGTGTTCTTTGAAAAATATCTATCTTTAATAAAATCCCAGATTTCTACTATATGTGGTACGCCAAACGGGTTATTAGCCCTCTAAAGAGATCCAGATTTTAGCTTATTTGGCAGTGTCAAATATCATCTATTCCTCTCTATGCACTGTTATAGTGGATTTTTCCCCGCTGTCATACTTTTATATGAAAAGTACAGCTTTCTTATAAATTATTTGTTTTTCAGACATTACTTCTTCCATAATCCTCCTTGAAGTGCCCTAACTCCCTTAATATTATCGCAAAGCCTCTTTTTTTAACCTAATATGTTCTTGAGCCAAATCCTAAATGTTACCATATGCAATTGCTTGAGTCCAATTAAGATGAATAAAGACGTAAGAGACAATTAAAACGCTGGTTTTCTCCAGAGTCTATATATTTGAATAGGAAATAAAGCAATAAATCGTTACCCTCTACTGTGTGATCTTCAAAGTGGGGTGTGTATAGGCACTTTTTTTGAGACTCAAGGATAAACTATGCATGTTTGCATAAAATATTCTAAAATATGCCTATTTAGTATATATACATAATATTTTAGTTCAGTATTTCATATTTGTAATTTTAACATGCATTTAAAATAAATATGTACATGTAAGATTTGCCTTAATGTTTTATACTGATAGGGTATGCAATAAAAAATATTACATCACCACTCTAGAGGATTTTAGGATATCAATATGCTCTTTCTGACAGTCTTCTTTTGTAAAGGAATACACCAATTCGCTTATACAGTTAACCCTTGAACAACACAGGTTTGAATTGTGCCAGTCCACTTATACGTGGATTATTTTTTACAGTAGAGTACTGTAAATGTATTTTCTTTTCCTTACAATTTTCTTAACAATATTTTTTTCTCTAGATTACTCTATTGTAGGAATACAGTATATAATACATATCACATACAAAATATGTGTTAATCCATTGTTTATGTTTCAGTAATGTTCCTGTTCAACAGTAGGTTATTAATATTTGTGGGGGAGTCAAAAGTTATACATAGGTTTTTCAACTGCATGATGTGTTGGTATCCCTGAACCCCACATTGTTTAAGGATCAACTATATACCAACAAGTTACCCGCTATTTAATAGTGAAAAAGAGAAAATATTAGAATTTATTCATCTACCCATCCATCTACTGATATAAGAAACATATCTTAAAAATATGTCTTCTGAGAGAAAACATCATATCCTTATTCATAACTTTATCATTTGTAAATAAAAAAATTCCTTGCACATATTATGTGCCCAGTTGATTTTGTTGAATAGATGTAGAAACGGATCTCACTGGTACAGCTTCCTTAGCAAGAAACTGGAATATTAGATTTAAAGCCAGGTAATCAGATGCTAGCTTAAATGCAAGACATTTTTAAGTGTTAAAGCGGGTCAACAGTGGAATGAATAAGTGCCTTGGGTAGGAAGCTTCTCATCTTTGAAGCTGTTCACACAGAGCCTGATGACTAGCTGTCAGAGATATGACGCAGTGCGAGTGGCTACCTGACTGCATAAGGAGTAAATGGGGCAGCCTCTGAAATATTTCCAATTCCAAGATATTATGACCCTGGATTTATATTTTTAGAGACATTTTGAAAATGCTGGGTAAAGACCTGATTGAATACTTTTAATAATGATATATTATTTGTACCCACTATTGATTATTTTTCTACCTTCTAAAAATCTTTAAATATAAGCAACTCTACTCTACATTAATAGAGAATACTTGTATGGAGAGTCTCTCCAAGCAGAGAGCCCAGAAGTCAAGAGGCTGGCAGAAGTATGAGCACAAGAACAAAAAAATAAAAAATAAACTCAGGCTGAAATAATCTACAGAAGTAATGATCAAAATATGTACAACTGAGATCTTCCTGCATATAGAGTTTTTCCCTTCACTTTATAAGTATTTCTTCCTGAGGTCAATTTTCCAGTTAAGCAAACACAAAATATACACTTAGGAAGCACAAATGTAAGAAACAGAAAATAGGAACTCAGATCAGGAGACAAGTCTCTATAATATTGCCCTAATTAGCCCCATCCAACACTGATCCTTTATGCTGAAGACTTTATCTCCAAAGCATCATTATTAAGTTTATGCTCTTCCCCTTTGTTCTTTCACTACATAACTGGTAATTATTCCAATGTTGGTTCATGCTTGCAGGTTTCTTTTCTCCCTCAGGTGGATTATAGGCTATTTAAAGAGAAAGACTTTGTCTTCTAATTAACTCCCCCCAAAATCAATGGAATGTTAAAAATGGCTAACATTTTCTCCACTTGAAATTCCCTCTTTCTTCTCCCAGATTGTCTGAACACTTTCATTACTACAGAGCCAGCTATTGTGGGAATCTTTCATAGGTTCTATAGTCCTTAGTAATAACTTCTTCTCTGAACTCTTACAGTATTCATTGTCTTTACCACTAATTGGAGTGAAACACATGCCACCTTGTTCTTAGCAACACTTTAACTGTTTGAGCCAAAAAGATACCCTTCTCCTAGAGAGAAAGCATGACAACAGTGTGAACCCCTGATAAGCTTATTTGTCTTCCTCACTACATAAGTAACTTTGAGGAACCAAAAAGTATTGCCCATGATCTAGTGTGAGAGCCAAAAGGTTTTAGCAGGAAGAAGATGATATCCTGACCACTCAGTCCAAGCATATAAAAATTGGAATAAAGCTCCATTCGCTATTTTTAGTTCTACCATAATGACAGAACTAATGAGGCAGGCCTTGGGCTAGGAAGACAAAAGGGCTCCATAAAATCTTACACAAAATCAAAGGTAGAAGTTATTGAGAGCTCTCCAAGGTACCCAAAGAATATAACCACTTCGCCTGCCCACCCAATGGCAAGAATTCTGTTTCTTTGTGTTAAGAGATGTAACTTATTTACTTACTTTTATACTTATTTATTCACTTGTTTTTTTCTGACTTCCACAATTATCATTTCAGACACCTACTTAATCTGAATACTACTGTACCTAACAAACTGCTACAGTGTACCTATTATCTTGACCTAATTATGACATGTCCTTCCAACTAGCCTAGCTAGCTACACTGTTGACCAGCAACAAAATTTCTGGGCCAATTTCAAATAGAAATTTTTTTTAAAGTTGAATTTCCCCAACCTTAAAGGACACTCTTGAAAGAGAAATTGTGTCACTGTGTATCAATAAATGCTTACTGATAATGACTAATTTTTCTTTGACTTCTATATACACAGTCTAGTGCAGACCTTGTCATAAGTGACCACTCAGCAAAGCCTTGTTGGCTGACTGACCTAAACTGAAGAATGCAAACCTGGGGTTTGAGTGGTGCCTGCAAATGAACCAGAGCAGTACACTTAGCTCTTGTATCTCTCTGTGTATATTATCTGTTTAACTAGCTCTCCAAACCAGATCTGGACAGACCTCCAGCTTAGGTTTAGGTTAGTGCTATACAGTAGAATACAATTTAAAAAAAGAGTATTGGTTATATGTGCAAATATCTAACCGTCTGTGTTCCTGGATGCAAAAGAACTCCCACAGAAAACTGGTTTGCAAAGGACTGGACAAAGGATGTGATATATTAAACATAATTTTCTAAGAAGTGCTGGACCATCCCATAAATATATGAGGCATCTCAATAACTCTAGATGAACTATAAACTTATTCAAACCATTTATTTTTAAATAAATTGGTTTAGTCCCTTAATTAATGATTTCTAGGCTAGGAAAAGCACTAATACATTTAGTTGTTATTGTAACAATATCAAAATAAAATATGCAGCAGACTACTAGCCCCAGGCAATGTCACCTAAGTTTTCCTCAGTATTAACCAGGTCATCAAAACTATAGGTCATCATATTAGGATGAATTTGAATATGAAAATAGTAGGAACTGTTACCATTAATTTAAGAATATAATTACTCCAAAAAACAGCAAAAAAATTTTAAGTGGTGTTTTAAATTTTACAGATATTTTCATTGCTATAAAATATAAAATTATCTAATTGTTACATCCTATAGCATTTTATTATAAAATATATATTTTATAAATTACATATAAATTATAAAATATATATTTTATAAATTATATATAAGTTATATATATATATAAATTCTCACTAATTGAAAATTATGTTCCACTACATTTTTATAAGACATTATCATTTGAGTCTGATAATGCTACCTATTTCCAAATCCTACCCTTAAGTTGAATTATTTGGAAGACTTTCTAAGATGTTGATTGTCACTGTAAAACAGTTTCTAGGTGCTCAAATATTTTTGATGAGGAGTATTAGAATATTAACCTCATTTTGGAAATGTCTTATGGGGTTTCTGTGTCTGTACAAGCAAAGTAAAGCATAAAACTGATATACTAAATCTTAAAGCATATTCAGTCAGAATCTACTGTATTATAAAAGTCAAAACCACATACTCTTCAGGCAAAAGTCTTTGTCTTACTTTCACTAAAACAGCTAAACACGTCCTGTTACACAAGTAACAGTAAAACAAAAAGCAACTTTCATCTCAAAGATTCTATGATCTGTGGAGAGCTATATAAAAAATAGCCAGCTACCCAGGTGCCAATCTGAAGGGGTTTTTAAATACAGCTGGAATAAATAGGTTAACTCTGATTTCCATATGCAACTTGATATAAAATTGGTGAAATGTAAATGGCTCTTAGAAAGAACCGTTGGATAGAAATTTTCCTAAATCACACTAATAGTGGGTTATCTCCATTAAGCATTTCTGAACTTCACAAACAGTAAGAGGTAACAATTAGTAGTTGCTCTCCTCTGAGCTTCAAACCCAAGAAATGGATAGTATAGAGAGATCTTTACAAGGAAAGAATAACTTATTTTATAATTTCCTAAAGACTTTCTGGTTCTTAAAGTAATAAATTAAATGTTAAGTTAAAGAAGAAAATCTACAGAAATACTGAAGAAATTTTGCTATTTCCATAATACTGACTACGCTTTAAGAGAGTAAATTGAATTAGCAAGACCATATGATCTCATATGTAATTTTTGGCCAAGAAAATCAGTTGTCTACTACCAACATTGAATATATGTAGAATAAATTCAAATACTATTAGTTTATAGAAATTCTAAATTACCATCCTGACTACAGTAACCACATGTTACATGTTGACCTTTTTGTAGGTAGTTTTTATTCTTAGACACATCAATATTGAACAAACTATAGGCTAAGTCTAGTGAATATGATCCTTCTTTTCTAGACTTATTTTAATACTTCATTAATTGATACATTAATTCAGTATATCAGACTTTTATATGGCCAGCACAATGAAAGATGTTGGTTATCCAAAGACAATACATTTCCTGCTCTCACATCTTGGCTTTCATATTAAATAGCCTGATGCTCCCTACTTTAGCTAGGCCTGTTCCCCATCCCATCCTTACCCCATTTACATTTTTCCCTAACAGGGCACCCAACAGAGCTTACACTCCTCTCCTTCAATAGTTGTCCTTTGTATTTTGTCCCTGGGACCATCTCAACACCTCCTTCACCTCAAGTCTGATGTGGGGTTGAAAGCAAGCTGCTCCTCAGCCATTTATTTCTGACCCAAAAGCAATCACCAAAGTCCTTTTGGTTGTATTTTACCAATAGAAAATTGGAAGAAATATGAAAATATGAAATTTGGGAAGTTTAGAGAATATATGAAATTACTGATTATTTCATTACTCATTATGATACCCTGTATGTCCTATTTCTCGTGTATGGCATCTCTTGGCTAAGACATTTCATCATGTTTCTTTTTAGATGCTCTTTGCCTTTTTCCTCTTAGTGACTGGATTATACTTGATAGTGTCATTCACAATTGTGCCTAAAATGTTATTTGTGCAATTTAATCTCTAATATCTGTACTCTTCCTTTCTCTAAAGTATGTTACATTGGAGAGGCATTACACTGTAAATGTATTGAATTCTACTGAACTGTATACTTAGAAATACTTAAGATGGTAAATTTTATGTTATGGGTATCTTATCACAATTAAATTAAAGAAGAAAACTATATCAATAGAGAGCAATGAGTGAAATCAAGACAGTTCTCTCAGATTTGAAAATCCAAAATCCAAAGCACCATCTTAGGAGTAGCAGGGCCTTACATATGGGTCATACTTAAATACTAGGACCCACTGGCATTTATGAATCAAGAGCAGCACTCCACTGGCTACCATTGTGATTTGCCTTTGCTTTTACCTATTTCAAGTATGTCAAACTCAGTCATTATTAATTAAACACTTAGGTAAACAAACATTTATTGAGTGTCAACTGTAAATCAAGCATAGTGCTGGAGAAGTCACATAGGGTGTGTAATTCAATTTGGGGAAAGTAATAATAGATTTTTGTAAATTGGTAGCTAAACATAACCAATCATAGCATAGTTTAGTAATTACGAATATGCACTTGGGCCTGACCAGCCAAGTTTCAATTCTGGTTCTGCCACTTGCTAGCTGCAATCCTTTTGCTTTTTTTGCCTCACTTTCTTATCCTTAAAGTAGGGATACTAACAGAACTTTATTCATGAAGTTGCTTTGAGAATTAATTGATTTAATATTTATTAAGATGTTAGAGCATTATGTGGCACATAGTAATGGCTAAACATATACTGAGCACCTAACCAAATGGAAAAGACCTTGCTAGAAGTTATGAACATTTGTGTGAACTGTGCCCTAGAACCTACAATTTAACAAGATTTATTTGGCTATTTCAAGAAAACATTCAAGTCCTTGAAAATATCCCCTCCATCTGTGATGACTGAGAACAGATTGTTTAACGAAGAGGAAATATGATGACTGCGATGTTTCCTTGTACCGGACTCAGTGTGGTAAGTTCTCCTACCCTAGCAGCTCCAAGCTGTGCAGAAGGAAGTGAGGAGCATGCTTGTTGTCATGGTACACGCACTATGACTGTTTCCAGAGAGAAAGCACCATTAATATCAAGTGTTATTCTTAGGTTTAAAAATAGGGGGAAAAGCTCAAAAAAAATCCAAAGTTAAAAAAGTATCTGCTCTATCAAACCGGAGTCATGGATGGAATTATAATGATGCTCTCCGAGCAGGAACCTGAGCTTCATTACAAACGTGAAGCCTTTTATGAAGACCAGATGGAAACATTAAATGTCTAAAGAATTTGAGAACATGTTAAAAATGAAAATCCCAATCCAAACACAATAACTATGTCTGATGTGTGCTACTGGAAAACCAGAAAATATTTAGGACATAAACTCCTTGAAAGATTGTCTTTCATTGAAAGCTAAACAACACGTAAGAGATCCCAACTGGTGAAAACTTGGATAAAAACAGCACTTGGACCAGAGCAGTGATGCTAGAACGGCTGACATTTGTTATTATTACAATGTGAAAAAAGAAAACAACTATAAATTATAGATCTCAATTAACAATGAGTTCCTTAACTGAGTCCCTAAAAGGAAGAGGTTTTAATTATTATAGCCTAGAAAACCATATAAAAATTCTTTGTTTATATCAAAACAAAAAAAGTTGGATTGTCTTTCATTTTGCTAATTTCTATTGTATATCTTCACATTTTAGAAATATCCTAATTGATTGACAGGTGGTATGTGTGTGTGTGCAGATTTCCTCACATACTGTAATTTCAGATGCAGCATTATTGTATCACCATCTGACTGTCTATATCCCAATGGTAAATAGGGACACAAATAAGTTTGTCTCATGTGCAATAAAAATATAAACACCTGAGAGAAAAAAATTAAGAAATTCAGTTCAACAGCCACTTACCAGTTACCATGCAATGTAAGATTAAACTTATTGTGATGATTATTTCAGTATATACATATATCAAATCATTATGTTGTACACCTTAAACTTATACAGTGTTACATGTCAATTATATAACAATAAAACTGGAAATAAAAACATTTTCCAAAACGTAAAAGAAATAGAACTTGGCCTCAAAGAGATTAGTCTAATATAATGACTCCAAATATTTTTCCTTCCACATACTGCCCTACCAGTAACATTAATAACTGTGATACTCTCTCTTAAAAATACTCATGTTGCAGTTACTAATTGCCTGGTTATAGCAAAGGGGGAAATATACTCATGTACAACTCCCACTGTACTTTATGAACATCATTTCCACTCCCATTCATGACATAAATGTGACATAATAAGAACCACTGTTGTAGCATGAGTCAAACTTACTTCCAACTAAAAACTCAATTTTCACTTATTACTGTCCTATAACATTGAAAATTGATACAGTTTTCTGCCCCTAGAAATACAACTAAAGCACTCACCAGTATATATATATGTGTATAATATATGTAATATGTTATATGTGGGAAGCGGCAAAGATTCAGCTGCTTGGCCATTTGCTAGCCAGATATGTCACTCCCTGAGGGGAGTTGCAAAAATAGGCAGGGGAGCGCCACTCCCTGTCAGGAGAAGCCAGAAGATCAAAGATCAACCGCTTGCAGGCAGGGTAGTATCAGCCCCTCAGGTGCTGTGCTAAAACACTTTAGTCTGGTTCCTCTTTTACTCCAGTCTTAATCCCTTAACCCTGTTTCCTAGCAACCGACCTAGGTCAGCTGCCTTGTTTTCCAGCCTTGAAACCTTTATAAGATAGAGTGTTTTCTCAATAAAAAAGAGGCTTGATCGATTACCGTGTGCTGTCTTCACTCTCTGCCTCTCCCTCCTGCACTTTCTCTCCCTTCCTCAGGAAGAGAACCCACGAGGATTTTCTGCCCTGCTGGCTGGGGTGGGACACGACAGTTATATATTATACATATATCATATATGTGTATATATAATCTTTCATGGGATGTTGAGGCTGATTATAGCAGTATATGATTCCAAAGTCTTGTAGGAAGAAAACAGAAGAAAGTCAATGAGGGTGGAAATTTAGGAAGCCATTTAGATATGATGGAGGGTTAAGACACGTTATCGAGGGCTAATATGAGGATATAAAATGAAGTATTAAATATGAAATTAAAGGAAAAATATCTACTTGATGCCTATTATATATATTATCTGACTCACCCTTCACAAAAATCAAATAAAATTGATGGTATAGTGCATACAATGGGAGGAACAGACTTGATTTAGTTCTTTCCCTAAGTTAACAATGCAATCAGATTTTGTATTAATCTATTGTTAAATTGTTAAAATATTTTGAGGGGTTTTGTTTTATGTTTTTATTTGAGAAAGAAAGAGAGTGAGAGAGAGAAAATGTGCAGGGAGCAGAGGGAGAAAGAAAGAATCCCAACCAGGTTCCACGCTATCAGCATGGATGCCAATTCAGGGCTGGAACCCACAACCCCAAGATTATGACCTGAGCTGAAATCAAGAGTCCAACCCTTAAATGACTGAGCTAACCAGGTGCCCCAAATTCTAATAATATTTTTAATTTACCTTTACAGATAAAATTGCTTCTTTGGTGGGAGATATTTACGCTTACTATTTTATCTATACCATCATATTTTATTTTTTTAAATTTTTAATGTGAATTTATTTTTGAGAGAGAGATACAGAGACAGAGTGCAAGTGGGGGAGGGCAGAGAGAGAGGGAGACAGAGAATCAGAAGCAGGCTCCAGGCTCTGAACTGTTAGCACAGAGCCTGACACAAGGATTGAAGTCACAAACCACAAGATCATGACCTGAGCCAAAGTCAGGTGCTTCAACTGACTGAGCCACTCACACACCCCTACATCATATTTTAAATTATCTGTTCACATTTCTCTCTCATATCAACTTGGAGACTCAATGGTTAAAAGTGGAATACTCAGTCTGCTCCATTCATTCATTCATTTATTCATTCAACAAATATATATTAATTGCTAATCATGTACTCCTTTGTTTTATAGGTTTAGGAAATTTAGTAAGAAAAAAAGCAAGAAAGCAAGCAAGAAAGATAGATAGATATGACATGAGCATGAGCATAGATGTGGATGTATACATCAAGTGTGGATAAGAACTATAAGATATCAAAACAGAAGAAATCCAAAATAGGGAATGTTATTTTATATAAATGGTCAGTAAAGTCCTCTCCAATTAGATTAATTCAAGCAATGACCTGAAAGAAGAAAGAAATTGGTCCATACAGATATCTTGGGAAAATTATTTTTTGATAACATAAAAAGGCACAGACCTTGATAGGGATATTGCTTATATTGTTTGTTTGAGGCCCAGCAAATAGAAAAGTGTGGATAGAATGGTGTGAGGGGAAAGAACAGAGTTTGAGAAACAACAGTTTGAAAACAATAGGGCCTTACAGGTATGGTACAAAGTTACCCCATACTCTGGAGGATTCTGAATAGATATGTGACACAATGCTCACATGTTATAAAGAACCACAGTGGCAACTGTGTAGGGAATACACTGCAAAGATGAAAGGGTGAAGATCAGGTAAGAGGTTAATTTAACAACCCAGGTATGAGATCATCAGAACAGTGGCAGTGATAGTAAAGAGAAGTGGTCAGATTCTGGATACATTGTGAAAGCAGAGCTGATAGAATTTGCTGAAGCAGTGGAATATGAAATCAGCAAGAAAAGCAGGAGTCATGGAAGACTTCAAGGTTTCTGACCTAAGCAATTAGAAAAATGGAATCACATTTTACCAAGATAGAGAATAAATTACAACAAAGTGAGGAGGAAGTGATGAAAATCATGATGTCAGTTTTAGATGTGCCAAGATATAGCTGTCAAGATGGCTGTTGTATAGGTCTGGACTTCAGAGAAGTCTGGCTAGAGATACAAATTTGGGGATCATCAGCATACAGATATTATGAATAGAGCTATGGCATGTTTGTAGACAGGTAGATATCATCTAGGTGACAGAGCAGGGACAGGTTGCAGAACAAAGCCATTGATGGTGATGGAGATACAGTGTACAGTAGAGGGGTTGACTTCAACCAAGTACACAGAGAATAGATCATAGAAACAGGAAGAAGGCAGGAAACATGGGCATAGAGAAGATGAGAGGTAAATGTGGTAAACGAATAAAAGGTTTGCAAATACAACTACATGCCTGGGACATTCAGCACATCATCTATGTCACATGCTTTGAGGAGATTGGAAATTTCAGCCCCCAAAATATTTCCCTTTGCCTCTGCTCTCTAATGTGCAAAATTCTCCAGGCAAAAATGAATTCTTCTGGTTTAATGTTTATTTCCATAACACATAAAACCCCATGAGTCAATTATGCTTAAATGAGAATGAATGTGTCAGGTCCTCACTGTAAGAAAGCTTTTAATGAGGAGACATGAGGGAGAACTTGAGAGGAGAACTCGAGTGTTTTCCCATAGGTTCTTGGAGTTGGAGGTTGCGAGGTGTGGAGTTGAGAAATGCTGTTGAACCTATGGAACTTGTCCATATAAATGTGCTGTGTAACTCTAAATCAAAACACATGACATACTTGGCTCACATCTTTGTAGCCAGACTACCTAACATTGGTCAGTTGATGTCTTTGTTTTCTCATTGGTAAATGGAGATAAGGATTAGATGATATAATATATATGTGGTATAATCTTTTATGTAAAAACATTCTTTAAATACTGCTACCTTATTTCTTTCTCTCTTGGAGCATATTTCCTACTTGTTCACACTAGCAGACTACTTGCTGGTATACCACTTCCCAAGTATAGCTCACTAGTGATTAAGGGCTCAAAAAAAAAAGTCATCATAACAGGAAAATTCAAGGCTCACAGACATTTGTAAAGAAGAGCGGCATCATTGCTCTGTCAAACGTTAGTTTCATAATCAGATTGACACCACTTGGTAGCAATGAGAGAGCATTATATTTTATTCTTATATCCTTGTAACACATATCTATCAAATAAAGTTACTGTAATGCCAATTGATTATATACTCTCCTTGGTTAGATTAAAAATCCTTAATGGCAAAGTGTTATCATGTTTACTTTATCCAACAATAAACATTTTTTGATAGGAATGGATACAAAAATGATAATGCAAGGCACACATCAGAATTAATTCAGTAAGTGATGTCTATCTGGATTTTAGCCATTGAAAAAGAACTGACCTATACAAATACAATAATGCTTTACAAAACTCTAAACACAAACATCTAAATTATCAGGGTACCAAGTACTTGGCAAAAGCATTTTTAGGGTTCACCTAAAATATACAATTCATTAATGCATCTTAAAGCTGAGTTATATTTAAAAAAAATTTTATGCACAGAACTTCTTAGAAGCCTTTTTTTCTTCTGAATGTCTCTGCCAAGTTACTTTGCAGAAAACCAAAGCACTCTGCAGCCACTTGTATTCAATATTCATACCGTAATGCATGAGGTAAGGGTGGTAGAGCAGGTCATTATTAATGCCATTGGACAAAAATCCTACCAGAGGCAAATATACAGTGTATGTGCTCAGAGGTCATCTGGGAGACAGCTGGCATTAAAACTCAAATCCTCTGAATCCCAAACAAGTACTGTGTTTATAAAGATGGCTCTTTCATAATATTAGGCTCTGCAAACCTTTATTCATATGAAGCAGTTGCTTAATTTAATCTACAGTTGCCAGATAGGGTCCTAAAAATCTTATTTTATCAATTTAGACACAGCCAGAACCTTGGCATGATTTTTATGAAGCTCCACATTATTTTATTTTATTTTTGCATTATCACAAAGCTTTAAGTTTATTTGAATAGCTGCTTTCTCAACTACGTACAAGTTCACTTGAATAGAAACACCTGCCTTAAAAATATAACCTTTTACTGCCTTTCAATTGCTAGGAGACAGAATCAGCCTGATCAATGATAATGGGAGAAGGAAGTCTGTGTCATAAGGAAAACAATAACCTTTATTTCTGTTTTCATCCCTAAATATACTTGGAAATGACCAACAAATAAAGAGCAATTTGATTTAAATGCTGCATAGTCATCTGGATAAAAACTAAATACAACTTTCACTGCACTGAATATTGGTTATAAGAGCTTTCTACTATCTTTCTGCAGAAAGCATCAAGGTGATGTAACGACCCATGGGGGCAGATAAGATCCGAAGGTGACATTCAGTCTGGCCCTGTCTCCATCACAGTGTTTCACACAAGTGGTCCCACTGAGCAGAAACTCCTCTCCTTTTTATGAAATGAAATGTCTGTGGAACAATGTCTGTGGTATTTAATAATGTTTACTAACAGCATGCTCGTTACATACAACCCAAATACAACTGCATCATCTAAGTCACTGTATTGTGTACTCATTAGAAATAGTTTATCATTACTTTCTGTCCTATAATCTTATCTTTGTTCTTCTTCCAGCAAATAGGTTCCAATTTGTTGTTTTTCAACAATTCTAGTTAATTTTATATATATCATATATTAATAGGGAAAAATTGTTTTATTTCTACTTTACTGATGAGGAATTTGAGGTTCCAGAGGTTAAATGGCTACCTCTGTCCCATTTAAAAACAAAACCAAACAAAAAACAGTTTGTAAGTGGTGGCGCCAGGATGCATGTCTAGATTCTTTGACTCTAGATCCCAAGCTCTTCCCAATGCTTCTCATGAATAAACTTTCTTATATAAACAAATAACTAGGAGGTTAGATTCTACTGACTGGGGAAAACAACCTCACTGACATTGTGGTCCTTTGAAAAGAACATTTTTTTCTATTTAGTAGAAACACTTAAAGAAATAGTGTTTCACTGGCATCCAGTTTCACTGGCAAGTATGGAATCCAAGAAGGTAACTGAAATCTTAAAGAATACAGATCATTTTATAGACAAAGCCCTTTGCAGTTGTCTTTGTGAAGAATGAAAGTGATTAGATCCCATAACACATGGTGATCTCTCTTTCATTTTAAATTTTACCTTACTATGGAAAGAATAGTTAATATGGGCTTTAAGATAAAGAACAATCCTAGGAAATGAAGTATCCTATTAAATTAAATGGTTTAATTGAATGACGGTTAATAAAACTCATTTAATTAAACCATGTCATATAAAATATCTAATTTACATTATGATCTATAGGTTATACGTTTTTATATGGAATCTTAAGCTACAGATGCATTAGTGAATTGATGTCTGCTGATCACCTGTTATTGGCCAGGGATTGTGCACACATTAATTTAATCTTCATAGGGCCCTCATGAGATACAAGTAGTATTTTTCTAATTTTGCAGATGCAGGAAGAGGAACCAAGCTAAGTGAAATTGTTTGTCCAAAACCTAGTGTCTGGTAAAAGTTGGAGTTGGGATTCAAATGTTGTGCTCTGCACCAGACCATCCAGCTTCCTACAGTCCCGTGTTGTTAGAAACAACTCTGATTCTTGAGTGAGCGCAGACCTGACAGGGCAAGCTGATAGGTGAAGAGAAAGGCCATAGTTATCCCATGAAATTAAAATTTGCATCTGGATTTCAACAGTAAAATCTCCGCAAGAAGTTGTGAGCAGCTGAGATACCAGGGAGAGAGAGCTGGATCCCTTATTTTTTTTTTGTCAACGTCTCATTGGGAAACAAATAGTCCTGATGGTGAGAGAGAGATTTCCTGTGTAAACTGCAGAGGTAATTGTGGCCCAAATAAGCCACAGAAGCACTCAGGCCTTCCGTACTGTAACAAACAGTCTGAGCTTATTAATTTCTGAAAGAATAGAAAGGGTAGCAGGGAGACATTTTGAGACAAGTGAGTTTTTGATGACACTGGAATTCTTCCAAGGCATTTGTTCCCTGAATCCTACATTGGCTTTTTATATGTGGGATCTTGAAATAAACAAAGCATCTTCTTATGCATGTGTTTTGTTTTGTTTTGTCTTTGCTTTCGAGCTGATTGGTGCAAGCGGATAGAATTACTTCACCGTGGCTCTCTTCCTCTCTCTCTCACACACAGTGGACAGTAACAAATAGCTTTTTGAATTTTACTGGTGATAGCAGCCAAACAAGGCCATAAAGTTTCTTAGAGTGTGTAAGCTATTCACTCTGGGTCTTCTGATATGCATATCAGTATAATTACACATGGTTCATTGGAATGTGATTATCACATGGTAATAAATATATATTTTGTTTCTTCAGTATATGGAATGGTCACACTGCAGATATTGTAAAATTATTTCTTTATAAATTCACAAGCATTTTGATCCTTAAATTGGCACAGTCCATACCCAGTGATGCTTTTCAAATGATGAAAAATAACTTGTGTTTTACCAACCAAGGCTGACAATAATGTGAATGTTTGTGTATGCTTAGAGATTTAGAAAGATATTTAATTAAACAGTAGCATTTATTATGATTTATAATGCATGAAATACTGTGTTAAGAATCGTAATACATTATCTTGGAAGATGAATAGCTAGTGGGCCAGATAGAAATGTTTTGTTTTCGTTTTATTTTGTTTTGTTTTGAGAGAGAGAGAGAGAGAGAGAGAGAGAGAGAGAGAGAGAGAGAGAGAATCCCAAGCAGGCTCCTCACTGCCAGCACAGAGCCCAACATAGGGCTCAATCCCATGAAACGTGAGATCATTACCTGAGCTAAGATCATTACTGAGCATCAAGAGTTGGATGCTTAACCAACTGAGCCATCCAGGCACCCCCAGATAGATATCTTTTCAAAATTAACATTTGAAAATATTTAAACATAAAGCAATTCTCCCCATTTTGCAAATGAAGAATTTGGGGTCCAAGATAATTAACTTGTCTAAAATTTCAATAGTCAGTCAAGAGAAAATACTGAAACCAACTGGCTTTCTCAACTCCAGACAATGTAACATAAAATGAGATTATTAGTAAAAAATAAAACTCAAAATAACATCAAGACTATACAATGACAGAACCTCTGGTACAGTATATAAAGACATTATATTCCATTCTAATGTTACAAGTTTTACAGTTTTAGAAAAAGAAATAACTTCCCTTACTAGGAGTGCTATAGACATCCATCCTCTTAGAAAATGTTATAAGCACCTACAACCAACAATTTATCATTAGGAAAATCATAACTACTACAGATGCCTCTAACCCTCCACCAAAACTGCTCCAATAGTTTAATTTTAAAAATGGGGACACAAACTTATTTATAACTTGTCAATATGCTAGTACACTCTTAAGAATTAAATTAAACCCATCAAAATTGCACCAACATTCTTCTCAAAACTAGAACAAACTATCCTCAAATTCATATGGAACCACAAAAGACCCCGAATAGACAAAGTTATATTGAAGAGGAAAACCAAAACAGGAGGCATCACAATCCCAGACTTTAGCCTCTACTACAAAGTTGTCATCATCAAGACAGTATGGTATTGGCACAAAAACATACATATAGACCAATGGAATAGAATAGAGAACCCAGAACTTGGCCCACAAATGTGCGGCCAATTAATTTTTGACAAAGCAGGAAA
>NC_043707.1:88990071-89040362 GCF_006229205.1 Suricata suricatta
CAATGGAGTTCTACTTGTCAATGAGAAATAATGAAATATGGCCATTTGTAGGAAAGTGGATGGACCTTGAGGGTGTCATGCTAAGCGAAATAAGTCAGGCAGAGAAGGACAGAAACCATATGTTTGCACTCATAGGTCTAACAGGAAACCAGGAGAAACCTAATGGAGGACCAGGGGGAGGGGAAAAGGGAAAGAGAATTGGGGAGAGAGAGGGATGCAAAACCTGAGAGACTATTGAATACTGAAAATGAACTGAGGGTTGCAAGGGAAGGGGGAGGGGGGAAAAAAGGTGGTGGTGATGGAGGAGGGCACTTGTGGGGAAGAGCACTGGGTGTTATATGGAAATTAATTTGACAATAAACTATTAAAAAAGAATTAAACTCAAATGTGATATGGGAACATGCTCATGGAATAGAAATATAATCCCATACTTTAAAAATAAATACAAGTCTCTTTGATCCCCAAACTACTGCTCTCCATGTAAACGTGCTCTTCTCAAACTAAAGGAAACACACATATTGTGTTAGACATGGAGAAAGAAATAGAGACAGCACAAATACAGACAAATATTGCTAATTAGTAAGTCTAGGTAAAGGATATTCATTGTGCTACTCTTTCAACTTTTTGAAATTTTATATCTTCACTCCCACTGACCTCTCCTCGTCTCAGATACTTCCAACCTCTTTATTTGTCCTGCTGCCATTCCTGGACATTTTAGATGAATATAACTTTAATGTTATAAACTGTCTGCAGAGGAGCACCTAAATGGTTCAGTCAGTTGAATGTCTGACTTCAGCTCAGGTGATGATCTCACAGTTTGTGAGTTCAAGCCCTGCATCAGGCGCTGTGCTGACAGTTCAGAGCTTGGAGCCTGCTTCAGATTCTGTGTCTCCCTCTGTCTCCGCCCCTCCTCTATTCGCTCTCTCTCTCTCTCTCAAAAGTAAACATTAAAAAAAATTAGGGGTGCCTGGGTGGCTCAGTTGGTTAAGCGCTCAACTGTTGATTTCTGCTCAGGTCATGAACTCACCATTTGTGAGTTCAAGTCCCACATTGGGCTCTGCGCTGACAGTGCAGAGCTTGATAGGGATTCTTTCCCTAGCTCTCTCTCTGCCTCTCTCTCTCTCTCTCTCTCTCTCTCTCTCTCTCTCTCTCTCTCTCTCTCTTTCTGCCTCTCTCTCATTCTCTTTCTCTGCCTATCTTGCTCTCTCAAAAATGAACAAACATTAAAAAATTAAAAATATATAAATAAATAAATTGCAGAATTCTATGACTGTATCAAGCATAGATACATAGAAACTTTTTCTCTCTCCACTCATTTATCTCTTAAACTGAGGGTTTTCTTTTTTTTTAATAGTTTATTGTCAAATTAATTTCCATATAACACCCAGTGCTTCTCCCCACAAGTGCCCCCCACCATGACCATCACCCTTTCCTCCTTCAGTCCATGGTTCATTTTCAGTATTCAGTAGTCTCCCTTGATCTGTGTCCCTCACTCTTCCCAGCTCTCTTTCCCCCTTCCTCTCCCCATGGTCCCCTGCCAGGTCTCTCCTGTTAGACCTATGAATGCAAACATATGGTATCTATCCTTCTCTGCCTGACTTATTTCGCTTAGCATGACACTGAAACTGAGGGTTTTCAAGTACTTGGATATGGAATCTATGTGAGACTCCTCCAAAGTTCTCTAAGCCTCCAGTCATCCATCTTGTTTTGTTTACCCCGGACTAAGAAAAAGATCATCATTGCCCTACTTTTCCAAAATGGTTCCTAGAACACTGATGTTCTAGAACGTGCAGTTTGAAAACAGTTTTCTTGAAGCCACACTGTCCCTTACTTTTTATTTCTAATCTGTGTAATTCCCAGTAAGCCTGAGTTGGGCGGGGTAAAGGTAAGGAAGAGAGGACAAGCGGGTCTGTCAGGGGTGCACACCATGTTGCAGATGTTCTGTTCCATAAAAGATCCAGAGCAGCACTTAAAACATTTTTTTAATGTTTATTTATTTTTGAGAGAGAGAGAGAGAAACAGAGTGTGAGCAGAGGAGGGGCAGAGAGAGAGGGAGACACAGAATCCAAAGCAGGCTCCAGGCTCTGAGCTGCCAGCACAGAGCCTGATGCTAGGCTCCAACTCACTGTGGATCATGACCTGAGCTGAAGTCAGAAACTCAACCAACTGAGCCACCCAAGCGCTGAGGCAGTCATTCTTACTCTCCCTCACAGAGAAAATGCCTAAATTCTGGCAAGAAGTAATCTGAGATGGTCAACAAATTACCTTTTTTTTTAAGCTTAAAGTACACAATGAGATTGAAACATATCTATGTCAGACAAATTACTAGGAGTGACAGAGACCTCAACCTCAAAGCACAGAACAAGTGAGACAGCACCAAGTGAAAATGTTCACTCCTGCTGATGTCTTTTCTAATGTACAGGGGTTATTAATTCACAATTTCCTCACTCCGCAAGTCATGGACTCTTAATTCCAAATTCCCTGTGGGGAAATCTTATAAAGAACTCAAATTGCCGTAGCTCTTGCTAGTGTTAATATTTTAAATGTTGCATCAGTGGAAAAACATAGATAATTAAATATCCTAATATATAAAATGCAAACATTTTAAAGGCCAAATAACAAATAGATTCTTCTGTGCGACACGTCCACCCAGTTATCAAGAGATATGTGGAGCTTTCCTGAGCTAAAGTACCAACTGTGCTATTTGATGCATGAAGAATAACCAAATAAATAATTGTACAGTGCTACAGACAAATATTTACTTTACAGCAGTACAGGCTAGGTGGTATGATTTGTACAGAATGGCTTAATTAAATAGACGACCATGTAAAACACTTTGCCTCTAGTGAGATATTGTAATTAAACCTGTATCTGCAATATCATAGAGCAAAAAAAATGAAAAAATAGCCAGTTAAAGTAGCCCTACTAGCAATAAAGAAACACATCTGTTAAGAGATGGATGGAGTAGGGAGAAGGGTGCTTGTAGAATAAGTATTAACTAAGCTTCTTTTTCTCTTTGCTCATATCCAGCCAAAGGAAAGATCCTCTAAGAATAAAGAGCAAGAAAAAGGAACCATAGTCATTCTTTCTTTTATTTTTCCAAGAAATATTAAGTGCCAGCCCTTCTTGTAGGTGCCTGGGATGTAGTAAACAAGACAAAATCCCTGCCTTCATGCAATTTAGAAAAGTTGACAGATAATAGAAGAAAATAACCAGTATAACAAACACAACCATGTCTTGTCAGTTGAGTATCTGCAGGTAATGATAACTACCAAGAAGAAAAGTAAAGCAGAGTAAGGGACTAGAAAGTAAACGGTACTTTTTTTTAGATGGAGAGGTCAGAGAAGCCTTCTTTAGCAAGTGATATTTTAGTGGCAGCCCATATGGAAGTAAGAGATTGGGTCATATCAACATCTAAGGTACTAACCCTCCAGGCAGGAAGAACACCAAGTGCAAAGGCCCAGGAGTAGAGACATGTTAGGTTTGTTGACAAGGAGGCTAACATGGCGGGAGAATAGGAGATGAGGTCACAGGTAGCCTGGAGCCAGATAACGCAGGGCCTTGTAAACTATGGTAAGCATGCTGGATTCTTTCTGGAGATTCATTTAAATGCCTCAATCATCATATTGCTGGTGTCTTCACAGTAATGTTAGAGAAGAAGGCATCTATAAACAACATCCAAGAAGAAAAACTGGGAGACACAAAAGAAGGAAGAACAAGAAAAGAAAGTAAATGGGATTTCACAGAGAGGGGATAAACTTTAGCAGTTGGACAGCAGGCAGGCTTGCCGGACCACCTTCCAGCGTGTGTCTTAGGGGTTGTCATCATTACTTTCCAAAGCCCTTTTACAGGAAGTATTTTAAAAATCCAATATATTGGAGACTTGTGGACACTAAAAGGTCAGGAAAACACTATTTAAAGACTTGCATTACCGAGAAAATGCTTGCTCTGGTTAAAGCAATAGACTCGGGCTATGAGGCATAGATTTCCACTGGCATTCAGTTCAGTCTGTAAACTAAGATCATTTCTTTAAAAAAAAATCCTCCAGGACTGTACTCAAAACACAACACAAAGCACCTCTAGTAAATGAGGACTGGGCACTAGGATTTTCCCCAGAGGCACCATCCTCCCAAGCATGTTTGCAGTGATTGTTTGATGCATTTGGGGACTTGTGCACATCAGCTAGTACAATGCATAGCATCATGATGTAGGTGATAAATGTAAAGGGAGACCCAATTTACATACGTTCCCCCCATCTTCCCTAAACAGTAACTTGTTAAGCCATAAGAATGTCATAAGGACAGTTTTCAATGTTATGGGATATACACAATAATTAGAAGTCATTACTCTCAAATGTACATTCCCCTTTTTCCTTCAGTTCTAATCTCCTCAACTACCAAGCCATTCTCCACAATGCCTGCCAAGTCTCTTACCAAACTAAAAGCTATTTATGGCAGTCCCCTCCTCACTACCTTGCAGTAGCTCCCCATCGATGATGGAATAAAGCCCCAAGTCTTGTTCATGATACTGGAATCTCTAAAACATGGCTCCAATGCATAGGCACAGTCTTACTTCCGATCTTTGCCAACTTGTACCTTATGCTGTGACTTCAGTGAACTTTGATCACTTTCCCCCATGCTCTGAGTCAAATCCCATATTTGCTTGGTAACCCTGGGAAAATTACTCATCCTCCCTGTGCATCACTTCTTTTCCTATAAAATGGAAACAATAATACTATATAATTCATAACTAATGGGCTCTTCATGGGACTAAATAAGTAAATATATTTAGAATAATGTCAGATACATTCAAGTGCCAATAGATGTGAGCTTTCATTACTGTTACAAGTTAATGGAATTTCCTTATTATTACTATTTCTCTGACCAAAATTTGGCCTTCCTGCCCACTCTTGTCCTGGAAAACTGCTACTCACTTTTCAAGACCTCACACAAATGTCATCTCTTCTCTAAATATTTCCTATCACAGTGATTCACTTTCTAGACGTCTTTATTCCTTCTCAACAAATGTTTTGTTCAGTCAGCTGTTCAATCAGTAAATATGTAAAGATATAAATATTTCTCAAAATTTATCCAACATAGCTAGCAAACAGTTCAAGTAAATTGAAGAATAATAGGTTTAGCTGAGAAACTAGGCCTAAATTTCATAAGTTTGTGCCTAACTTATGCCTAAAATTTAGAGAAAGGTCAACTATATACTATATTCATTGTTCTATTCTTATTCTTCCCCAGGTTTATCTTGTCAGGTATAAGCTTCTTTAGAGTATGAACTACATTTCTTAATATATTTGCATTCAATTCTTAGGCACAAAAGAACACAGTTCATAAACCTTTATTAAAATGAGGAAAGATTTCCAAGATATAGGTAGAACTAAATGGAGGGAAGAAAGAAAAACACAAGTTTTTTTTCTGATACTAAGTCTAATGGAAAGACCCTTGCTCCCCGGGCAGGCCCGTTACCAAGGGCAAGCAAGAACAGATGGACAGAGTGTGCTGTTCACCAATACATTTGTTCTTCAAGAAGAGAGTGTAGGGAGCACAGGATGTAGTGAAGGTCATCACCAGTAATTTTCTTTACAGAGCATCACTCTGCTGAGGATGGAGGAGAACTAGTGACTGAGTTTAGAACATCAGCAAAGGAATGAAGGTTGAAGAAGCTGGACACTATGGGAAGTGCCCTTCAAGGAAAAGCACTGCAGGAGCTAGACAGAATAATATTATGCCTCACAAGCCATCACTCTTTGGGGTTAGGGATAAATAATATGTTGACCTAAAGACTCTGACATTAATTTTCCAACTCTATACACATTTTATTGACATTCTGCAATGTAAGCTGTGTTTTTTTATCTGTACTTTTTCATATTATCTAACAATGAGTGTGGTGTCTATTGCTGCATTTCAGAATTCTAAGAGAATTTGGAAACTTCGGATGGTGATTCAGAGTCAATTTAATGGCGGATGGATCAGAAATGCATGGAAGAAGCTACAGCAATTCAGAACATTTTTTTAAATATCTGCAACATGTAATCTTGAAAAGAACATAAATTTAGAGTATAAGAATACTCTAAATGAAACTTAAATGAGATAATATATGTGAACATTCTAGTAAAGAATTTAAAATATAGCAGGTGTTGGAAACCACATAGAATCTCTTGCTCACAGCACTGCTCAATTCTATATGTTGAGAGAATAAAAAATATCAGTTAATAATGGATTTGGATTCATGTGGTTCTTATATGCCTTTTCTTAGTATTCATTGAGGACCAAAAACCAGATTATAAATATTATATGTTATATACAGATTGATCATCCAGAAGAATTTTCCAATACCTAGACTATGAAACAGTGTATTTGTGTACTAAATAAGGTTATAGAACTTCTCTCCAAAGTCATAAAAATAGGGCAGATTTCCAAACGTCAAAGATGGGGTAAATGTGGTCTACTCAAGGGTAAAAGGATGAGGTAATGACCTAAATTCCTTCCAGATTTAGGATTGTTTAAATATCCTGATTAGTGACAACACACCAATACCTACTTTTGTCTTCAGATGTTTCAAAAATAATCCCAGAGTCAGTATTTCACAAGTGCTTCTTAAATCTTCTGCCATTAGCCCACACTTTAGAATTTGGGTTTTCAAAACCAGAACTACATGTTCATTTGACTGAAATATGAAATCTACAAATAACTAAAGATAAAAAAAAATTGTTCAGTGGGTTTAGACATAAACTGTATCTTCTGCATTGTTTAGCTTCATCATGAAAATTACTTTAATTTCAATGCTGGAATCAAAACAATCCAGTCTTCTTAAAAGAAGCCTACTGTCTACTGTAATGTAATAACATGTTTTTAGAGACTTCTAAGTGCATATCTTGGAATTTCTGACTTAAATGCATGGTTTGGAAAATACCAATCATTGATCATGAAAGGATAGTTATATTTCATCATGACAAAGGGGCAAAAATAAAATACCTATGCTCTTATTTACTCCTGTTCCTATTACATACGATACTAAAAAATACATAATTTTTAAGATGAGTGAAAAAGTCATTCAAATACATAAGATATGTGTATATTTTCTAAACAGAAATTTTCATGGAATGTTTTATGCAAATTTGAAAAATAATAAACATACACTCAAATAAAACAGTAGAAATAAATGTAATTTTGGACATAATCAGGACCTGAAAACAAACTAATATAGCTTTACTAAGAATGGTAAGAAGGGGAGTATGTGAGTTGAGGGAGAAAAAGGGTGAAAATGAATCATGGTCATAACTCAAGTCATTTTATAAGTTTGGTGACTAATGGATTCTTTAAACCTATATTACAGTGCATTATAACCAACTCATGTGTTTTGTGGGGTATTTTTGCCAATCTGTAGAAATTTTTGTTTTACCTCAGCTAGAAGATCACTCTAATAGCATAAGTTACCTTAGATATCATTTAATTATTCTTTTTGTAACTCTTTGCAAGAAAATTTGTATAATGCATGAGTGAAACTGGCTTTTTAATCACTTTAAAATTTGGGTTCTTTTGAAAAGAAAAAAAATCCAATATTTATAGCTCATGTTCCTAGCACATCAAAAATCTATTCTAAGTATAAAGAAAGGTCACATTATTATATTCAGAAACTCTACAGTAAGGAAAATATTACCAAAGTCTTATGAAGATTTACCATTATCTGAAAATTAGCTTATTAAAATTAAATGCCCTTCTTCTCAAAATACCAGTTTGATGTTAACACAAGTAGTAAAACATATAAGCCTATTGGTTAATTATATAATTTCCATCTCTGTGTTTTTTTTACGAGAACTAATTATACCCATATCCCTTCTCCTATCCAGTTATACTACTTGGCAAACTATATGAAAATACATACACATTCGGGGTGGAGTAAACCAGAGGGAAAGGCGTTCTTCAGTATACACTTATATGTAAATCCTCTCTTTATAAAAATGCTATCATGGGTGGGTTTTTTAAAAAACTAATCATATGCATTCTATGTATGAGACTATAATTAAGTTTTAATTCATCAAAAAGATGACAAGAAAATTCTCCAGTAAAACAATTATATGAACAATAGTCCATTCTCAGAAAACAAAAACAACCATACCATTTTTAACTAGCTAAAGTATGTTCTCGCTAACCGTGTGGTACCTATCAAAGGCAAGCTACATATTTCTAGAGGTAAGTTGAATCTGCTAATGCACTGCGCAGTAAATGAGACAAACATTTCAGATGAGTGGAAACCAGAATTTAAGTAAATATTAACGTGCAAACCCAGATATCCAGACATCCTCAGTTTATAGTGTTGGTTGGCAACGTAATGTGCAGTCACACAGTCACTGTGCTAATTAGAATTGCCTTTAAGAAGTACTAGCTCCCTTTATTCCTCTGGTCCCCATTAAAAAAAAAACTATACAGTTCCCCAATTTTGGAGGGTCTCTTAATCTGAAAGAAAATATATCCTCCAGAGAAATCTGAAATGCCCTAGTTTTGATGCTTAAAGTTTATTTAGTTTCTATTGTGCTTTTTTAAATATTTCATTATCATACTGATTTACAGAAGCTACTCTATTGTATGTAACATATATATTAAAGGTGGCAGACTCAGTGCAATTTTTACAGAAAGTTCTTGAATTTACATTACTTGGCATTCTTAAGTAAACTGGGAATTTATTTATTATTGGCTATAAATCTGAAGTTACTTTTTTTACGAGAGGCTCTTAAAGATAATAGAAATTTGAATCTAAATAAGGCTAATTAACCGTGTAATTTCAGAAGTGGGAAGTTAGTTCTCCTTTTCCTTAAGTAAACTCAATAACTAAGAAACGCACCAGTTTCCACACTACATACATGGCAATGCAATAATTAAGTTTGATTTTATACATTGTCATAAGAAGTAAAGCAGAATTAAAATGAAAACATATATTCTCATACCAAAAGTAAGCTATTAAAACATATCAACAACAGCCACAAAACACACCAGAAAAAGTCAGCTATCACCTCAACAGAGACTAAACAAAAAACTGAATGTTGAAAACTCCTTCAGTATTAATTTACCTAGAATCGGCTTGGTATTTTTCGGTAAGCAGTAATTTTACAGACTCCCTACAGTTAAAGGCTTCTTTGATCTGGAAACAGCGTGGTAGCACAGTGATAATTTAATATACAGTGCACTATGTATTCTACAGCGGACTCACTCTCTGTTCATTTCACACTTGTGATATGCACTACGAACAAATTCAAATGTTCTGTTTTCTACATTTCCGAATCACCGCCGCTACTGAAAAGCACTGCAGAACCTCCACGTCCCGTCTTACCATGTATGAGCCACAGTGAAGCGCCGCCGTTGCCGGATGCTTTTATTCACCAGCAACTTTCTGAAAAAGCATGGTGAGTTCCTTGGTGAGCTGCGTGGAGAAATTTTAGGAGATGTAGGTCTGTTTCCCGGTAATCTTGGAAGCTCCAGTTCTAAGTGCATTTGCTCCTTGAAAGTCTTTATGCAAACCTCAGATTCAGAAGCAGTAAGTTCTTTTGAAGACTCTTTTGCTGTCATGTCTTATGTAGAGTGCTGGCTTCCACCACCCAAAACAAAAACCTCAAACATAGCAGAGACACAGCTGCAGGTTAGGAGGCTGATGAGGCTGCAAACTGTTTTCCAGTTTAATTTCGGAAGCCGCAGCTCCAGTGTTTGAGCTGCTTAGAGCAAGAGCAGCATACTCGAAGAATGGCAAGTCAGGCTGTCACAAGGAGCTTTATCAGCCTGGCTTTGCCTCTGAAAATGCGCCAAAGTGCTTCCTATGTCAGTAGCCTCCTTGTGGATGAGGCTTGTCTGCAAGCTACACACTGACACTCACTGAATTCATTCAGCTGAATATATCAACTCATGAAATATTCATAAGGGCTTCTGATAAATCCTGACATGTATTTTTTAATCTTATCAAAGAAGCTGCACTCACTAATGGATAGTCGGCAAAACCTTGTCACTTGTTTTGTTTGCACAAAAAACAAAACCAGAGCCTGTCCAGCATGAGTGATGTTTAAAGTCTTCATTCAGAATTATCTCGCCCTGTAATGCACACAACACTAACTCCACCTACCAAATGCTTATTGGCCTAGGATTATTTAAATAATCACACCCTGTTTCCCCCTCAACAACACCCTCCACCGTTCAGATTTTCACAAGACTTGTACAGCGACTTGTTCTCATCACAGTGAAAACATTAAATCAGAGGCTGTCAGAAAACTTTGCTAAAACGGCCCCCCAAATTCCATTTCTGAATGAAAAAGCCGATTTGCTGAAGTTTATTTTCCCCCCTCCTTTCTCCAGAAGATCCCAAACAGCAATATGAAAAATGCCAGCTAACAGGAAAACATTGGATTTGGTTCATTCCCCTGAGGAATTTAAAGGCTAATCTTTATTCCAATAAACATTACCCTCATTCTGCTGTTTAAGCTCATTGTTCAAAGGCTGGCCACAGCAGCCACTCGGTTAGTTAGATGCAAAGTCACTTCTGAAAGCCAAAACTCCACAGAACAGAAATGGAGGTAAAACTGGGAAGAACGAGAGCTGCCGGGTGAAGGGCAGAGTCCAAAGTCAAGCATTGTGGGTGTGAGTGTGCGCACAGGCAGGTATGCAAGACAGTGTATGTCTGTGAGTGTGCGCGCGTGTGTGTGTGCTTTGTTCACAAGGGCATACAGATGAGATGTATGGACAGGGGAATTCAAAAAAGTGTCTCAGGTACCAAAGCAGATCATTGGAACCTGAAATTTCATTTAGAAATACACTGGAATGCAGGTTCGGTACTCTAAAAGGCACGTGGAAGTGACAAGAATATGGTGGTGTTTGAAGTGTACAGATGTTGTGAGAAGTCTGTACCAGCAAGGACTGCCACCAGGGCCAACCCGATATCCTAAAATAAGGGAGAATGGTTTTCCTCTAAGGCGTGAGGACTTCCGCCTTTATAGACTCTTTCACATACGTCATATACTCTGACTGAATATCTAAAGTACTGAAACAGAGCAGACAACGACCTAGAAAAAAATAAACCCCAGCCTTTGGGGGAAGTGGGTCAAACCTAATAGCAAGGATTTTCAATCCTGGTTTACAGGTACTATCTTGGAAAGATATTACAATAACACCCTAAAAATATATCATGAACAGAAGCAAAGTTAGGGAATTTCAGAATTGGAATACATCTCAGTAATCACCTTGTTCAGCCTCTCAGTTCAAAGACAGAGAAACTGTCCTAGAGAACTTCAGTAAGTTGTCCCAAGTCACATTTGTAGTTGACATTAGAGCTAAAGATAAAACCCAAGCTTTCTGATTCCCAATTGGCATTCTTAAGTTGTATGAAACTAAGAAGTCAAAAACAGTAATTTTGTCCAGCCAGGATCTAGTACATCTTTTTTATACATTTGAGTATGTCTTAATATCATGGAAGGAAATATGGTTACTGGAACCTATTATTTACCACAGTATGAAAACAAAGCTAGGTCTTTCCTCCAATGATAATGTGATTTAAAGCGGAAACATGAAAATATATGATCCTGCCAATATTCAGAGTGTCTTATTTGAAAAAAAAAAGAGTACTTTGAAATTACCAAGGTTTTTTTCATATTCATTGTTTAAGACTGCCAAAATATAGTAAGCATTTCAGGAAATTTTTTTCCTCCTAAATTATGGCAATTTTGTAACCTAGATTTAGCTGTAGGTAAACTGGGGTTCATATAAGGAAATGTTGACATGCACTTACCTAAAGCAGCATAATGATGCAATTGTAATTACTTTTCAATTCTTATTGGCAATTTATGTGACATTATGTGACATTTCACATTACTCTTTTCATTTTGCCTGCTATGACAAGCCAATGGCCCAGTTAAAGAAATTTGAGAATCATCCTAAGAAATAAAATTCTCAGAAATAAAGTCTGTTAACTCTCCCTACTCTAGATAACATTTAGGAAGGAATACTAAAGACAGTTAATTTAGATACAAAACTTAAAAGATAACGAGACTATTTTAAAGTCTGAATTAGTTAGCTTTGAGGAAAGGAAATATATATCTACAGATAAATGCATGAAAGTTTGGTTCTAGATTCAAAATACCAAAGAAAAACTCAACATTGTGTTAAATATTGAAGTGAAAGATGAATCTAGAAAGTAGGAAACAGGAGATGTTATCTAAGAAAAAGTACACAAAAGCATAGTAAAAGTAGATAATACCCTGCTATATTTTATTAAAGAATATATTGTTCTTTTTTTATGTTGTTTATTTATTTTTCAGAGACAGAGAGAGACAGCTCAAGCAGGGGAGGGTCAGAGAGAGGGAGACACAGAATCCAAAGCAGGCTCCAGGCTCTAAGCTGTCAGCACAGAGCTCAATGCGGGGCTCGAACCCATGAACTGTGAGATCATGACCTGAGCCGAAGCCAGACGCTTAACCAACTGAGCCACCCAGGCGCCCCTATATTGTTCTGCAAGAGAGAGTCAAGAGAACTGGAGGAAAAAAAAAAAGACAAGAAGAAAGCACACAGCTTATGTGCCCTTCAAGAGGCTAGGAAGGAGCTAAAGTCAAAACCATCATATATACATGCCATGCATAGCTAACCCTTGGTACCCCAAAAAGAGAGATGAGTAATTCTGAGTCAATTTATTACTGTGCAGGTAGTTGCCCTTGGGAATTACTTGAGACTTCCAATTAGAGCTATGTCTCAGTTTGAAATAATGAAATTCCTAGTATCCACATCTTGTTAAAGTGATATGAATCAAGAATCTATCATAATAAAGTATCATTAAAGGATATGAATAGAATTATATGGTCAAAAATAATGTATTATATGTATTATTTATAAATATTACAGACAAATTAACAACACTTTGACTTTTCATCAAATTGAAATGGAAAGTAAATTAATTACAACCAAACAAAATTATAAACTTGTAGTACAAGTATAACATTATTAAAGTGTATTTTAAAGGTTGTACTTTGTAATCAAATTATTTCAAATGAAAATAACTACACTCTTTTCACATTCAAAACTTTTCAGACTTTAAAAGTTTATCTGGAATAAATTTTCTCTGAACTAGTGACCAATTTTTAACTAACTGCTATTATAAAACTAAAGTATTTTAAAGGCATAAAACCAGATTCTACGCAATAATATTATGTATAACAATGTTGAAAACAAAGCAAAAAAAAAATATGACTCAACATGTACCATGAACACAAAGCTGAATATTTGAGAAGAAAGAATTTATTTGGAAGTTTGTTTTTGACGAGGAATAGGTTTAAGACCATATTTCAACAGAAGACCCCACTCACCACGATGGCAACTTCTCTCAGTTTCTCTATTTCAGAAATTTCTCAATTTGAAGAAATAGAACTAGAGTTATCCTAACATGACTGAAGAAAATACACCATCCAGTTGAATGGAAACAGTTGCCTAGCCTTCTCAAAGAGGATCAGGTAACTGACCATTCGTTAAGAATTAAGGGATGGCGGAGAAGGTGTCTACATTTATTGCACTTACTGCAATACATTTATCGCATACCTAAGGGTGTCAGACATTTTTGTAAGCATTTCAATAAATTACTTCAATGTTTCTCCATTATAAACATATCAGACACGTAGTATTGACATCTCTATTGGACTTCCTGACGGTATTAACCTCTGAAGTCCTTGAGGGCTGAGCTCAGCCTTGTTCATTTCTAGGACACGAAACAAAGTCTGGCAGAGAGTTGATACTCAATAAATATTTCTAGACTGAATCCATATTATTTTGCTCATTTTCAGATGAGATCATCAAGACACAAAATTGTATACCTTTCAAGGAGTTGACCCTACACCACACTTTTTATAACAGGAACCTAATGAGACAGAAGAGGGAATGCATGCTCCCAGGGTGGTCTTGTCACGTCACTAAAAGTGTCTTTTCACCAGTACTAAACTTCCTGGAGTCTGAAGACATCTAGCACATTATGTTTATAAGATGATAAGAGTGCTTCGCTTTTACCCATATGACACTGTTTAATTCCTCAACATGACTACAATAGTGCTCCAGAAAGATCAGTTTTAACCCTACCACCTATAACATCTTCTAAATCCTTCAGAGAGAAGCTTATACCTCGCTCCTTGAGCATGGTATCACATGGTTCATAGAGATGGTCCCATTCAAGAAAGAAAAGCCCTCCAATGCCTCCTCATTACATTCAGTAAAAGCAAAGGTCCACACAATGGCCTAGAAGCTCCCCATTCTCATCTCAGCACCTCTCTGATTCTGTGTCCTTCTGCATTCCCTCTGACTCTCTCTGCTCCAGCTTCACTGGCCTCATTTCCTTTCACTGAACATGTTGTGGAATTTTCTTCTTCCCCAGGATAGCTGCATGATTTGTTCCCTTATCTCCTTCTAGGGTTTGCCCAAATAACACTTTCTTGATGAAGTAAGTCTTCCCTAGCCACCCTGTTTAAAACTGCAATCTCTCCCATTTTGCATCACTTTCCCTCATACATCTGTCAGCATATAATATAGTATACATTTCTTGTTCACTTGTTTGTAATTATTTACTTCCCCTAGAATTTATGTTTCATGAGAGCAAGAGCTTTGTTTTGTTCACTGGGACAGTACTGGCCACATAGTGGATATTTAAATAAACATCTGTTGGATGAATAAATGAATGACCTCTTCAGTGCAGAATAAGACAAGGGAGGGAGTAGCAGGCAAAAATGGGATAAATGACCTCTCTCAGAGGAGAGCCAAATCTATAGTGGTATAAAGCCATAACCGTTCCACAATGCTGTGTATTATTTTATGTCATTTTCACACCCTAAATGTGTTCAACATCTCTACCTTCTTTTTCAAGAATACTGTCTCATCCATTAAGGGTAAATTCAAATGAAAACTCTTCATTGAAATCTTTCTCAGCTTCCACAGGCAGAGTCCACCATTTCATCCAGCACTGGATTCATCTTCAGAATGTCTCAGAGGGTAACGTAGTACACATTAGTGCTTGTCTCCTGGAGTAACCTATGAACACTCCAAGGGCATAAACTATTTTGCTCATCTCTTTGTCTCTACAGCCTGACATTGCTCTGATTGATTAATATTGGCTGACTGGAACTATGAATAGAAAATGAATGTAGTGCCCCAAACCATGCCCTCCTGTCATGCTCAGATTTTCTTGCTGTCTTGAAAGCTAGTCCAGCCAATATCCTAACTTCTTGAACTTGAGCTTACAGATGTTTCCAAGATGAGCTTCTTAAATCATAGCAGTTTGGCTATGTTTTCCATTTTAACTAGCGCTTCTTCATTCTTTAAAGAAATTATTACTGTTATCATTATGACTGTTACTATCATTCACATTCTTACTGCAGCAAAAGCAGAATAGCCATGGGTCACACCCTCTGTTCATTAGGCGGTGGATAGGCAGGACAGACTTGCTAGGCCCTCTCCTCGTGGTGCTTTCTGGTTTGGGCAGAGTAATTAGGTGCTTCTTTCACAAAGCACATCCTGTGAAGGCATACTGCATAGACAAAAATACTAAGGAAGCTCCTCTCTTTGTTTCCTAGGTCATTGTTAACATCAAGAGATATTAGCAAAGATGAGTCAGATACCTAAATGCTAGAAGAGAAACTGTTCCCATGGTAGGTGTTTTAAAATCTGCATTAAAAGAAGGTATTCCAGTTCCCAAGGATAATACTAACCTGTCAGCAAATTACCTAAAAGGGTGATTTCAAATGAATAGGATATTAGGGACATATATGTTAAAAACAAAGGCACCTTTGGAAAAACCTCTTTCTAAATGAGCTTGTGTCTTTTTATTGTTTCTACTCTGTCAGCAGTCTTCTGTAAAATATGTTTAAAAAATGGTATGGTATTAATCTACAGTTAAAAAATTTTAATGTAAATAATTATCTGGGTAAGACCAATTAACTGTGATACTACAGAGATCATAGAAAGAGTGTAGCACACATAAAAACTAAGTCAAATTCCCTCCATTGCTCTTAAAAAGAGACTAATATCTAGGGATCCATTTCATGCTTACATATATATTTGCAAGTATTTAACAGAAACAGTATTTCCCTAAATTAGTGGTGTAAGAGGATGAATCTAAAAGGATACTGACTACATATGAATATGGAAAATTATTTCAAAATAGCGAATTAGATATCATGATTGGCTCAGTTAATTTCAAGTTTGTTTATTCACCACATACTCTGTTAATTTAAAATCTGGTCATATTAGAAATTTTTAAAAATTCAGTAACAATAGTCCTGATAGCTCTTTGACTTATAATGAAGAAAATGGAATTTTATATATCAAGACTGCATGTGAAGGTCTATTATTTAGAGGTAACTCAAATTTAATTTCCTATAAATATTTCATACCATTGAAGCAGTGCAATATTAGCATATGTAAAGTCTAAGAGTGGGGACATTTTATATGCATGCAAGCCAAACTCCGGAGCAAAGACTTTTAAATAGAATGTATATTTTTATAAAGCTCCCTTGGTTACTTTTTGTCTCTCTTGTTTTCTTTTTAAATTTATCATGCAATAAGACTGACCTTTTTGGAGACTGTGTTTATGAAATGTAATGTTAAGTCTGGATTCATGTAACTCTATCAATATCAGGATAGAGAGCAGTTCTGTCAACCCCAAAACTCTCTTGAGCTGTGCCTTTATGGTCATACCTTCTTTCCACTCCTCATTCCTGGTGGTCCCTAATCTATTCTCCATCACTGTAATTTTGTATTGTCAGTAATGTTATAGATACGGGATCGCACATTACTTTACCTTTTGAGACCAGCTTTTTTCACTCAGTGCAATGTCTTTGACATTTACAAAATGTTACATTTATTAATAGTTCATTCCGTTTTATTGCCAGATAGTTTTCTGCTGTATGGATGTACCACCATTTCTTTTTTACCCATTCACCACTGAAGGAACATTTGGGCCACCTCTAGTTTGGGACAATTATGAATAGAAATGTGATAAACATCATGCACAGGTTTTTCTGTAAATATATACCATCATTCCTCTAAGGTAAGTACCAAGGAGCTGGGTCCTATGTCAAGTGTATGTTCATTCATCTTTATAACAAAAGTTCAAATTGTTTTCCAGAATACTCGAATCAATTTGCATTTCTATCAGTACTACGTGAGAGTTCCCAGTTCTCCACAGATGTGTCATCACTTTGTCTTTTGAGTATTTCAGCCACCCTAGTAAATGTATAGTGTGTATCTCATACTGCTTGTGGTTTACAGTTTCCTATTGGCTAATGTTGATCATGTTTCCATGTGCTTATTTGACATCAGTACAGCCTCTTAGGTAAAGTGTCTGTTCAGGATTCTCACCCATTTTCAATTTAGATTGGTTTTTTTCCTAATAATTGAGACTTCTTCCCCAATCTTCCCACTAATGTTTACTTTTCAGAGTTCTCAAATAGTTGATCCATGCATTCTGTCCAGGATTTAAAGCTGTATTTAGAGGTAGAAACAGAATGAAGCATGATTACTCCCATCTTGCCAGGAAACAGAATCTTTAACAGAATAATATCAGTTACAAAATCTGAAAGTTTCAAATTGGTTTTGCAGTTTATAACACTTTTACATTATCAACACTCTTCCTGAAGCCTTTAATGTTTCCATTCTTGACTTGGCCATTCCTTTACATCTGTGGGACTTATATATGGACCATCAGAGTGCCTTCCTAAAACACACTCTTGCCGTGATTAGTCCGCAGTGCCACTACTGAGGGCAAGGGCGCTATCACTGAGGAACAGCAAAAGATCTGATGCATTTTGTGGCAAGTTAAAAAGAAGTCCTTCCTGGGGCGCCTGGGTGGCTCAGTCGGTTGAGTGTCCAACTTCAGCTCAGGTCATGATCTCACAGTCTGTGGGTTCGAGCCCTGCGTTGGGCTCGGTGCTGACAGCTCAGAACCTGCAGCCTGCTTCAGATTCTGTGTCTTCCTCTCTCTCTGCCCCTCTCCTGCTGGCTCTCTGTCTCTCAAAATAAAAGAAAGACATAAAACAATGAAAAAGAAAGAGAAGTCCTTCTAGAAATGGATTCTAGGTGACTTCCAATCTCTCACCCTGACCATTTCCCCAAACAACAGTTTCCTTTTTCCACTGTGGCATCATGAATACTTCTGAAAGAAATCTGATCTTTTCTCTCCTTCTTCCTTACTTCTTTCTATACTAATTCACACATGCTTCAAAGATACACTTACTGGGGTGCCTGAATGGCTCAGTTGGTTAAGCGTCTGACTTGGTTTCAGCTCAGGTCATGATCTCACGGTTTGCAAGTCTGAGCCTCACACTGGGCTCTATGCGGTCAGCTGAGATCCTCTCTCCCTCTTCCTGCCCCTCCCCTGTTCACTCTCTCTTTCTCTCAAAATAAATAAATAATCTTTAAAAAAATGTTTTTAAAGATATACTTATTAACTAGATACTATGTGCCAAGAATATGATTTCCTATTATCTTGGGTAAGCCTGTATTATTGCTTGACTTTTTGATATTTGTTATTCAACATAAAATCATAATTCTAAAAAGCTTTATGTAATTTTTGTTTCATCAGAGACTTGATCAATTTTTCAATTACTGTCAATTAACTTTTGTTTATTTCGCATTTAGCAAATCTTTATTCTGTACACACATAATAAGTCTTCATTGGCATGATGACGTATTAGCTGAAAAAGTTTCAGCATCAGTTTTATAACTGTTTTCTTATATGTACATGCCTTACAAAAAACTCTATGCTCTTAGAGTAAAAATCATAATATATTTTTTTCTTTATTGAGTGGTTAACATTTTTATTTCAAAAATCTGGATATCATATATAACACTTTCTGAAAAGTAAGACACTGTAATTAAATAAATTCTATGGGTTTTTTAAATTAAAGTGTATTTATTTGACATTAAGTTTTATGTGAAGTCAAAACTAAAATATTCATAAATATTCAAATTCTTTATGTGTTACCACTTTATCTAAAACTCTTGCACACAATATACAAAATGCTTTGTGCATAATAAGTGAATGTTTAAAAACCCAGGAATATGAATCAACAGTATGCACTTAATAAGTGGTATTAGTTCAGTGTCAACTATGAGTCAGACGCTGTGCTAATCTAAGGAAATTGCAATGAGTAAGCGAGATCCCCATCCATCCTCATGGCAGTGCTACATCCATTCTAATGGCACAACTATCACAGGTCAATTCTAATCATAATTCTAAACTTATCCGCCTCCTTATTTGCCTGCTCTCCTTTGAAAGGAGGTCAAAACCAGGTTTTCTTCTATTTTCTTCAGTATTTGGGTCCCTCTCCCTTTCATCCAGGCTGTCTTATAAGATAAATATGGAGGCACTCTTTGTCCAGAGTTTCTAGAAGGTTTTTTCCCCCTTAGTATATCCTGTTAGTCCCTATTCCTTGCTCATAGCTCAACTTATGATTTTCTTTTAAATATCAAAGAAATGTAGATGCCCATCCAGTGACATATATCAACCAATGCAAACAAAGAACAAACAGAACCTTTTGTTTCATCTCTCTGTATTCTAACCAGGATATAGGTGATTTCTATACTTTTTTTTTAATTATTTTTAGTGGGTTTTTTTTTTTTGAGAGTGAGAAAGACATACAGAAACAGAGCACAGGTGGTGAAGGGGCAGAGAGGAAGGGAGACATAGAATCTGGGGCAGATTTCAGGTTCTGAGCTGTCAGCACAGAGCCCAATATGGGACTTGAACTCACAAACTGTGAGATCATGACCTGAGCCGAAGTCAGATGCTTAACTGACTGAGCCACCCAGGTGCGCCTGTCCAGTTTTTAAAGTAAATGGCAAGTGGTTTTTCTTCCTTTAGTTCACCAAAGTCTGACTCCCAATAATGTCCTCTCATTTGTTCTAGGTCTGTGACTGAGATTACAGTAAGTAAGTAAGTCACATGATAGACTTTCAAAGATCTATCCTCTAATACTTTTATGTTACACCTTAAATAACTACAGTCCTTTCAACTATCCTTTATCAAACACAGATTGGATAATTATTTTTAACACTTGGGCTGAACCTCTGACATGAATAATCGTAATGGAAGAGGGAGTACTGGTTGGCTGTAATTACCATAACAAATACCACAGGGGGGATTAAACAACAGATATTTATTATCTCACAGTACTGGAGGTCAGAAGTCCAAAAGCAAGCTGTCAGCAGGGCTGGCTCCTTCTGAGGGTTGTGAAAGAAGGGTCTGTTCTGGGCCATTCTCCTTGGCTCATAGATGGCTACTTTCTCCCTATATCTCATCACACCATCTTCCCTTCATGCATGATTGTGTCCACATTTTCCCTTTTATAAGACCACCAATCCTATTGGATTAGGGTCCATCTTAATGGCCTCATTTTAACTTGATTACTTCTGTAAAGATCCTGTCTTCAAATAAGGTCACATTCTAAAGTAATGGGGGTTAGAACTTCAACATATTAGTATGTAAGGGACACAATTCAGCCATAACAGTCTACCTTCTGACTGCTCAAAATTCATGTCCTTCTCATATGCGAAATACATTCTCCCTATTTTAATGTCTCCAAAATTCTTATCATTCAAATATCAACTCTGAGTTCAAACCTAATTAAATCATCCAAATCAGTTATGGGAAAAATTGGGGGCAAGATTCATCATGGGACAAAGTGTTTCTCCATCTGTGAAACTATGAAACCAGACAACAGAGGTTGAACAGGTGTAAGATAGATATTTCCATTCCAAAAGGGATAAACTGAAAGGAAGAAAGGGTCATGGGCCCCACGTAACTCTGAAACCTACTACTAAAAATCTGAAACTTGAAAATAAACTTCTTTGGCTCAGTGTTTGGTCCTCTGGGTCCTCAGTCCTAAGTAGTAGGGGCTCAGCCCTCCAGAGCTGAGCAAGTGGTCCACCTTCTGAAACTGAAGAAGAAGCCTGCTTCTAGAACCAAGATGGAAATGCCTTCCTGGGTTTATGCCTTCTGGGCTTATGGTGTCAGTAGTAGCCACTGGCCTCTGAATTGCCTTCGAGGTTGATTTTCACTTTTCTTGAAGGATTACATATGTTTGCAACTAAATGGATCTATCAGCCTGCTACCTCCCTGTGAAATCTCAGAAGTATGATAGCCTTTCTTCATTTCAGTCATTCCGTCTCTGTTTCCTTTCTATTCAAACTGGCAGTGTTTCTGTTATTACAGATCTTTTTCAAAAAGCTGGAGGTCTCCCATGCAATTCACAGGGGTCTAAGCCATCAGACAAAAGGGTCCTCCACAGTTCCTTCCTGGATAACCACATCTCTATCCCTGACTTTTGCAAAGACAATTGTTTGGATCCATGAGTTACATGGTTGGTTGTCCAGCAAACCCTTGATGTTCTCTCTAGAAAACATTTTTTTCTTGTTTTGTTTGTTTCAATATGAATAGGCTGAGAATTTTCTAAGTCTTTAAGTCCTGGTTTCTTTTTACTTAACACTTTCTTCTTCAATTTATCTTTCTCCTCTTTTATTTTACTATAAACAGAAAGGAGAAACCAAGCCATGCCTTCAACACTTTGCTTAGAAATCTCCCTGGCTGATAATCCAAGTCTGTCATTTACAATTTCTACTTTCTACCCACAAAAAATTAGAACATAATTCAGCCAAGTTCTTTGTCCCTTTATAACAAGGATCACCTTTCCTCCAGGGTACACTAATGTGTTCTTCATTTCTACCTGAGACCTCAACAGAGGCACCTTTAACATTCATAGCTCTATCAAGTCTCCTCAAGGCAATCTAGTCCCTACCTACAGCCCTTCCAGTCCTGACCCACAACTTGATTCCAAAGCCACTTCCACATTTTTAAGTATCTGTTACAGGGGCACCTGGGTGGATCAGTCAGTTGAGCGTCTGGCTTCAGCTCAGGTCATAATCTCGCAGTTTGTTGGTTTGAGTCCCGCATCAGGCTCTGTGCTGACAGGCAGCTCAGAGCCTGGAGCCTGTCTTTGGATTCTAGGTCTTCCTCTCTCCGACGCTCCCCTGCTCACGCTGCCTCTCTCTCTCTCCAAAAAAATAAATAAAAACAATAAAAATTTTTTTTAAAAAAGGTGAGATGAATTACCTAACATCATCCAGTTCATAAGGATTTGAACCCAAAGTCACTGAACTTTAGAACTCCTGCTCTTATCTGTTATACTGCATTGAAAAGGAAAATGAGAAGGAAACATATGAATATGCCCTAAATATCAAGAATATTCCATGAACTTTAATTATGTTACATCCTAAAACTAGAATTGCTTCTCCATAAATGCCATATTTCACAATAGAAAATAATTTAAATATGCAACAAAAATTATTAGTTTCACCTAGGCAGCAACTAACTTCACTAATGAGCTATTTTTAAAATAGTTTTGTCTGAATGTGCTCTTTATTAGTTTTAAGTCAATTTTGAAAGGAAAAATATTGGCTGAATGGGTCTTGGCATGTTCATTCATTTGTAACTCAAAATTAGAAATTTATTTGACTTTGACACGATGTTAAAACCTAGGAATTTTTCTCATATACCTCCTTTTGTTTCTGATAAGTATTAAAGACAGAAATCCTACTATGATTCTAGTTCTAACCATTTCAACTTCTGATAGACAATCTTGAAACTTAACATTTTGGGACTCCCAGGTTAAAAACTTAATTCTCTTGGTTATCATGACTATGAACAGTGTTTTACCCCACACTGAGTTTCAAGTTCTGGGCTCAGATTTTAAGCTGTTTCATTTGTGCTACATTAGCTACAACCAATATTTTTATTTTATTTTGGCAATTTAGAAATTTTAGAAGCAAGGAACCAAATTCTTAAGGATACCACTTTTGCTTAATCTCTTTAAAATTTTCTCTTCTTTTCTTTGGACTGCAGGCTCACTTTTAACATAGACTCTAAGATGCCACTTCACACCAACCCCCAAAGTAAAATGTAGGGACTCTTTAATTCCATTTTCCAATCTGTGCTAACACCACTTCTTGGTTCAGTTTTCTGGATTTCCAAACACATTTTGGGATTCAATTTGGGTTAGAGTAGCCACTGAAATTCATGGACACTGCTTACCATACACAAAAGCCAAAGAAAATTTCACCTTAGAAAAATATAGGTTCAAAGTGAAGCATTTTGAGAACATAAATGAGATTCAATAAAAAGAAAGGAACCTCCTTCCCCTTGGTAGCAGGTGACTTCTACTCTAAAGTCACAGCCCAGAGACTGTGGCTGTAGCTTCCATCGGATTATTTTTTACAGCTAAAGCAATGTGCCTCTTAAGGCAGAGATCCAAATTTCTGAATCGTGATGGCAACAGCTGAAGACTAAAGATAGACGGTCAAAATAGCATTTTCTGTACATTTTCAGTTGTTGAAAAACCAGTTACAGTACATTATGTATGAAGTATATTGTTTTAATCCTCTGATGGCTCCACTGGACCCATAAATCTGTCAAGATTTATGACAGAAAGTATTATTTCCTGCCTTTATTACATAGACATCTTTAAAATGGTGATGGCTCCTTTTCTTAATATAATATTTTCAAATGTGTTTTATATAGGTGCCTACAATCTTTATGAGCAAAATGTTCTTGTTTCAAATAAATGTTGAACTTACACATGGCCCATTACATGGCTAAGCACACTCACCTCAGGGGCTATTTGCTTTTACCTGTGCCTAAAAATCCCCTGCTCTAGATCTTTCTATGGTTCCCTCCATAGCTCCTCAGAAATCTGTTCACACATCTTCTCCTCAGAGAGTTTTTTCCTACTTAGTCTCCGTAACACAGTACCTCCATCCTCCCTCTCCCTGGCTGCCTTTTTGACAGCATCCATCCCTCTCTCACATTGTTGGCTGTCTGTCTCTCCCACTAGGATGAAAGTCCCATGAGGACGGAGACCTTCAGTTTTATTTACCACACTGACTCCAACACCTCAAACAGTGTCTTATATATAGTAGGCGTTTAATAAATGTCTGCTTAATAAATAAAGGCCACTTAGTTAAATGGTAAGAACACTTATCGGTGCTCTCATCAATTTCCATCTATCCCCTCATCAGTCACCTCAACCAAGGCCTTAAGCAAATTCATTCTTACAGCCCTGAAAAGAGATGCAGAAAGACATGTGTGAAATGACAGGCCAAAGGCAAGGATGAGACTTGTCTTGAATTCTCCACTATTACTGGCCTTTGAGCCCTACCACTGCTGAGGCACCATGAAGCCTAACCTTCCACATTCAGAGAAATATCTCAATTATCTATTGCTTAGAACACTTCTTGTTAAACAGAAGGCAAAGCAGAAGTGAACTTGCGACCTTCCCAGTGGAGTTGCTGCACCACCACCCAGCAGGACTTGCTCTTTCAGACAGCACAATGGTAACACTGTGTACAGAGGCACCATTCACAGCAGACCCAGGAGCTCCGCCAAAGGCAGGAAGGCAATCTGCATAGACTTCTATTTGCTGAGAGGGCTTTCTTTTCACTTCAAAATGAGAAGCAAGCAATTTGGGGGATGGTGACTGTCCGAGTAGCGTTACCTGTCCCATAGGTGGAAAGACCCAGGATGTGAACCACTTCTTCTTTTCTAGGGCGTGGTTCTAATAAGGAGATTTATTTTAGTAAAGTAATAGAAATGTGCTTTGAACTTGATATTCAAGGTTTTCACAGCTCAATAAATATTGGAGGAAGATGATATGATGATGATGAAGATAAAAGTAGCAAAATGTTTCAAATACAACTGAGTTAGATGACAAAATATTTACTAAAGGGATAATGGTTAATTGGACTTTGAAGTATACCTATTAAAAACCCAGATGTGGGGCACATGGGTGGCTCAGTCAGTTTAGCATCCAACTCTTGATCTCGGCTCAGCTTATGATCACATGGTTTGTGGGATGGAGCCCCATGTCAGGCTGTGCTGACAACACAGAACCTGCTTGGGATACTCTCTCCCCCCTCTCTGCCTCTTTCTGCCTCTCTCTCTCTCTCTCAAAATAAATAAACTTATAAAAAATCCAGATGTATAGAACGGAATGAGATGCCACAGTGAGAGACCCTTAAATTTGTATAAAATTCTAAATAACTCCGTATTCAAAACACTGAGCTTTTTTCCAAGGAGATTTTTGGTAAGCATAGTAATTCTCCTTTCAATTCTAAGCTATCATTTATATTGTCCAGAAATGCTGCATTATAATTAAGAACTATTTTGCCATAGATAACATTATATTTCCTAAATAGTACTCTTGGTGGGTTTTTTTTTTCATTAAGATTACTAAGCACAAAAATACAGCAATCCATAAAAAAATCTGTAAATGAAAATACTTATGTAGAAACAAATTAAACTGCTGGTAAATTGAAGAGCAATCAAGTAGGAGAACGACCTAAGAGAATGAATTATTTATCAGGAGCCTGTGCCTTGAGATCTAACATAAGCCAGCTTCTTCATCAACATAGGACAATTGGTTCAAGCCTTCTGTTTCTCAGTCCCTAGAAGATGCAAATATTCATACCTAGTATTTTGCAAGGTAATTCATGTAAATTAACAAAGTACAATTTAAAATTTAAATAGCATTGCATTCCAATACAATCCGGTAGGTACATACATTTGGGTAGTATACTCCCTTGTAGGATATAAAAAGTGGTATAGAAATTATCATATTCATTTTTAAGTATTCCCTGTAAGGAGGGAAATTCCAACCTCCATGTGGCTCCTTAGTTTTTGTGCACAGTTCTTGGCTCCTTAGTTTTTGTGCACAGTTCTCTGCTAGGTTTGTTTTTGTCCACTTTCCCAAATTTAAATAAAGTGAAACTTCCTCCTCAAGGCCTAAGGCAAAATTTTCAAAGCAAAGAGCAAACATAATAAGAATAATATGAAGTTAGGTTCTGATGATTAGTATATGTAACATTTCTTGGATAAAGACCAAGGACAACATATCACTGTCTCTATTTCCCTATGGTAACCAGAATAAGGCTGGATCTAATTGGTTGGTTGGGTTTTCTTTTTCCATTACAAAGTGCAAAAACATACACAATGAGAATAAACATTTGTTGAGGCATTATTTGTACTAAATGCTTGAGATACTATCTCATGTAATGCTTAAAATAATTCCATGCTGTAGGTTTTCATGAAGAGAAAATTTCATAGAGAATAATTTGAGTCCCAGATATTTTAATAAATTTACTCAAAGTCAAAGCACTGACAATGATGCCCATGAGGCTCTTCTGTCAATTATTCTTTGTTCTTTACATTATACTAGTGCTTCTCCAAGAGTGTTGATCCATAACTGGCACAACTAGCATCACTTTGGGTTATTTCCCCAAGTGTATTCTGGACCTGTTTTTATTATTTTTTAAATTATTTTTAATGTTTTTATTTATTTTTGAGAGACAGAGAGAGGCATCATGAGCCAGAGAGGGTCAGAGAGAGAGGGAGGCATAGAATCTGAAGATAGGCTCCAGGCTCTGAACTAGCTCTCAGCACAGAACCCAACATGAGGTTCAAACCCATGATCCATGAGATCATGACCTGAGCCGAAGTCAGATGCTTAACTGACTGAGCCACCCAGGCGCCCCAAGGGACCTGCTACCTACTGATTCAGAAGCCCTTAGAGTGGGACCCAGCAATGCGCTTTCATAAGTTTTCAGGTGATTGTGATGCACACCAAAGTTTGTAAACCATTACATTCCACCATGTTTTAGAGTTGATCTTATGGAATTCTAGCATATAATGAAACCAAAAGTAAAAAGGGGAAAAATTATATAGTTAGTAGGTCAAATTTCCTAAATATAGATTTACTGAGTGAGATAAATCTGCCTTCAGCTAAGAGAGTGAGTGTGGCATTCTCAAGTTCAGAAATGCTGAGGTCAGAATGACAAACATGTGTGATCTCAGGTGTCAAGTCAAATCAATTTGGTTGTAACTGTTTGAAACACCAAGATGAGATAAGAAGGTTTATGAGGCTGGATTCAGTGAGAAAGTAGGTCATAATCTATTACTAATACCTGCCATGGGTCAGGGTAAAGGGAAGGGCAGCACTCAACCAGTGTAGAATGATCAACTGTGAGCTCCTCTAATTATGCCAATGACTGAATACAGTACTTCCTGTAGAAGGAGCCAACTTAAAGATAGAGTTTTAGAGATTCAGGGCCCACTGGAAATCATAGAACTTAATATATAATTGAAGTAATTAATGATAATTACAAGCATAGTCTAATTTTTAAATATTTTTAATTTTTTTTATTTTTAGAGAGAGAGCATAAGTGGAAGAGAAGTGCAGAGGGAGAGGGAGAGAGAGAGAGAGAGAGAGAGAAAGAGAGAGAGAGAGAGAGAGAGAGAGAGAGAGAGAGAGAGAGAGATGAATCTCAAGCAGGCTACATGCTTAGCACAGAGCCCAATGAAGGGCTCAACCCCATGATGCTGGGATCATGACCTGACCCAAAACCAAGAGTCATTTTTAACCAACTGAGCCACTCCGGTGCCCCAAGCACAGTCTTTATTTTTTTGTAGTTGGACACACTAGTCACTGGTAATGGTTCTCAAGAACATCTTTGAACTTATTAAAAGCATTCTGTTGGAACCTTAAATGCATATTACTGAATGAAAGAAGCCAACCTGAAAAAGCTATATACCATATAATTCCAACTTTAGAAAAGGCAAAACTATGGAGAAAACAAAAAGATCAGTGTGGGAAGAGATGAAGAGGTGCAGAAAGCAGAAGGTATTTAGGGTAGTGAAAATACTCTAATAGTATAATGATGGATACATGTCATATTATATTTGTCCAAACCCACAGAATGCACCAAGAGTGAACCATCAGGTAAACTATAGACTTTTGGAGGGCAATTATTATACATCAATGCAAGTTCATCCTTGGTAAAAATGTACTTCTCTGGTAAGTAATATTAATGACAGGGAAGGATATGCATGTGTGAGGGCAGGGGCATATGAAATCTCTCTTCTTCCCTCTCAATTTTATTATAAACCTAAAATTATTCTTTAAAAATTAAGTCTTTGAATAACATAAAAGTATTTTCTTATATCTAGACCTCTAAGTAGAGATTAGGAGAGAGGTCAATGATGATATAGACTTTCCATCTTTGTGACATAAAAAATATTCCAGCACGACATTTCTGCCCCATACAGGTTTTGCATTGTTTTCTGTGTTTTATGGATTGTTTCAGATTTGTCTGATGTGTGAATGTATCTGTCTCCCTATCTAAACTGTAGCAAGCTGTTTCAGAGAGAGATCTTATTTTGTTTCTTTGTGTCCCTCCCACAATATCTTCCTGCAATCTTCTGCTCATAATAGAACTTCAATATTCATTATAAAATAAGCCAACAATAAAAAGAAAATAGCTACTAATTCCTAAGAGTCTACTGTGTTCTAGCAGCTTTGCAGATATTACAGTAATTTTACAATATATATTTTTATCTCCCATTGTACACTAAAAGAAACTCATGTTCTGAGAAATAAGACTCAAAAATGGAAAACCAGTAATTCTTGAAGGCTTTATTCAGACCCAGTGCTGTCTCATGCCAAAATCTTTTCTCCAACAAGAATTTCTTTGTTAAAATCCAATTATTCTATAAAATAGAGTATGTATTTATTATTTTATACACAAATATACATATGTAAATATAAAAATAGTCACTGCACTTGAATACCTACTTTAGTAAACATATATTCATTCACAATTATCTATGAATTAAAGCATTTCTCTGTTACCCATCCACTTTCATCTTAGTTCTGTGGAAATGGACTATATTAAGGAATAATTAATGAGAAAAGGGGCTTGGTTCTGGAGATGATATGTTTTCCAATATTGTCATTAGCTAATACTCAAAGTTAGCTAGCCCTAGGTTTTCCTGGAAAAATAAGAGGGATAGATTTTTAAGGCAAAGGAACATTTTGCTCTTAGAACTTTGCCTAAATGCAATCAAAATAATGTACAAGACAAGATATTCGCTAGACTAGAAGTTCTCCAGGGCAACAATCTGTCACATTCAACTTGATGCATGACACAACGTAGGCATTCAGTAAATGTCTGATCCCAAAGAAGTTAAAAACAAGAAAGTGTGTTATTTTCTCCTCCCTTTACTGCAAAGGTAAGAGGACTAATAAGTTATAGTATGGTTCATATAAATAAGGGGAAAAGTAAGAATACTGTCCAGAAATGGCCATGTAGAAACTGTCAATAAATCAGAGCATATCAGATAGCATGTGATCCCTTCCACCTTTCTCTTCACTTCTACTACTTTTGGTAAATAAAAGACCTTCAGGTGATTCTGTCTCATCCAATTCCATAGACACCAGTTGAAGAATATCCTCATTCTTTGGCCAGAGCTAGATTTGATCCCAGACAGACTGATCTAGAAAATGACAAATTGTCCCTTCTTCAGGAAAATACTTAGGTTTGCTACAACTCTTCTCAAATAATTCTAGATCTGTAAAACATTGTGAAAGAAAAATAACTCCAAGGCTCAAAAAGTAAAGACAAGTGGATTTCCTGAGAACTCAAGATCTATAATAAATGCATAGTCACAATGACAAAAAGTACTCTGTGTATAACTTAGCGAGATATACAGTACTGTAGAGAGCAATATAAACTCACCCAGCAGGCCATTTGAAGGAATCATCTCTGGCCTTTGTGGAGACTGACCATTGAAACAGCAAAATGATTTGTAAGACAACTGGAATCTGACTTAAAATGTGCCAAAACAGACATATGCAAATGTGTAAGTGCCTAAGTGCTTAGAAACTTAAAAATCAAACAAATAGGCTTAAAAGAAACAGAAAATCCAACAAATGTATTCTAATAATATTCTAAGAAAATTTTCTTGTTTTGTTTCATTTTGTTTTGTGTACCAGAGTGTCTCCCTAGCCTGGCTAGAAAGAATAGCTTGATTTTGTAACAGAGAGAAGCAACAGTGGTGGATATTTCTTGGTAACACAGATAATGGCTTTCATATTCACAAGATACAAGAAAAGGGGGAGGGGGAGGGAGGGAAGGGAGTGATGGTCATGGTGGGGAGCATTTGTGGGGAGAAGCACTGTTATATGGAAACCAATTTGACAATAAACTATTATAAAATTTTTAATAAAAATAAAAATAATAAAGTAAAAAATAAAAATAATAAAAGCTTCAGGAACTTAAAAAAAAATCCAGAAGAAGAAGGGATTGTAACCTACTTTGTTTCATTATTGATCATGATGCTCATTCCCAAAACCTCTCAAATTATGTGTTGTTATAGCTACGAGAATTTAGCAAAACACCTGTTTAGGCATTTTTGGAGATGACTATTTAGAGTTAGTCAATTCTGGCACTAATCATTCTCCCTCATTTTTCTCTTGGTTTGCCAAAAACAGCTGCTAACCGCATGCCCTCTGAACACTGTCAGGGCCTATCATATTCCACTTTTAAAATAATTGGAATAAATGTCATTCTCAACACTTTCATTTCACTTCAACTACATATCATTCTCCCAACTCTGCCGATGGCTACATGTGTGCCATCAACTCTTTCCTTTATTCGCTGATGGGTTCTTCCATGTAAGTCACATAAGTCTCTGCATGAAATGACTCCCTTAGAAATCTCCCCCGGATACCTACTGCTATCTATTAATAGAAATGCCTAAATAAGTACCCAGTACTGCATAGATTTTCAGAGCTGAGGAAGGGAATGGCTGCTATTAACATGTCTGCTGCTTTCTAACACATGCATCGGTACTTGAAAGAAAATTTAATGGAGATGTTTTACGTAGAAAAAGCAATCAAATTATTAAAGGACCAGCTGCCATTTCCTATGCACACAGTCATAATATTATAAATTAAAGTACAAGCATTAGTCACCTATCTCAATTGCCAAGAATCTAGTCACTGGAGAATTAGGCAGATGAAGCTAAGATTTAGGTTCTGTATGCCTATAGGTCTCACTGTTTCTACTTTCTCCCCCTCCATCTCCCACTATAATACCTCATCTTCCTGAATATATGGACCGGGCCATGTCACTCTCTTGCTTTATCAGTCTCAAGATCCCAGGCACGTGTGAGATAAATTCCAATCCCTTTAACTAACACCTCCCCTTTCTTATCCTAAAAAAAGTAATATATTCCTCTGTGGCAAACCCAAGCCAAGACCCTGTTCTGCCTGGCCCAGGGCTTTCTGTCAGCCTCATCTCCTGCCAACGCTCCTCAAACAGCCCTCAGAGCCACGCACTCAGTCCTCCAGCTGCACGCTTTCACACTTCTGTGCATTTAATCACTCTCGCTGCTTGTTATTCTTGCAATGCTCTTCTCCCTCCTCTCCCCCAAGAAAATTCCACTCAGAACCCCAGTAAATGTCACTTGATTACCCTCCTCTTAGAAGATTTCACTGACACCTCCGGGATGATTTCCCATAATCTCTGGGTATTTCCATTGTCCTCAGTAGGTACTTTTACCATAAAATGTATTATGTTATTATATACTTGTTAATTATACATTAACATATCTATTTTTATTAGTTGGCTGTGGATTCCAAGAGAATATGGTAGTGTCTCAAACTTTATACTCAAAATTTCTACCAAAATGTAATGCCCACATTCGATAGATCGTCATTTGGGGCTGGTTAATGAATAAAGTATGGGTCCCAGGATATTTAACAGCAACATATCAGACCAGTACCTCCAGTCAATGTTCTCAGGACAGACACCGTCTAGCCACTACCACCGAACATATACTCCAAAGTTCATGTCCCTTGGTTAGGTTTATATTGCCAGCTTCATATAAAAGAATAAACCTTTATGACCTGAAAGCATAGCTAACTTACTTAGTTATTTGTAACTCATCATAAATTTTTAGTGATATCCATACAGTTAAATCAGTCTGAGTGCCTGATATAGTGAAGAGTACGATAAAGATTTGTCGAATAAGCAAACAAATAAATGAACAAAATTGTTCGTGCACATAAACATGATGCTTTAGGGCGCCCGGTGGCTCAGTCAGCTGAGCATCCGACTCTTGATTTCAGTGCAGGTCATGATCCCAGGCTCATGGGATCAAGTCCTGTATCAGGCTCCATGCTGAACATGTTTAAGATTCCCTTTCTCACTTTGCCACTCTCCCCTAGTCTCTCTCTAAAAAAAAAACCAAAAAAATACCACAAAACAAAAATCAAACACGAAAAAACAGTGATGTTTTAGGTTGAAGATGTAAAGTAAAAGGTATTCATACACTAATTCTTACTTTACTTAAGGAAGTTAAATACTAAAATGAACCTTCGAGATTGATATTTATAAGTCTTGTGAGTCTAAAATGGTTTTCTAACAAAGTCCCACCTTCTCTGGCTCAGAAGTGCATTAGAATGAAAAATTAGTATGCACTAGCAGAGTACTATCAAACAATAATACTGAAATAGCAATTCAATGCAAAACTATAAAAAGATCTAATGAAAACAAAGGAGAAATAGAGAATTAAAGAAAAACTCTCTACTATAACCTAAACATTTCTTTTTTAATGCTTTTGAGAATCACAGTAATAAAGTGATTGAGACCCATGGGCAAAAGTATAGAAATATACATCACTGCAAATGTTGTCATAAACCTAAATTTTGAAGATGTTGATAAAATATAATGCTGTAGATCTTTTCAAGAAGGTGGAGTTTTTCTATACATTTTTTGAGAGAGAGACAGAGTTGGTGAGGGAGAGAGAGAGGGAAAGAGAGAGAATCCCAAGGAGGCTCTGCACTGTCAGTGCATAGCCCGATGTGGAGCTTGAACTCACGAACTATGAGATCATGACCTGAGCCAAAATTGGACATTTAACTGACTGGGCCACCCTGATAGGCACCCTTGATATACTTTGAAAATGGTTTCTTTGATGCTCAGCATCACTCATCATTAGGTAAATACAAATCAAAACCACACTGAGATACCACCTCACGCCAGTCAGAGTGGCTAAAATGAACAAATCAGGAGACTATAGATGCTGGTGAGGATGTGGAGAAACAGGAACCCTCTTACACTGCTGGTGGGAGTGTAAACTGGTGCAGCCGATATGGAAAGCAGTGTGGAGGTTCTTCAACAAATTAACACTAGAACTCCCCTATGACCCAGCAATAGCACTGCTAGGGATTTACCCAAGGGTTACAGAAGTGCTGACGCTTAGGGGCACATGTACCCCAATGTTCATAGCAGCACTTTCAACAATAGCCAAATCATGGAAAGAGCCTAAATGTCCATCAACTGATGAATGGATCAAGAAGATGTGGTTTATATATACAATGGAATACTACATGGCAATGAGAAAGAATGAAATATGGCTATTTGTAGTAAGGTGGATGGACCTCGAGGGTGTCATGCTAAGCGAAATACGTCAGGCAGAGAAGGACAGATACCATATGTTTTCACGTATACTTGGAACAGGAGAAACTTAACAGAGGACCATGGGGGAGGGGAAGGGGAAAAATAAGGAGAGGGAGGGAAGCAAACCATGAGAGACTCTTGAATACTGAGAACAAACAGAGGGCAGATGGGGGAGGGGGAGAGGGAAAGTGGGGTGATGGGCATGGAGGAGGGCGCTTGTTGGGATGAGCACTAGGTGTTATATGGAAACCAACTTGTCAGTAACTATAGAAGAAAAAAATGATTTCTCAACTAAAAGTGGCCAGGGTAACCAACAGTTAATTGATTCCCTAGCAAAGTAAGAGACTGAAAACAGGCCTTTCCTGCTGTGTATGGCAGCAATTAGTGTTACTCATCAAGAATCCCAGAAGCACCTGGGTGGCTCAGTTGGTTAAGCATCCAAGCTCAGCTCAGGTCATGATCACATCGGGCTCTGTGCTGACAGCTCAGAGCCTGGAGCCTGCTTTAGATTCTGTATTTCCCTCTCTCTCTGACCCTCTCTTGCTTGCACTGTCTCTCTGTCTCTCAAAAATAAACATGAAAAATTAAAAAAAAAAAAAGAATCCCAGGTGTCTTTCTCTTAGGCAGATGGTAAGATAGCAATTTCTGGCATCCTTGTGAGAATATGCAGCATGTGATTAATTATGACCAATTATAACCAATGGGTTTGTAAGTGGATGTAACTAAATTAGTTGTTGTCAGGGTGAGACCTTCCAGAGCTCTCTTTGTCCTCCTGCTCTTCTCATGAAGGTGTCTGAGGTGGCGGCCAGCCTGAGTCCCAGAAGGATTACAATCTAATTACCTCTAGCTCATCAATATCCAAGATGACTGTGTAGGGTGAGCAAGAAAAAATCCTATAGTGTTTTAGCCTCTGAGAGTTTGGAGTTTTTTGTTATAATGGTATAACCAGCCTATCTTGGCTTACCCTGAGAAAGTGAGGTATTTCCTAGGTAAAACCAGGTGGAATATTTTAGTACATCTACAATTAGGTCAAAGTAATAAAGAGATGTGTGCTGTGCCAAAATGTGACTATGATCATTTCAGCATACTTGCTCCCCTTTTATTCAAGTATAGAGATGATCTACATCAAGAAAAATTTTATAGTAAAAAAAAAATGTAGGTTGGATCATAATTACATGACAATATGTCTTCACTGTAAGTCACTGAAACACTCCTTCTAATCATTAGTTTAGTCTAATACACTAAAAATATGACCACTTATAAAATATAATTTATAAACTGCATTTTAAACATCCATCTCCATTGTAATATGACGTGAATCCCCTATGTCACTTAAAAGCTAAAAACACTAAATTTGTCATTGTTCTGGTCCATCTGTTCAAACAATTAACAAGGAAACACAAATTATGAGTTTAATCTTCCTGAATGCATCTCATCAAAGAGAGCCCTCCAATAATAAACAATTTCCCAATAAAGTAACTTCTCATTACTACAAGATCATATTTTAAACAATGAGTAAAAAATGTTTAAATGTAGTCAGTCATGTAGGAGGACACACAACTCGCTCACTAGAAGAAGGAGTCCCAAGGCCAGGGACTGTGTGTGCCTTGTTCGCAGGCCCATTCTGTATGACATAGCACAATGCCTGACACAGAGAAGATATTCAATAAGCATCTGTGGACAATATTAATAAATACATGAGCTTTCGCAATGAGGAGAGAGAGGAAGGGAAAACCCCTTAGAATTTTAGGCACTTAGGGGCACCTGGGTGGCTCAGTCGGTTAAGCCTCCGACTTCGGCTCAGGTCAGATCTCACGTTCGTGGGTTCGAGCCCCGCGTCAGGCTCTGTGCTGACAGCTAGCTCAGAACCTGGAGCCTGCTTCCGGTTCTGTGTCTCCTTCTCTCTCTGCGCCTTCCCCTCTTATGCTCTGTCTCTCTCTGTATCAAAAATAAATAAAACATTTAAAAAAAATTTTTTTAAGAATTTTAGGCACTTAAATGTGAAAGAAACTCCCTTTCAAGTTAACCTAGTCCAATCCCCTGTATTAAACAGGTAAGGGGAGCCACAAGGAGAAGTCACACATTGACCTAATAAAAGAGCTAGGATTAGACCCAAGTCTCCGGTTTGGTCTCTGACAATTTTGCTGTCCTTCACGCCATTCTATTCAACAGTACAGACTGGGGACTTCTAGGTAGTATATTTTCAAGCTCTATCAAGTTTGCATACTTTTGGGGAGTGCCTACTATGTGTCAGGCAGAATGCTGAATACTTGAATAAGATATGATGTTTGCTTTATAGAAATGTATGTATGGTTACCTTGATCCAATAATTAGGAATTATCATGATGGACAATGTTTATATTCCAAGTGGATATTTTTCCCCTGTCAGATAAACTGTTAAAAAATGTTGTCTTGGATTTATGGAAAATAAAGATAGTCATTTTTCAGTAAAAAAAAAAAAGCTGACAAGATTCCTAGAAATGATCCTCACTGTTTAACATTTAAATCTGTAACAGTATCTAATGTGGTTTGCTCCGTATAAAATATATCTAACTTTTATTTCAAGGACGCCATCTATCCATACTGGGTCTACTGTGACAACAGTATGTGCTTTGTAACCCTTTGAGAATAGGATCCTACACCAATTTCACTGAAGTTTGTAACCACAGACTATGCAAAGCTGAATTCTAATTAATAGACAGTAAAAGCTTTGTTCTCCTTGCTCGGTGGGGGAACGAGATGCCTTAACTCTTTAAGCAGACATCAATTCATGTTACCCAAGGTGCTCTCATTCTTCTAGATTACTTTTGCCCCCTTTTCTGAAACCTAACCCTAAACAAAAAGGCAGGAATTTAGTGAATTATTCAGATGTCTCTGCTCCATAAATTCACGTACGGATGCCTCATTTTATAGTTAATTGTGTATTGCTAACCCCATCACAGTCCAGAAAGCTCACTGAGAAGGACTTCTCCTGCAACTAAAATAATCACGTATGTTCAAGGGAGTGAAACAGAACACAATGAACAATGTAATAGGACATGAAGCAATATTACTGCCAGGTATAAGCACTGCCAATCGGTCATGATGGTGAATATACTTTTCTAGCCACACAACACACACCACTCATACACACACACAAAAGACACGTGTATATGTAAATGTTATAAAATTTTTGTGGCTGTTTTTCGCTACTTTACTAATACATTCTATCTTTCCACAGCAGCAAATATCTCCTAAAACATGGTTTTAAATAGTCTGATAGCAATCATAAATTAAGCCAAGCTCAAAAAAAAAATAAATTAAATTAAACTCATTTGTTAGATATGTAGAATTTTTACTGTTTAGAATTTTAAGCAATGTTTTCACAAACCCCTTTATATACACTATACTATGAATATCTATTTAGACTCATGTCATTTTACATTAGCAAGGACATTAATGGACATATTGTAAGCACACGGAATTTTGTGGTGAATTGGTTGTCACACTGTGGTTTATAAGAATTAATTTTTCTTGTCATAACTAAACTGCCAAGAGTGGTCAGTCTTGATCTTCTTGATTCTAATGCATGTCTACTGAAAGCTTAGTGTCTTTCGTTACAGGTGTGATTTTGTACCTTAATTTTTACAGTACTTTGGAATAATTTCCCTTGGAAAAACCGTTATTATGTAACCATTTTATTGGTCAGCACATAAACTGGGAAGGCTTTTTTAAACAAATAGCTATTTAAATAATTCACTTTAAAAGGACAGTGGTTGTATAAGGTATGGGCATTTTGCTTGATTCATTTCAGCTGGGAACTACTGGAAACTGTGTGTGTGTGTGTGTGTGTGTGTGTGTGTGTGTGTTTATGAGCACATATGTGTCTGGCTTGGAAAACATTTTGGCCCAGTAAAGGTGTAATACCAATCACTTAACATTAATACATTTAAGATTTTCAGAATAAATGTCTTCCAATCTTATCTCTTCTCAAAAACAAGGAAATTTGCTTTGAGAAAACTGTTAGAAACTGAATTCTTCTGATATTTCACCAATTTCCAAGAATGCATAAGAGATCTTTACATCCAAGTAAAAATAGGGCTAAAAGGAAGGAAAAAAGAAAAGAAAAATCTAGATTCCAGGTGAGAATGTATTTTGCACAATTCAGGCTTAACTAGTAGGTTCAGGTGATCAGTTTACTCCTACAACAGGTTGGAAGATTCCAGTTTGGGGGAAGATAAAGATTGTGTCATTTGCAGCATGAAGAATCAGGGTGGGGGCACTTGCCTCAGGGCGATGTGAACAAGCTAAGGAGAAGCGTTGATCAGGCAGTACCCCTGTGGCCCTAGGGTAAGACCATCCCGTGACTGAATTCATAAACTTCACTTTCTGCTTACGGCAGGCTAGTTTGACTGGGGATAGTGTGTTAACAACAGTCAGATCTGTGTGAGAATGTCAGAGGCCCTGTCTCAAAATCCTCTGAGAGGCTGTGTGTGCTGTCACAAAGGTGCTTTCCCACGGCTGGCAGGCAAATTGTAACCCACAGCTGGGTGGCCTTCCTGCGGGGGAGCCAGTGAGTGACGCCTGAAGCACTAACTGAGTGTTGTTTACTGACACCGGTACATCCCTCACTGTGCTGGGCACCCTGGAAAGTAACAGGGAAGCTTCAGACAAGGAGCTGGAACGGAAGGACTTAGGCAGACTCCCCACTGCCTAGAGTTGGGAGTCCAAATGCACTACTGTTCTAATCAGCACTTTGGGGGTTCCAAGGATCACCTACACTCAAAACCCTAAGTACAAATAAAAGGGTGGGGACCTGGGGGCGAGAGTATTTTAGGGAGGGCAGAATGCATGCAGGGTGGGCTGGAGCTCACTTGTCACAGCCTGAGAAAGAGGACTGCTACATTTTCAGGATTTTTTCAAACCAGTTGATACCGCGCTGGGAGTTTAAAATCAGCCTGGTGAAAGCGTTTACCCCACAGATACTGGAAAACCTCACAGATCAAATCTTGGTCTATCGTTGTTGTCATTGTTATTTTCCGGAGAGCAAGTTGTGAAACATGTCCTACCACAACTGCATACATCCAAGTTTACGCCTATAATTTTCCTTTCTATGCCTGCAATTATTTACAGCGCCCACTTTTACTCTCAAAAGTATGCCAGCGTGAATAATAAACTATATGATCCCCCTTATTTTAGGATACAGAGATCTATGGGACTCAGGACAGGAAACAGACCTGCCTCAGGAGGCCTCAAGAGCTGGGGGCTGTAAGAGGGACTGAAACAAAGGGGCTGTGGTCTCTGGTTCTTTTTCTGAGACCACATGGTGTTCCATCTTTGCTCATCTCTACCCTTCATTTTTCTCCTTCTAAGGACATTCCCTCAGCAGTTTTGACATGGCCTCAAATAACTTCCTGAGCCTTTCCGTTTGGAAAGCCTCCCTATTTCAGGGCCATCTATGGAGTAGCAATAGTCTTGGTATCCTTGCCTCAAAGTCTTAGAGGCGAGAATCAGATTCTGCCAACTCATCTGTTTGGGCCAAGCTACACAACTCGTCTGTCCCTAGTAAGAGAGATTCTGCTGCATTTGAATCAGGGCTCCCTCTCTGCCCAAGCAGCCATGGCTAAGCGCTATCCTATGTCACAGCAGCAGACCCTCTCTGGCACTTGTGGGCACAAGAACGTATCTATTACACTTAGCGTTACAGATTCTTCGGCCACATTTAACCGTTCGCTATTTCCTACAGAGACCATGCCCTTCCAAGCCTCCATGCCTTGTTTCTTCCAGGAGACTCTCCGCTCCCACCCCCCAACTCCGCCCCCTTAAGGAACTCATCCCCATCCTCCACTGCACAAGTCACACGGCATCCCCTCTTGCTTTTAGCTTCTCACGACCCCTCATACGTCATTATGTACTTTTCACCCATTCATCTTCCCATTGAATTAGCCTGCAGCCTGCCCTTTCAACATGACAAAGTGCTGTCTCACCAACTTACTAGATATGTTTCCTCAGGAAGGCTATTTAGATTCTTTGGCTAACAGGCGATGATTATTTAGTAGGGTTGTAAGGATGAAGACATAGCAAATAGTAAGAATTAATTGTCACCATTATTATTAGTATGAGCACCTTAAAGAAAGGAGCCATAAAGTCCTAAAATTATAATAGATACTATCTCCCAAAGAGACAATGAATTATGGAGGAAACCCATTGGTCTGTGCGGTTTGCCGGTCTCTTTGCTGTTTCTCAAACATAAGAAGGACACTTCCACCTTTCAAAACATGTCGCTTTCTGTGTTCTCTGCCAAGAACTCACTTTTCCAAGATGGGTATATGGCCTATTCCTTTATTTAGTTCAGGGTTTCGCTCAGTTTTCACTCTCTCAAAGAATGCTTTTAAGCCAATTCCATCTAAAATGGTAGCCACCATTATTCTCTAAGCCTTTACCAAGCTTTTTCTTCTTTATCCTTCTTCTCTTTATTGTATTGTTATTAGCAAACATTCTGTGTGTGTGTGTGTGTGTGTGTGTGTGTGTGTGTGTGTGTGTTTACTGTCATCCTTACAAATACAAACTCCAGGGGCAAAGGATCAGTTCATTTTGTTCACTGCTGAATATCTAGTGCCTAGAGCAGTGTACATTTTTAAATGAATGAATGTTTTCCTACTCTGTATTAGGTGCTCAATAAATAAATGTTTATTGATTTGAACTAAGATAAGTACAAAAGTATAGGCATGTTAAAGCAGAAGCTGAGTTCAAAGAAGGACCCCATTATGGATGTATATTTTTACAGAGCTTCATGGTTTATACAGCATGATCACAAGCATCTTTTTTCTTACTCTTAAACTTCAAGCTTTCTAGAGACACCCAGTGGCCTCAATGGGCACTGCTTAAAATTGCGATGGCTCTGAGTCAGAGACTGGTCCACTTGCCACAAAGCAGTATGAATTTTAAAAATATGGCCATTATTTATTGAGTGTGTGTGTGTGTGTGTGCGTGTGTGTGCAGGATGCGAAGAGGGAGGAGAAGAAGAAGGGAATATATATTTCCAATTGTGTCTCAGTCTGAGTCCAAAGGCCTGATTTCCAGTCAGTCAGTGATGAAAGCCCCAGTCCAAGTCCAAAGGAGGAGTAGTGATCTCCAAGGGCAGGGAGAGAGGTTACATCTCAGAGAAGAAATTCACCCTGATTCTGCCTTCTGTTCTATTCAGGCCTTCAAAAAATTGAATGATGTCCACTACACTGGTGGCAAATGCTAATCTCTCCCAAAAACACCTTAAAGACTCACAAAATATATTTTACAAGCCATCTGAACATCCCTTAGCCCAGTTAAGGTGACACATAAAATTAACCATCACAGTAGACGAGACTAAATCAAACATATGTACTGGATGGGGAAAGGAATAAAGAAGTTTGAATATCAAATCAAATTCCTTTTTTTTTTTTGGTTGAATCACCGAATTCTATTTCTTTGTTGACAGCAAGGCAACATAAAGTAGTGGGGAAAGCCTGCGTTCAGCAGTCAGTGCTGCCACTTATGAGCTTCAGGAGCTCAGGCGTGAATCACTTAACTCAATAAAGCTTTTACTTCCCATTATAAAAGTGAGAGTTAAAAAAATCTACTTTACAAGAGTATTAAGAAAAATAAGCTAAGCAAATAAAGGATCTAAGATATAATAGGCCACCAAAAATGATACTTTTTCCTCTTATGATTATTACGACTACTATCACTGCTCCCACCCCAACTCCAAGTGCACTCATTCGTATGGACTTGCCTAGAGAACTTGGCACCAATTCTACTCTCTTGCAGACATGTTGTGTCAAATCTGACAGGAAGTTCACCTGCTCTGTGGGTTACTCATCCTTTAGGTCAAACAGGACTATCTCCTGGTATTCTATCTACTTTCCAGAAAGATGATTGAAAATTCCATATAAGTGAATTCAGATTTCTAGAAAATTACCACATGTAAACATTACAGAACACAATAGTACTGAATCTTTTTTCAGAATTGGGTTTTTGGGGTTTTTTGGTTTATTTTTTTAAGTTTATTTATTTTGAAACAGACAAAGAGTATGCGAGTGTGAGTAGAGGAAGGGCAGAGAGGAAGGGAGAGAATTCCAAGCAGGCTCCGTGCTGGCTGCGTGGAGCCCAATATGAGTCTCAGTCTAACCAACTGAGAGATCATGACCTGAGCAGATATCAAGAGTGTGGTGCTTAACCCTGGCAGCCTCAGAATTGGGTTAATTGCTACAGAATCAGAAACAATGAAGCAAATATAAAATGTATAAAATTTGCATGAATGCTCATTAAAGGGTGCTGACTTTAAAACTAGCATTAAAATGAATGTAATGTGATGATAAATAGCCTGTGTCTACCTTTGTGCAATTCTCAAATGATACTCTATTTGAAAGAGGTGTGCTGTGTATTCAAACCCACATAAAGTGTAGCAGTATAAGGCCCACAGGAAATGAACGGTGCAGTAATGCTGCCCTCTTGTGTTGGAAAATAAAACATGAAAATATTTTACTTAAGCTTGCCTTGGAGAGACCAAACAGACTCAAATTTTAAAGGATGATTTACATACACTCCATAATCCTTTTCTCATATGTAGTTATAAAATTAAATACTTCAATAAAAATTTTTAGAGGAGCAATGTTGCAATTGAGGGTAAGAATCCATAAATAAAAGGCATTTGGAATATAAATTGCCACTTGGGTCTACTGTTCTCTCTAGTTTATACATCTCCCTCTACATCTGACACAGACATACTGTGGCCTTTTATCAGTCACACATTTGGCAAGAAATAGATTGAAACTATCTCCGATTCACCATCAAATATACATGTACATTTTGTTCCTTACTGGTTGGTTGGGTTTACTTAACAAGGGAAAGAATGTGTCGGGCCTGGGGCACTAGGTGGCGCTGTGGCGCAGATTCCATCCCCACTGCAATTCTTTTCTCCAAGTGATCTTTCATTCTACAAAACGAAATGCCTAGAATTTAATAGGTCCACACCTATGTATCTTATTCATTTGCTTTGAGAAAATAATTTTTTTGAGAGAGAGAGATTGAGAGAGAGCATGAATGCATATGAGCAGAGGAAGGAGGAGGGAGAGAGAGAGAGAAAGAAAGAGAGACAGAGAGACAGAGAGACAGAGAGAGAGAGAGAGAGAGAGAGAGAGAGAGAGAGAGAGAGAGAGAGAGAGAGAGAATCTTAACCAGGCTCCACACTCAGCATGAAGCCCAACACAGGGCTCAAGCTCACGACTATAAGATCATGACCTGAGCCCAGACCAAGAGTCAGACACTTCACTGGCTGAGCCACCCATGCGCCCTTCATTTGCTCTGAAGTCAATTCTACTGATGACAATCAGAGAGAAGAGGCTAAAAGCTGCTTGAGTGAGAGAAGGCAAGTGGAGTCGTTTCCTACGGCCGCCATAATGGAGTACCGCAAACCAGGTAACCCCAATCAGGGATGTATTCTCCACAGTTCTGGAAGATAGCAACCCGAATCAAGATATCTTCAGGGCCATGTTTCCTCCGAGATTCTGGGTGAAATACTTCTTTGCTTCTTCCTAGCTTCTGATGGTGGCCATGGATCCTTGGCATTCCTTGGCTTGCAGCTGCATTATTTCTATCTTGTCATCACAAGGCATTCCTCCCCTTGTTTGTGTCTTCACATGGCTTTTTCTCTCCTTTTATGAGGACACAAATCACCCTACTCCAGAGGGAGGCATTTTGATTACATCTGCAAGGAGCCTATTTCCAAATATAGTCATATTCACGGATACAGGGAGTTGGAATCCCAACATATCCTTTGCAACCCACAATACTCTCTTGATACTCTTATGAGGAAGGATTCATTCCATTTTTCCTTGAATCTTTCTGGTAATTAACCTTAGTGTTTATAGAGCACTAATTCAAATGATGATAGGAAAATAAAAACACATGACAGAAGAAAACTGTCAAAGGGGTCATCTTAGCTGGTTCAGGCTGCCATAACAAAATACCACAGACTGTGTAGCCACATTTTTCTCACAGTACTAGAGACTGGAAGCCCGAGATGAGAGTACCAGCAGGGTTCGGTTCTGGTAAGGACTCTCTTCTTGGCTTAGAGAAGGCCACCTTCTTGCTGTGTCCTCGCATAGCCTTACCTCAGTGTGGACAACTGGACAGATAAATCTCTCTCCTTCCTCTTGTAAGATTCCTAATGCCATCAGGAGGGCCTCACCCTCATAATCTAATCTAATCCTAATTACCTCCCAAAGGCTCTTTCTCTAAATACCACCACAGTGGGCATCAGGGCTTCATCACATGGATTTTAGGGTGTACAGCAGGAAATGAGTAATCTAGAGGAAGGATATGTCTGCTTTAAAACAAAGTAAACAAAACAAAGAGTCTTATTTTCCTTTAGTCTGGTTTATTCACTATACTATACCTTAGGATAATCCTGAAAAGTTTTGCAAAAATTTGGACTTGCTAGTCAGAACTTATCCTGGACCCTTACTCATTTTCAGATGACTAATGAGGTAAATTATGGCTGAAGGAATCTGGGTCCTCCAATGAGGTGCCATGAATATAAAGCTGAAGACGACGAGCATACAAACATCACCAGGAAGATGTATTTCGGGTTTTCTATTACAAAGGCAAAACTATGTAAAACCAGAATTAACTATTCAGAGGATATTGACAAGAGATCATGCATTCTCCTCAAGTACACATTGACCAACCCAAAGACAGATGCTACGGAGAACTGATGCTGACAAGGCCATTCATTCTATTCCGTGGTTTAGAGCTCCATGCCCTTCATTACACTGTTGTTCACATGTGTTCCTAACCTTTTCTCTGAAAAAGGTAATTTTGATGATTTTCTTCCATAGCATGCATTTTTTAAAGCATTTGGGTATCACTCTTAAAAATAGTAACAGTTAACATTTGAATAAATACTGTATACCAAGTATCAAGCTGAGAAGTAACAATTCACTCATTTAACATTCACAGAGCTCCTATGATTTTCAGATGGGACATAAGAATGTTTAAGGCACTTATCCAAGGCATCACTATTGGTAAATTAAAGAGCTCAGGTATGAGCCAAGAAAAATATTCCAGAACTCACTGGCTCGACCTCACTAGTTCTATTTTTTCCATGGTAGCTACTGTAGTGATATTTATTAATCACTTTTTTAAAGCAAATTTCCAGTATATATAAATCCCTCTTATCAATATTTACTCAATGAGTAAATAAATCCGGAGGGTTGAAGAATCCTGCCTAAGGCCGTACAACATAGGGAACAAAGGCTGGATTCCATCCCACATCTTACACTTCTAAAGGCCATGTTCCTCTTTTTATACCAAACTTTGTACCCAGAACCAGCTACATTATTTGTGAGGCCCTTTGAAAAATAAAAATATGGGATTCCTTTTTCAAAAATTATGAGTTTCAAGGCAGCACAGCATTAAAGCCAGAGCTGGGCCCTTCCGAATGTGGGACTCTGTACTGATCCCACGCTCCTGAGGCGGGCTCTGCATCGACCTCCACGTCCACTAGTGGTGAGGGTGTTACAGGAAATGAACAAACAGAATATACTAACTTTCTTTGTTATAATGCATTTGTCTATCTTCTGCATACTCTGTATTTGATTGCCACAGCTCCCAACTATCTGAAGAAACCTGCTTGGAGTATTCAAAGAAAGAACAACAACAACAAATACAGGAAAGAGGCAAAGAGGGAACACAGAACTAAAGGCCATGTGGTAAGTGCCTTAGTCCTGAAAGGACAGAACCATAGATCACGTGAGTAACAGAACTGACAAATGCATTAAAGATCAGAGTCCAATTCCCTTCATTTGGAGGCCACAGGGTGAGTTGGTGACCTCTGGTGAGTTATTTCAACCCCAGGGTGTTGATTTCTCATTGTAGAAAGATGTCAAGTTAGATTATTTCTAAATGGCTCCCAGGACATAAATTCATGACATGTGTAGATATTTTAATCAGCTTAATGATAACCCACATCCCTCGGACCAAGTTACATGTGTAGATATTTTAAATATGTAGTCTTTAGAAGGGAAATAAGCCGTGCTGGTTCTAAGTTTTTTTTTAAAAACAAGACTGTTTTGTAGCAAGTTTCCCCCAAGAAAGCATGTAACAAATGATGTTGATACAACTGAACAGTGATATGCAAAATAACCCTGAATCTTAGACCTTATACCCCCCCCAAAATTAACCCAAAATGGATTAAAGATCTAGATGTAAATGCAAAACTATATAACTCTTAGAAGATAACATAGGGGAAAATGTAGATGACTTTGAGTTTGATGATGGATTTTTAGACAGAACACCAAAGATAAAATCCATGAAAAAAATAATTGTTGAGCTGTATCTCATTAAAATTAAAATTTCCTGCTGTGCAAAAGACAGTGTCAAGAGAACTAGACAAAAAGCCACAGACCAGTAGAAAATATTTGCAACAGATACCTGATAAAGGGCTATTATCCAAAATATACAAAGAACAACTCTTAATACTCAACAATAAGAAAATAACCCAATTTAAAAATGGGCCAAAGACCTTAATAGACACCTGACCAAAGATGATCTGTGGATGGAAAATAAGCATATGAAAAGATTATATATCATCAGAATTAAACCAATAATAAAAGACCATTCCACACCTATTAGAATGGCCAAAATCCAGAACAATGACAATACCAAATGCTAGTAAGGATGTGGAGTAATAGGAACTTTTCTTCATTGCTGCTGGGAATGTCCAATAGTGCAGCCACATTGGAAGACATTCTGGCAGTTTTTTGCAAAACTAAATATATTCTTATCCTATGATCCAGCCATCATGTTCCTTGCTGTCACCCAAAGGATATGCAAACTTATGTTCACTCAAAAACCTGCACACAATATTTACAGCAGCTTTATTCATAATTGTCAAAACTTGGAAGCAACCAAGATGTCCTTAAGCAGAAACATGAATGAAAAAATTGTGGACATCCAGACAGTGGAATATTATTCAGTGATAAAATGAAATGAGCTATCAAGCCATGACAAGACATGAAGGAACTTTAAATGCATATAAATAAGCTAAAAAAGCTTATCTGTAAAGGCAATATACTATATGATTCCAACTATATGACCTCTGGAAAATGCAAAACTATGACAACAATAAAAAGATCAATGGCTCTTGCTGGATGGATGGGGTATAAATAGGCAAAGTACAGAAAATTTTTAGGGCAAATACTCTATTTTGATATCATAATGAATATATACGTCATTATACATTTGTCCAAGTCCACAGAATGTACAACACCAAAAGTAAACCCTAAAGGAAATATGGACTTTGAATGATTCTGATGTGTCAGTATAGGTTTATCCTTGGTTTAAAATAAAAGTGCCATTCCATGCTATCAGCAATAGCCAAATTATGGAAGGAGCTCAAATGTCCATCGACTGATGAATGGATAAAGAAGATGGTATGTATACACAATGGAATACTACTCAGCAATAAAAAAAAATGAAATCTTGCCATTTGCAATAACATGGATGGAACTAGAGTATATTATGCTAAGTGAAATAAGTAGAGAAAGACATATATGATTTCACTCCTATGTGGAATTTAAGAAACAAAACAGATGAACATAGGGGAAGGGAAGGAAAAATAAGATAAAAACAGAGAAGGAGGCAAATCATAAGAGACTCTTAAATACAGAGAACAAACTGAGGGTTACTGGAGGGGAAGGGGGTGAGGAAATGAGCAAATAGGTGATGGGCATTAAGAAGGTACTTGTTGGGATGAGCACGGGGTGTTATATGTAAGTGATGTATCACTGGGTTCTGCTCCTGAAACCAATACTATACTATATGTTAACTAACTTTAATTTAAATAAATAAATTTTAAAAGGTGCCATTCTGATGACTGACATTTATAATGGGGCAGGCTATCCATGTGGGGGGCACAGGGTATATGAGAAATCCCTATACCTCCATCTCAATTCTGTTATAAACCTAAAACTGTTCTGAAAATAGTCCTAACTGGCAAATTTCAAAAATTTTGAAAAACCCTCAAAATAAGTAGTTATGTAAATGCATTAGTAGTTATGTAAACACAAATTAAACCCACAATGTGATAACATTACATACCAACTAGATGGGCAAAGATAAAAAAGTCTGACACTATTGAGGGTCAGAGACAGTGTATAGATAAACAGGAACTTCTTTACACTGCTGGTAGGCATGTACCTTTTCAATCACTTTGAAAAATTATTTGATATTTCCTATTCCTAGAAAGCTCGATGTGTGCCTCCCCTCTAAGCCAACACTGTCACCAATGCATATCTCTTAGAGAAAAATCTTCCACAAATGCACTAGGGAGACATTACCATAACATTCACAACAACAGAAATAAAAGTAGCAAGTTTAATCCAAGCTCCACCTCATTTTATCTAATATATTATTCAGGAATTTCACAAACATTTACTGAAGTCTCTATGTCACTGTAAGTCACCAGAGAATCACACAGGAGGAAATCTGCAGAATCTCAAGAACTGTATGTCTTTCTACATCTACATCTAAAGGAGCATTTATATGTGATGCGATACTCTGTGTGTATATATGTGTGTGTTTTAAATAAAATGGCTCTGAGAATATGAAGGAAGGAAGGAGTGAGCAGTGAACGATTCTGCTTAAAAAGGAGGAGGGTTGGTGGAAAATCTTGAGAGCGGAAACAAACAATAAGATGCTATCTCTGCTAGTTAAACCTACACCATTTGCCCAAGAAACTAAAAATAACTGCTCTTTAAAATGTGCTGAGTTAAATACTCTCAAGCCTTAAAATACACCCCGGTTGTCAGAATGAAACTTTGGCAATTACAGCCGCTCTCAGACCCACTGCGCATCGCTCAGAAGCACTGCTTCAGGTGAAACATCAGGAAGAAATTGCTGACAGTACAGAACAGCCCGTCTCTGAATCAACCATCGAAGAAAACTGTGGAATCATCTCAGGATTCCTCTTAAAATATCCCAGCAGCTAACCAGTCTGGAACCTAAAGACATTTGAGTGACTTCTGAATGTCATGCCCATAACTTATGATTCTATATTTGCTGAATTCAAATGGTGGTAGGTTTCTTTATTAAAATCGATAACGTTCTTATTGCTACATTTAATTTAGTTAGCAATTATTTGTTCGGCTCCTAACGTATTCCAGGTACTCTGTCAGGTCTCAGAAATACAGAAATGAATAAGATACTCCCTGTCCTCAAAGATTAATATAAGACTAGCCTATAATCCAATAGATGACTAAACTGTGTGCTATTTGTAACATGAGAATTATGTTTCTAAGTTCAAAGGGGATTGAGAGGCCTCCCCTAAAGAAGCAAAATATGAACTGGCTTTGAGTGACAAAAGGTATGGTTAAGATACTACACAATTAAATAAGAGGAGATAGTATAAATACGACTCTTAAGGAAACAGGTTGGAGGACCAGAAGGAGCTTTGTGGGAGGCCCAACTGGGCTTGAATCCTGTGTCTCACCGTTACTGATACAACTTACGTAAATTCTTCAGTGTGTGTGTGTGTGCCTGCATAGAAGTGCCATGTGGCTCATTATATCATTCTGCAGTAATGGATTTTGAGTTTGTTGCTATCATCAATTTTTGCAGGCAACAAGGAGGAAGGCTTATTTCTGTGGGTGGAGAAGAGAGTATCCCCTAAAAGGGTAGATGTTCCCCCACCACGTACCATGCTTTACTCTGAAGAGTATTTCATAAACACCAGGGTCCAAAGAAGCACTTCTCTACTTTCCCTGTCCTAGACCTCAAATAAAAGGCCATTGTGTCTTCGGGCACCTGAGTGGCTCAGTCAGTTCAGCGTCCAACTTCAGCTCGGGTCACGATATTGCAGTTCGTGAGTTTAAGCCCTGCGTCAGGCTCTGTGCTGACAGTTCAGACCCTGGTGTCTGCTTTGGATTCTGTGTCTCCTTCTCTCTCTGCCCCTTGCTGGCTCACACTCTGCCTCTCTCTTAAAAATAAACATTTTTTAAAAGGTCATTGTGTCTTAATACTTAAAGTTTTAGAGGTTGTGACTGACATTGACATAGCTTCAGAGTATGGGGAAAGATTTAGTTAAAAAAAAAAAAGATAAATTACTTAAATATATCCTCCCAAATAGAATGAATGCATAGATTCTCTTATAATAGATCATATTCCAGTCCTGCCAAACATCCATTTTCTTACACCCCTACACATATCCCTGTTCATGGTTCTCAAGGTACTCACAACTGACACAACATTTTCAATAGCTGCAGTTTCCATCTGAAAACTATGGGATATTTTGCAATATTAAACAATCTGTATTAACAATAAATTTGTATATATGGAAACCCATATATAAATCATGAAGTGTGATACAGATTTTTCCACATGGCAACTAGATAGACATTGAACCCTAGAACTTTTAACAGTTTTGTTTTCATAAACTATTTAATAAAATTTAAAAAATTCTCAAAAATATTAAATATATTTCCACTTTATTTAAATAATTTGAAATATTATTGAAGATAGGTTTTTGCTACGGGTGCTAAATAACTGACAAGGAAAAAGTTTTCAAGTCAGAATTTTGGTCAGAACTCCAGAAGCATTCTTTGTGCCCCAGACAGCTGGTGCATTGTTTGAATCTGTTACTAGAAGACACAGTCACACCGGGACATTAATGAGGACTATAAACAACTCAAATAGCATACACAAAACTGTACAGGTCGGTCCAAAATAAAACATCTTAATAAGACATATCAAATTTACACTGAAAATCACTTTGGGCACATGCTGGGAATTCCAACTAAATGCTATTTTAAAAATAAGACTTTATTGAGATACCACCTCACACCAGTCAGAGTGGCTAAAATGAACAAAGCAAAAGACTACAGTTGTTGGAGAGGGTGTGGAGAGACGGGCACCCTC
>NC_043707.1:89040462-89064084 GCF_006229205.1 Suricata suricatta
GGGGGGAAGACAGGTGGTGGTGATGGTGGAGGGCACTTGAGGGGAAGAGCACTGGGTGTTGTATGGAAAACAATTTGACAATAAAATATTATGAAAAAAAATAAGACTTTATTTAAACACGATAAAGGATGCATAAGAAGAAATCAGCAAAACAACAGAATACCCTCAAGTAGGAACACATCATGCTGTTTGGTGAAATTGATTTTAAATTTGGAATAATCCACTGTTATTTAGTATGAATTGCTGCTTGCTAGTAATAATCTAGCAAGAGCTTTAACAAGAACACAGACACAGATATGGGTTTGGCCACTTCATTTTTAAAAGAATAAAAAGCATTTTTAAATTTCTTAAACATTTTTTTCCAAATTAAGATCAACTATGTAAAACATGTATCAAAGTGGCATCCCAGTAAAATACTAAAAAATTAGAAAAAGAAAATAAAAATACAACCTATATATAACATATATAATATTACAATGAAGAAGAAGATTTGTGTACAAATAAATCTGAGACTATATTCTGGCCATCCTAGGTCATCCTATCATTTTAATTGGAGTGAAAGGTTTGACCAAGTTAAGCATCATACTTCTATTTTTTACATTTTCTTTTAATATCCCAGGATTGGAGAGATTAGAAAGAAAAGAGTTTAAGTAAAACTCTATGCATCTAGAAATTGCTTTATAAATGTCAGAAATCACATCCGTGTAAAACAGTAATCTACTGGCTTAAATTAAATATTGAGGTTTTTTTATGAGATCGTAATAGTTTATCATACATTATCTCCTTAAAAATGTGTAAACATAATACACAGTTCTTTTTCTAAATCTAAGTGTTCTTTTAAGAGTTTTAATGACAATTCAGTTGTTATTGCCCCCGTAGAGCCAAATTCCTCCAAACTGTAAGATAACTTACAAGAACTCAAGAAAAGTGGCTTAATTTAGCAATCTTGTCTATGAAAAACAAGTTTTCTGAACAATGTAATGCATAATTATGCTAAAATAATGGCAAGAAAAATAAATGAAATGGAATAAAAATAATTAAGGAAAGATATCTATATTTTATCATTCATCTAAATATCGCTGGATTATTCACAGACCATTCACTATGAAAATAATCATTCAATTCACTCATCCTTGATATTTTGCCAATTTGCAGTCTTATAAATGCATACGTACACACTTTTTTTTATTTCACAGTTACGAAGGCAGAAGGGTAATTGGTTCCTTAATGCTGCTATAAAAATGATCACAAACTTATTGGCTTAAAACAACACATACGTATTACCTGAACAATTCAGAAGTTCAGAAGTCCAAAATGGGTGAGCAGGGCTGCATTCTATCTGAAGGTTCCACAAGAGAATCTACGTCCTTGCTTTTTTTTCTCTCATCTACTGGCTGCCAGCATGACTCGCTCCTGATACCCAGCCACTCCAACTTCTGCTTGTTGTCACATCTCCTCGGACTCCACCGCCTCCCTCTCACAAGGACCCTAGGACCCTTGTGATTACATTTGACTGGATCATCCAGGATAATCTCCCTATCTCAAGGTCTTTAACTTAATCACATCTGCAAAATCCCTTTACCATGTAAGGTAACATAGTCACAGGTTCCAGGGATTGTGGGGGCTGTTATCCTGCCTATACAGAAGATAAAACATTTTTTAGCTTGCTCTGTAAATTATAACTATAAATATATGTTGTGTGGGTCTTTTAATCTGTACTCTTGCTCCAAGCCCTGTAAGTGGTGGGGATGGACCTGATGTTTCCTAAAAACAATAGCATGAATAATAGGAGGGTGTTGAGCCCGTGAAATAGGATTTGTTATGGAACTCAGACCTAGGAGAGAGAATCTCTGCATTTCTTTTGGCCTAGACCCCAAGGACCCTAGACAGGGTTAGGGGTGCTTCTGACGTCCAAGGGTAAAAATGTTCCAGGCCTTGTGGAGGTGGCCTGAGAGCTCTTTGCTGAGAACCGCAGCAAACAGGGCCAGGGTACAGATGATGAGTAAGAAAAATACAATTTATTACCATTTATTGAATGCCTCGTATGAGTCAGGTGCTTTGCTAACTGCTTTACCTTCATCATCTCACTTAATTTTTACAACAGCTTAAAAGGTACGTATTATTATTATCATTTAACAGATGCAGAGCCTTAATAACCAGCATGATTACGTAACAAGCTGGATTCAAAGTCTAGTTTGTCTGACTATAAAACTGGTGCTTTTAACCACTATAACACATTTCCATATTTTATGAATCATCGTATCTAATTATATTGCATTCTAGAAATTCATTTTCCTTTTATTATGGACAAACCATTACGAAAGTTAAGCATTCCAAATGTGCCATGGCAATTAAGGGTTTATCAGGCTTGAGTTTTAAATGGGGGACCACTCTCTGAGGCCAGAAAAAGGGTACCAAAGGTGATCAGTAAGAGATTCCCTCAAAGACCAAGATTCTCCAATGTCAGCAGGCCTCAGAGTTACCAGAAAGGTTTATTAAAACACAGATTGTGGGCCCCATACCCAGAGTTGCTAATTGAACAGGATTGGATTGGAGCCAAATATTTTCATTTTAACAAACTCTTTAGTGATGCTAATACCCTTGCTAGGCAGCCACACCTGAAGGATGCCATCCTAAGGAGAGGAGTCCCTTGAAGGAGAAGCTCAGTAGACAAGAAGAGAGCCCACAGGTTTCTGTCACAGTTTTCCCCACAGGGAGAGGCACTCTCTCCTGCCAAATCTTGGAGTATCCGAATGTGTTTCCTACAGAGAGGACTCAAACTAGAATTAGGGGTGAGATTTTGATACCCAAGGAGGAGAAAAGAAAAAGGGGATTGCAGCAAGTGGGAGGAAGGATCCCAGGCTAGCACAGAGGATTTACATATGGGGTGAAATGGGATACAATGAGAATACAACTTTAGTGCAGGCTTTGGAGGGGTTAATTTAAAGCAACCATAACCCCCGATTCTCAGTGTTCAAAGGACTATAGCACGCATCACCATTTTTCTGGAGTTTATGAAGCACAGGCTACTTATTCCAGTGTTCTCAGAGCTTCAGGGAATAAAGAAGAACAGGATGGTTCCAATCATATCCTGCTTTTTGTCAACTGGGGAGACAATGATTTATTTCCAGACCCTTCAAGAACACTGAAGCCCTGAGCTCAAATTATACTTGTTTTTCTTTCTTTTTTATTCCTGGCAAAAACATAAACTCCCAAACTCATACTATAAAAAAATAGGAAATAAAAATCTCATTCTCAGTCATTGGTACCTTACTTTGGGATCATCCTTTTCCTCTTTTCCTTTTTAACTTTCTGTCCCCTTCTCAGAAATCGCATATAATAGTATAGACACATTTTCATTTGCACATGGAAAACAAAAAGGCCATTCTAAATGGGACAATGTACCTGAAAGAACTTATTCTCATAATCTCTCACTCCAATCATTCTATAGTAAAAATAAAGGTTAAAAGGGGAGAGAAAAATTGATGAAATAAACCAAGGCCACAGTGGGAAATAACATTCCCAATTTCGGTTATGTTTGTTAAGAGTTGAAGGCAGACCAGGAAGGGAGATTTCATTTGCATGAGGGTCCCTAGTCAAAGATGGTGAATTAAACACTTGGGTTTTATAATCAGTGGGGGCTGAGTTAATTTCACTTAAAAGAAGGGAAGATAAATACAACCTTCCTACCTAAGCCTACAATAGATTTCCAAACAGTTTGAAGAAATACATTTTTTACCTTGGATATAGAATAACTCAAAGAATTTGCTGATCATTGCAGTTCATAATAGCTCTACACTGTTGTGGTAGATGCTCTTGGCATCTGCCTACATCCCCTTTTCTGGCTGGTATATCCCTGTCCCATTTGCTATGATTGTTGGAGATTACAATACAGAATAATGCTCTGGACCAAATGCAAGTACCTTGCTGGAGAGGGTAATGGCCTGTTGGCATGGAATACAAAGGGCCACCTGTTTGCTCCAATGTAAGACTAGCTTTGTCACATCATCTGTGCCCAAGAGTATCTTGTTGGATAAGACTGAAGTTAGTCTCTACTGAAACCACATTCATGCTTGCCATTGACCCCCTTCCCTATTCTGTTTCCCTCACTTCCCTTCTCCTGTGAGCACATTACCAATAAATCACTTAAAGAAGAACCCTTTTCTCAGACTTGTTCCAAGGAACCCAAAGTAAGACAGTTGACACCAGAAGTGTTCCAGGGACAGGACGTAATTGTTAGCAGAGCCTCAGGAAAGGTTGAATACCAGCCTAGGCAAGTCTCGTGCACAAACTCAGGGCCCTAAAATGGAAGGAATGGGACCCTAACACTTGGAAGGGGTTATCTGTATAGACACAGTTGAATTTCTCAAATCCTGAGTTCTCAAATTCTGAGTTCCATGGGCCTGAAGAAATGGCCAGCTCTCCCTTATCAGACGATAAAACTAGACACACACACACACACACACACACACACACACACACACATGCTTGAAGTTTTACAAAAGCCTCAAATGAGTCAAGTGCCCCAGAAGGTATTTCTTGTCCTTTTCATGATTTGCACCATCTCCTCTCTTGGCTCATAATTAGAGTCAAATCTCAGCATAACCTGAGTCAGAAAGTGCTGAGCCAGCTAAAGCAAAAGAAAAAGAACATTCCTAAAAAGATCCTAAGCTGGATACGCTACCATCAGGAAACAGGAATGGTTCCTGGTGGCTAGGTCAAGCTGGATTAGGGAGAGTTGTCAATATGGTGGTGATCCAGGACTTAATACCCTAGAAAAGGTCCTGGTGCCAGTTGTAATAGCCTGTTGGAATGGCCCCTGAATACTTGAAAAAAACAAAGGCTTATATTAAACAAAATAGAGATGCCCCAATTGTTGCATCAACGTATGGAGGAAGGGTTTAGAAGCTCATAGAAGCATGCATAAAGTCCACTCTAGAAGACAACAACACTGTGGCTGACCATGCTCCTTAGGGAGGGGCAGGAGACACTCCCTATGTCAAGGCAGAGAGACCTGAAAGACATGACATCATTCAATAGACTGGGAATAGGGACACAAGATCCTATTTAGTACTGCATTCCTTAATGGCATTGGGGATGACAGAATCCAAGAATAGCAGAGGTCAGGTGACAGCATATACCCCTTAGAAAAAAGATAGACAGAATTACTATAAACTGTGACAAGTTCAGAATGACTCAGTAAGGCCTGACCCACAGGAATTTATGGAAATGGATCATAAAACATTTCCTCCCTAGCAGCAAGACAGACAGGCAGCCAAAAAAGGTATATACCTATGTATATGTATATGTAGTATATGTATACGTTATGTGTACACACATACATGCAATGGGGTCAAGAACCCGTGAGCAGAAGTTTGAGGTCAGCCACCCCCAAGGAAGAGCAATGTTCATAGGCCCAGTTCTTTGACCCAGAACATGTCAGTGAAAGAAAAGAAAAAAAAAATCCTACAACACCCCAGCTAGCTCTGTGCATTACTCAGATCTTTCAAAACTCTTGGATACCAATTGAACTGAGAGCCAAAGACCCCAAACACCATCATGACCTCCCCCAGTAAGAGCAGAGGTATGTGGAAGTCAGCTAAGAAACTGAGTCCCAACCATGTCTTACAATGGGTACTGATGATCATTTTCCTGATTTCAAAACACAGAACTGAAATGGATATACTTAGCAATTGGCGGAACTCTAACTTCATTCCCTGAATTGTGAAGTCAGAGTTGTTGTTGTAGGAAGCCGTGAGGAAGATCCTGAAAGTATTCCTATCCTCCCTCCAGGAGGATAATAATCTTTAAAAATATTTATATCACATCTGCATTAGTTTCCCAGGTCTGCTATAATAAAGTACTACAAACTGGGTGGCTCTAAACAACGGAAATTTATTCTTTCAGGTTTCCGAAGAGTAGAAGCCTGAAACCAAGACATCAGCAGGACTATGCTTCCTCCAAAGCCTGTAAGGGAGGACCCTTCCTTGCAGGTATCCCAGCTCTGGAATGCCCCCCAGGCATTCCTTGGCTTGTGGCAAAGTAACTCCAATCTCTGCCTTCTTCTGTCTTCCCTCCGTCTTCCCCATGTATCTGTATTTGAGTCTAAATGTCCCTCTTCCAATAGGGATACCTGTCATATTAAATTAAGGGCCCATCCTCCTTCAGTATGACCTCATCTTAACTAATTACAACTGCAATGACCCTATTTCAAAATAAGGTCACATTTACAGGTGCAAGGGGTTAAGATTAAATACATCTTTTGGAGGATACAATTCAACGCACAATACCATCTCAAAGCCATGGCAAAAATCAGTGCCACCCTCAAAATCTTAAAGGATATAGGAGTAGTTGTCCCAAATTGGGCCCTATTAATATACTAGTCTTGTCCCTACAGAAACTAAACAGTCTGCAGAAGACTATAATAGACTACCACAAGTTAACCAAGAATTCACTTCAATTGCAGCTGCTTTACCAGATGTGGTATACTTACCTGAGTAGATTAATAATCTTGACTACTCTGTATGTCACTATTGAACTGACAAGTGTTTTCTTTTTCATTCTTATTAAGGAAGAAGATTCAGAAGTAGCTCACATTCATATGGACAGACAACAGTGCATTCACAGCCTTGCCCCAGGGCTATGTCAATTCTCTTGCTCTCTGTTAGAATACTGTCAGAAGAGCCTTCGGTCATCTGAACATTCTACAGATCATCACACTGGCCCACTATATTGATGATGTCATGTTAGTCATACCTGATGAGCAGGAAATAGCAAATGTGCTGGACACCTTAGAAAGACATGCATGTTCCAAATGGAGACAAAACGCAGAAAGATTTAGAACCCTGTCACATACATAAAGTTTCTAGGGGTCCAGTGTCCTGGGAACCCTGGGATATTCAAAAGTAAGAGACAAGTTATTACTTCATAACTCCTAGCACTAAAAAGGAATCAGAATGCTTGATAGGCTTCTTTAGGTCTGAGAGGCAGCATGTAACAAATACACTTGAAAATACTGTCGTGACCCATTTGCCAGATGATTTAGAAAGCTGTTAGCCTTGAGTGAAGCCCAGAGCAAGAAAAGGTTTTGCATAAGGTCAAGGACTTTCCTTAGTCCACATCACTCATAGTACTATAATTATTTATATTGGCAAAATAGTAGTACACATTCCTAGGGTTCCAGGGAAAGGCTATGACATCTGTGGCAGAAAGTATAAACTGCTGAAAAACCATTCCTAGCATAACATTGGGCCCCAGTAAAAGAAGATCAAACCATTGGACCCCAAGTGATATTAAGTGGCCAGAGCTTCTATCGCTAGTTGGATATGGTGATGTGCTAGAGACGGTTTATACCAGCCCAGTGCTCCCCAAGGTCACAATCTGTGACATCATTTTGGCAGCCTGAACTCAGCCATGGTGGGAATATTTATACCACAAAACAGCAAATGCTACACACTAGGATGGTATTTTTCAGAGATGATTATTTTGAACACTAATCAGCACACCAGAAATGCTAATAGACCCAACAAATCATAAGCTCACATGACCCCAGCAGCAATTCACCATAATGTGGATGTGACACAGCTGGGATCAAATTTAAGCAGGTTCAGAGAACATAAGAGAACTGCACAAATATGTGCCCCTCCTTCTCATGTCATCTGTCACTGCTGCAGCAGTGCTCTCCCTTAGTTCACACCTATGTACTCATGGAGGCTTTTCTGTGACCTGTTAATGAAGAAGGGAAAAGTCTAAGATTTGTAGATGAATGGAGTCTAGTATGTGAGCATAAGCTGAAAATAAATTGCTTTTGCACTACAGAGTAGCCCTGAAAAGAAAAAGAGAAGTAGCCTGGCATTGAGATATATAATATATACATATATATATGGACAATATATTATATATATGGGATATATATATATATATATATATATATATATATATATATAGTGACTTGGCTGACTGGTTAGACCCTGGAATAAGCATGATTTGAAAACTATGTATAAGAAGGTCTGAGTTAGATGCATGCGATGGGCTTATGGTGTGAGCCCCAAGTATGGAGATTGTCCTGTGGCATGTCCCTGCCGACCAGAGAATCGACTTCACAAACATGTAAACTTTACAAACATCAAGGATGACTTTGGCAGTAAATGTCATCCAGACTCTGTGTTTGACCACCCTGAAGACTCATCAATAGTACAGAGATAGAAAATATGGATGGACCTAATAGCATAATTGACTCCACTTCTTGAAAGCTTATCTAGCAACTACTGCTCCTTAATATTGGGCCTGCCAGCAACAGAGCGCAATGCAGAGATCATCCATCAAGGTGATCAATCTGTCACTTGGTAGCAAATTGATTATATAGGACACTTTTCACTCAGGAAAAAGCTGTGTATAATCTAGTCAGGTCAAACAGATAACCTTGGTCTAGGTTTACCTTTCTTACCTACACTATCTCAGCTAGCCCACTACCCAAGGATTCAAAATGTATGAAGAACAAATTGGAATCACACATAATATCAACTTGGACCAAGGGATTGCTTTACAGCAAAGGAGAAATGGTGGAAGGGAAATAACCGAGCGGTACACTGATCCTACTACAACCATACCATGTAGGAGTTCCATTAGAAAGGAATGGAATGGACTCAAAATTGCCACTGAGGTGCCATTGTGGAGATAACACCATTATAAAATGGGACATTATCCTTTAGGACGAGGTATACACTTTAAACCAATCACCATTACATGATTCTATAACCTCAGGTAGAAAAAGTATGTGTGTCAGGGAACCAAGAAGTATCTTGCTCACCAGTAGTCTGTGACTTGTTTGGGGTGTTTGTGTTTCCTATCTCCATTAGTTAGCAATAGCCTTATATACTCTTGATGATTAGAGTTAATTAACCCTGTCAAAGTATCATAACAAAATACAGTCTCTTCAGCAAATGGTGCTGGGAAAACTGGACAATGATATGCAGAAAAATGAGCCTGGACCACTTTCTTACATTATATACATAAAAATAAACTCAAAATGGATGAAAGACCTAAATGTAAGATAGGAAGCCATCAACATCCCAGAGGAGAAAGCAGGCAAAAACCTCTTTGACCTTGGCTGCAGCAAATTCTTACTCAACGTGTTTCCAGAGGCAAGGGAAACAAAAGCAAAACTGAAATATTGGGCCTCATCAAGATAAGAACTTCTGCACAGTGAAGGAAATAATCAGCAAAACTAAAAGGCAACCAATAGAATGGGATAAGATATTTGCAAATGACATATCAGATAAAGGATTAGTATTCAACATCTATAAAGAACTTATCAAACTCAACATCCAAAAAACAAATAATCCAATGAAAAAAATGGGCAAAAGACATGAATAAACACCTTTCCAAAGAAGACATCCAGATGGCTAACAGACACATGAAAAAATACTCAACATTACTCATCATCAGGGAAATACAAAGTAAAACCACAATGAGATACTATATCACACCAGTCAGAATGGCTAAAATTAACAACTCAGGCAACAACAGATATTGGTGAGAATGTGAAGAAAGAGGATTTCCTTTGCACTGCTAGTGGGAATGCAAACTGGTGCAGCCATGCTGGAAAAAAGTATGTAGTTTCCTCAAAAAGTTCAAAATAGAACTACCCTACAACACAGCAATTGCACTACCAGATATATACCCAAGGGACACAGGTGTGCTGTTTTGAAGGGGCACATGCACCCCAAAGTTTATAGCAGCACTATCAGCAATAGTCAAAGTATGGAAAGACCCCAAATATCCATTGACAGATGAATGGATAAAGAAGATGTGGTATATACATATACAATGGAATATTATTTGGCAATCAAAAAGAATGAAATTTTGCCATTTGCAACAATGTGATAGAACTAGAGGTTATTATACTAAGCAAAGTAAGTCAGTCAGAGAAGATAAATATCATGTGACTTCGCTCATATGTGGAACTCAGGATACAAAGCAGATGAACATAAGGGAAGGGAAGCAAAAATAATATAAAAAACAGGAAAGGGGACAAAACATAAGAGACTCGTAAATACAGACAACGAACTGAGGATCACTAGAGGGGCTGTAGGTGGGGGGATGGATAAGCTAAATGGGTAAGGAGCATTAAGGAAGACACTTGAGATGAGCACTGGATGTTATACATAGAGGATGAATCATTGGAATCTACTGAAATCATTATTGCACTATATGCTAACTAATTTGGATATAAATTATAAATAAATAAATAAAAACTATCATGACGTTGATATCAATGATCAAGTATATTGGGAAATTAAATTAAAACTCCCACATGTTGTTCTTCCAATGGAAACTCATTGGCCAGAGGAGGAACTAGATTTACCTGACAATAATTAATCTTTATGACACCTTACATGAAATTCACAGTTTGGTGATGAAAAGAAGTAAAAGTGTTGATGAATATGTGCATGATTCCAAATATATATCTGCTGGATATGTGGAAAACTGAAATATTTAAAGCAATATCTAGACTCTGTTGGATGAAACAAATCATTCATATTCTAGTCTTTGTATTTTTTTAATGTTTGTCTATTTTTGAGAGAGAGCGCATGCGAGCATTAGAGAGGTGGAGGGGGATGGACAGAGGATCTAAAGTGGGATCAGTGGTGTCATCCCAGCGCCTGATGAGGAGCTCAGACTCTAAACTGTGAGATCCTGACCTGAGCTGAAGTGGGACACTTAACCGACTAAGCCACCTAGGTGTCCCTAGTATTTGAAGTTTTGCTTTTGTTGTTGTTGTTGTTCTATAAATGGTGCAAAAGATTTAGGAAAAGGAATGGTAATGAGCAGTGTATAATTAAGAAGGCTTAACCAAGAGTCAGGTGGGTGGTGTGTGTAACACAGAATTATATTACAGCTGAACTGGAAGAGTTCCTTGCTCACTCAGGGACAACTGGAAGCCAGGTGCTGATTCTTGGTCAAGATAACAATCAATAGGTTAATGACATGTAATGTACTGTTTAGAGTGTAACACTCTCCTAACGGCACCCAGGGCCAGCCTCTTTGATGGCTTACAACTGCTGTAATAAATTAAACATCCCGGCTTGGCTATGGGACCAATGGCCCATAAGAGATCCTTTGGAAACTTTTGCCAGAGCTTTCCTGAAATAAAATAAAATAGGTTTTTTGGTTTACCTCCTAAAAATCATTCCCCAGGTGTTTCAGTTTCAACAAATGGCACCCAGCTGCTCAAGCAAAAAGTACAGCATTGGAGCTTGAATCCTCCCTTTCCCAGACCTCTACTCGCATTCCATAGCAAGCCCTATCAGTCTCCTAAAAACAACACAAATTGTTTCACTTCTCCCCATCTACTCTGTCATCACCTTGTTTCAAACTACCTTCCTACAATAGTCTCTGCTTCCACTCTGCTCTACAATTCATTATACCTATACCCATATCCAAAACATTACATTTTGACAGTCAGTTCATGCCACATTTTTGTTTAAAACATTGTCATGGCTTCTCATTGTTTTCAAAATTTCTTACTATAGCCCCAAATGTCCAGGTAATTTAGCTTCTCCCTGTCTCTCAAATCCCAGCCTTATCATTCTCCTCCCTTGCCTTTTGTGCTCTAGCCACACTGGCCTCCTTTCTCCTATTCAAACATCCTGGGCCCTTTCCCACCTCAGGGCATTTATATTTTTATTTTTCTGCCTATAAAGCGCATGCACACACACATACACACACACACACTTTTTGCAGATTACCTGGTTTTCATCATTTGGGTATCAATCAAATATCATCGCTTCCTGGAGGTCCTCATCCCTTTGCTCAGAAGCTCACAGTTACTCTGTCACATCGCCCTTTTGCTTCCTTCATCATGTTTTAAGTCTATAGTTTTCTGTGATGGTAGTCACTACTGTAATCAGCTTGTACTTCAATAGACTCATGTCTTTATCTATTAATTAACCAATTCATTTGAGATAGGATTAGTAAGTACAACAGATAATAAGATGATATGATGAAATATATCAGATGAGAAGACATAATGAAGAGATACTCAGCTCCCAGTCTCCCTTTCATCACACGGGTTGGCACACCCAAATGTAAATTCCTTGCACAAGTGGGTCTCTCTTGTCTGAGGAGCAAATGAATGACTAGCTTGGGTATTCTGTAAACCTCTTCCTTACATGCAAAATACGGCTAGTACTTATTTTGAATAGTAGTAGTACGTTAAGCCTAACAGATGCAGCTATATAGAACATATAGAACTTATAGAATTTACTTATATTTTTAGATGGCTGTTTTGTGGGATTCATGATCTGGGGATCCCCTTGTGTTTAACGCCCACTATAATCATCGATCCCTCCCAGGATTACTTACAATACAGGTTCAGCTGCTATAGCAGACAGAAACCCAAAACCACAATAGAATTTTATTCTGCTTTACATTAGTCTAGTGTGGAAGCTTCCATGAGGTTGTCACATGCTCAGGGTCCTTTTGTTTTGCTGCTCCATCAGCCCTGTGGTTTTATCTGGGCCACACAGTACAAGAAATCCCACCACTGCATACCCATTCCGTCCTAGTAGAAAAGGGGAAAGCAGAAGAAGAGGATGTCTCTTTATTTTAAGGGCATGTTCTGGCCAGAACCCAGATTCTACCTAGATGAAGAGGAACCTGCAAGAAAGGCTGAAAGGTACAGTCTATTTCCTGGGTAGCCAAGTGCTCTGTTATGACTCTGGACTTTTCATACAGTTGGAGAGAAAGAAAGAATGGATATCAGGGAGCTCTCTCTCACACACCCATTAGAATGCAAACTTCATAAAAATAGAATTTCTCTGCTCCTTTTCACCTTATATCCCACCTCCTAGAACATTACCTGGTACATTTTGTCCTCCTCTTATGGTAAGGTCCCCTCCCTAAGGTATGAAAAAAAAAAAAAACCTCAAGGCAACCTGGCTTATGCATATGTGACAATATCCCTCATGACCATGTAACAAGAGACCACTTAATCAGACAGCATGTTTGTGTGTTACCAAATACGGGAGACAACGAAATAGAAAATGTATAAAAAAAAAAACTATGTCACGTGGCATTCGGGGCTCAGTTCAGTACCAAGCCAATGGAGCTGTTCTGCCATGAATAAAGTTGCTTCCTGGAAAGAAAAGCCTCAATGTCATGACTCACTGTGCAAGAATCCTGCTACACTCGGACCATTTTCCTTGCCTTTGTCCTGACTTGGCCATCATCACCATTCACTTGGACATAAGCAATGTCCTTCTAAATTACTTTTCTGTCCCCACTCCAATCTATCTTCCACACTGCCATCCAAGTTAACTGTTGAAAATAGAAACATTCTTCTTTTATTTCATTTCTGAAAGCCCTTCAATAGCTCACCAAGATCTTCAGAATAATGTACCAGCAGAGCCTTCAAGGGCCTTGACAACCACGTCTCAGCACACTCACCCCATTCTCCAGCCAAAGAAAGCTGAATATAGTTCATTCCACATCCCATCCTCTTTTACAGGTTTATGTCTCTATATAGACTCTGTTTAAACCAGGAAAAACAGCCATTCACTCTTCTCCATTCCCATGGTATCTTGCACACACTACCTATGACATTATTTTGTGATTTAAAAATTTCCATCTTCCTCTATAAGAGGCTACAACTACTAAAGGGAAGGGCAGGGACCATGTCTTGTTTCTCTTTCAGTTCTTGGCCATGAGTTAAGCACAATACTTTTTTGTTGCTGTCTGAAATGACCACATGTCTGAAGGAATAAAACACCATTATCTTATGTAAAAGTAAACCTGCCAGATGATGGACTCCTTCTGCCCAGGAATTTATGGATATCAGGCTGAATAACACATAGGAATAACAGCTATGAAATAAAGTTTACTATTCACATAGTAAACAGCAAAAGGATTCCCCAAGGAGAAGAGCTCAGTTTCTATCTAAAGGGAAACAAAGTTGAGAAGGAGGTGGAAAGTAACTTAGGGTTTTATTATGGTTAAGGGGGTGGTTCCATATTTTCTTGTCTTTCCTAGATGTGAGGCAAATGGGGAGAGGTGGGGGTTGAAAGCTGTCAACCTTCAAACATCACAATAAATTCTTCCTGTGTGATGAAACGTTTTATTCCAATGATTTATACTTCATTTGAAATAATTTTTGTTTTTGCTTTACCTTAAGAAATAATGCCCACCTCACGGGGTTGTTGTGCAACTAAATTTAAATAAAACAGGAAATGGAAAGGACAGTGTAGACTATAGTGTATCATAGAATATTATCTATTCTGTAAAGCATTATACCAATCATCATAATCATAGAGACTAGATCTTATCCTAAGTACTTTCTGCATAAAACCTCCCATATTCCAATACAGTTTTGACCTGACTGGTAACAAAATATATATGCAGTGATGGGTGGAGGGGTGATGCTGGATTTGGCATATCATTGTCCATTATCTCACATACCTGACATGGGGACCCAAGGGCAGGGAGCTTTGTGTACTGCTGGCTTGTAGGTTGCCGTGCTCAATGCACGAGTCAAACACAGTTTCTGTAGCCAAAGTACTTGAGTAGGTCATAAGGCCTAGTGGAGACTAAACAGATGTGTGTGTCATCAATTTCCCATCCTTGCACCAGTTTTGTTGAATCTATGGATTTGCACACAGCATCTGTGGATATTTTGATCTCTAAAATGGAGCTTTAGGATCTGTACTGGAGAGGAAGCTCAAAACTATAAAATATTTTTATTGAAAACCTCATCAGACTGTAAAGGTGTGGCACATCATAGGAACAATAAAGCACATTCTGTTTTTCTGAGTCACCACCTCAGCAGACTGACCACTTTTCCCCTCTGTGATAATGAGAACAGTTGAAATGGCATCCAGCCCTCCATAAAGCAACAGGGAAATGGTACCACTCTCCCCAGTGGAGGTAAAAGTTGGGACAATGAACCTTAAGCACATTACACCTAAGTCAATAGATGCCCAACAGAATCCTGTTCACAACTGAAACATTTAGAGAAGCAAAGAACAGCCCTCAGGCAGACAGAGATGGGAGACAAGGAAACTGATATTTATAATCTTCTTTGAGAGCATGACAAAGGAGAAGCCAAGCAGTTTCTTAAGAAAAAGTACAACATGAGGAAAACCCTAAAACAAGATACCCTGACTTTCATCTCAGACCTTCTTCCTACCCAACTGAAAATTCACTTGACAATATTTCCATTGCATCATTAGGATATAAGCATTATTTTTTTCTTTTTGGGGGGTGGGTGGAGACAGAGACAGAAAGAGGACAAGCACATACAAGCAAGGAAGAAGCAGACATAGAGCAAGAGAAAAAATCTTAACCACTCTCCATGCCCAAGGTGGGGCTCAACATAGTACAGTGCCTGATGGAGGGCTTGATCTCATAACTGTGAGATCATGACCTGAGCTAAAGTCAAGAGTCAGACACTTAACTGACTGAGCCTCCCAGGCACCCCAAGATGTGAGAATTCTTTTTTTAATGTTTTTATTTATTTTTGAGAGAGAAAGAGAGAGAGAGAGAGAGAGAGAGAGAGAGAGAGAGAGAGAGAGAGAGAGCAAGCGAGAGCACAAGCAGGGGAGGGGCAGGGAAAGAGGGAGACACAGAATCTGAAGCAGGCTTTAGGCTCTGAGCTATCAGCACAGAGCCCATGAGGGGCTCAAACCCACAAACTGCGAGATCATGACCTGAGCCAAAGCTGGATGCTTAACCAACTGAGCCACCCAGGTGCCCCAAAATGTGAGCATTCTTAAAGCAGTACTGTCATCTAATACCTGGGAATTCAATTCCACCACAGGCCAGCTGGCTTGGCACAGAAAAACGAAATACCACCAAATAGAACTTCATGCTTGGTGATGAGCCTTTGGTTGAAAGAAAGTGGAAAGTCTACTTGCCCTTATTCTCAGCAGATGACTTAACCTTCTACTTTATTGAGAAAATTTAAGTCAGAATTCTCAAAATGTGGTCCTCAGGTCAGTTCCAGAAGTTTCATCTGGGAACTTGTTAGAACTATGTATTCTCAGCCCTATCCCAGACCCTCAGCTCTAGGTTGGGGTCCATCGATCTGTTTTACAATAAGTCTTCCAGGGAATTCTGATGCACTCTAATATTTGATAAAGATTGACGGTGAAGATCTTTGAAAATGAAGTTCTCCTTATTCTTTCCTTGTAATTTCCAATATATTCATTCTTTTCTGCCTTGGATTTACACATTTCAAAAGAAAAGATTTCTATTCCTGTCTGAAGCTCATCTTTCTCCCTATACTCCCCTTAGCATATCCAATATTGACTTTGCCCATCTCTCTTATCTTCAATATCTCCCCCTCTGCTGGTTCCTTCCATTCAGCAGAGGTAAGTCTCCACATTACAGCACTTCTCCTTCATTGAATTTTCTCCAGTCAGTTTCCATGCTCACTCTTTCCTCTCACTAATGAAAACCTTGAGGGTTAATAGTTTATTGCTATCCTTTCTTCCTCCACTCCAATTTATGATTTTTTTAAAGTTTAAATTTGTCCTCTAGCATCACTTTTAATATGACATCCAATATACAAAGGAACATATGTACCTACCCAATAGAACCACAGCATTACCAATGCATTGTTGTGTATTCTTCTCCACCCCGTGCCTTCCAGTTCATTCTTAAATCCAGTATATTTTGACTTGAACTCTACTAACACTGTTCTTACTAGTGTGCCAGTGTAGAAGGAGGCTTTTGCTCAGCACACACACCTTATTTCTCCTCTGTGTGACTTCTGTCTTTGATAATCAAGCATTCCCAATGGCCTAAGTTCTGTGTCTCTGTTCTAGTTCTCCTCCTTTTTCTCTGGTTGTACATTTTCTGCCTGCTCTCTGGATCTTCCTTCACCTTTATTTGATCCTATTATTATTATTATCATTATTATTCCTTAAAGCTATATCCCTACCTCAAATGGAATTGGTGTTGATTAATCTCTGCATAGTTAGTCTGGGCAGTTAGTTCATTACCACTTATACATTTATGATCTCTAAACTATAGTATAGACACACATTTTTAACTGCTCCTATTAATGTCAAGTTAGTACATGTATAAAGTGTTTTTAAACTCACCCCATTCAAAACTAAACCCACCATCCTTCACTTCATACTTATCCTCCCACTCCCATTGTTTTGTTCTTGTTCATGGCATTGTCATTCATCCAGTTGAACAAGCTAGAAACAACTGTGTGTTCATGGCCTCTCCTCATTGCTCCTAATCCACATCCAACTCATCGCCAATTCCCACCATTCTACTCCAAAGTCGCTCAAATTTTCCTCCTTTTTTAAAATTCCCACAGCAATTCCTTACTCAACTCCCTCAGCATTTATCATCCACCTCTCTAGATTTCTAACCTGCAAGCTTTCTCTTTCCAGTCTCTACACTGTCTCTTACTGCCTTTATTATCCAACTAAAATATAGATCTATAGAGCAGACATATTTTTCCATAGTTTCACTTTCCACAGTTTTTGTTACCCACAAACAAATGCAATCTGGAAGCAGATAATTCTTTTGACATATTACCAAGGCAGGACTTGAACTAATGAATCATGAGATCATGACCTGAGTTGAAATCAAGAGTCAGATTCTTAACCAACTGAACCACCCAGGAGCCCCTCACACTGGATGCTTTCACTTAGCAACACATATTTAAGATTTATCCATGACTTGATATATTTATTTTTATCAATAAACAATATTCCATCATCTGGATGCACAACAATTCATCAATTCACTTATTAAAGGACATCTTGTTTGCTTCCAGTTTTCAGTAACTTTGATTAAAGCTGTTATAAACATTTTTGTGCAGGTTCCTATGTGGATATAGGTTTTAAAACCAATTTAATAAATACATAGGAGCATGATTGACAGATCAGACAGATGGTAACACTATGTGTAATTTGGTAAGAAACTGCCAAACTGTCTCCCATGGTGGCAGTGCCATTTTTGCATTACCACCAGCAATGAATGACACTTATTGATGTTCTGCATTCTTGCCCAAAATTGGTATTGTCAATTATTTGGATATTATACATTGCAATAAGTGTGAGTGGTATCTCATTATTTTAATTGGAAATCACCTAATGACAAACGATAGTGAACATCTTTTCAAATGCTTGTTTGCCATCTGTATATTTTCTTTGGTTAGTTGGCCCTTCACAACAGAGGCCCATTTTCTAACTGGATTACATCTAGGTTTTCTCCTCTATTATCTTCTAGAAGTTGTATAGTTTTGTATTTAACATGTAGGTCTCTGATTCATTTTGTGCGAAACTTTGTGAAAAGTGTTAAGCTTTGTCTAAATACTTTTTTTTTTTTGCATATAGGTAACTAATTGTTCCAGCAAAATCTATTGAAAAGATTATTATTTCTCAGATGAATTGCTTTTACTTCTTTGTCAAAGATCAAGTTATTGTTTATTTTATAGGTCTTCTTCAGGATTCTCTATTCTGCTCCACTGATCTATGCATCTATTTCTTTACCAGTATAATCCTATCTTGATTATTGTGGCTTTACAGTAAGTCTTGAAATCAGATAGTATGAGTCCTCCAACTTCTTCAGGACTGCATTGGCTAGTCTAAGTATTTTGCCTTTTATGTAAAGTTTAAGATCAGTTTGTCAAGATCTACAACACAGGTTGCTGGGATTTTGATTGGAATTGCATTGAATCTATAGACTAAGCTGGAAAGAATTGGGCCCTAACAATTTTGAATCTTCTAATCCATGAACATAGTATATATCTATTTACTTCATTTCTTTAATTTTTTTCCATCAGAATTTAATAGTTTTATATGTGTAATACATATTTTTAGATTTATATCCAAATATTTCTTTTTGTTTTCATGTTATTATAAATATATTATTTATTTCAAATTCTAGTTGTTCATTTCCAATGTATAGGAAAGTTATCACTTTTATATATGAACCTTGTAATCTGCAATCTTACTATACTTCCAGTTCCTGGAACTGGGCTGGGTTTTGTTTGTTTGTTTATTGTAGACTCCTTGGGATATTCTGCATAGAAAATCAAGCCATCTGTAAACAAAGACTCTTTTATCTCTTCCTTTCCAAACTACTTACCTTCATTACTATTTTTTTTTTTGTCTTATTGCAGTAGCTATATACTTCCAGTATGGTGTTAAATAAGATTGGTCAAACAAGACATTTTTTCTTTGGTCCTGGCATGAGACAGAAAGCATCTAGTTTTTGACTTAAATATGTTAGCTATAAGTTGTTTGTAGAGAGAGTCAAGATGAGGAAGTTTCTTATTATTTCCAGTTTGTTGCAAGTTTTGTCATGAATATTAGGAATGTAGATATTGCCAAATGCTTTTTCTGCATCAAATGAGAAGACTGCATGATTGTTCTTCAGTCTCTAGGTATGGTAGCTTCCACTGATTTACTTTCAAATTTTAAACCAGTGTCATATACCTGAAATAAATTCTTGTTGGCCATGATACAGAATTCTGTTCATATGTTGGTTGCTATTTTTTTGAGAATTTCTATATTTATGTTCATTGGAGATGCTAGTCTGTAGTTTTCCTTTCTTGTAATGTCTTTGTTCTAGTTATTAGGGTAATGCTGGCCTCATAGAATGAGTTAAGAAGTATTCTATCTCCCTCCATTTTCTGGAATAGATTGTGTTTCATCAATGAAACCATCCAAGCCTGGAACTCTCTTTTTTTAGTAGGTTGTGAATTTCTAATTAATGTCTTTAATAAATATAAGCCTATTCATGTTATCTATTTCACCTCCATTAGAGTTTTGATACTTTGTGTCTTTCAAGAAATTAGTCCATTTTATTTAAGATTTCAATGTGTGGGAAGAGTGTTATTCACAGTGCTCCCTCATTATTCTTTTAATCTCCATGGGATCAAGCGATGATCAGGTCATTTGTGTGTTTTCTTATTTTTCTTGGTTAGCTTGGCCAGAGTTTCATCAATTTATTCATCTTTATAAAGAACCACCTTTTGTTCCTTCTGATGCTCTCTATTGTTTTTCCATTTTTGGTTAAACTGATTTCTGATCTAATTTTTATTATTAATTTTTTTTCTGCCTGCTTTAGTCTTAAATTATTCCTTTCCTTTCTAGTTTCCTGAAACAGAAGCCTCACTGGTTTTAACTCTTTGTTCTTGTCAAATATATATTTATAGCACTATAAATATATATATTATATACAAATATAAATATACATACATTATATAAATATATATAAATATATATGCTACTATATATATACACACCACATATACATATATACTGTATCCAATATATATACATATATAAATATGTAAATTTCCCTCTAAGCAGTGCTTTTGCTATATCCCACAAGTTATGATAAATTATATCCTTTTCACTTAGTTCAAAATATTTTCAATTTTCTCTTGAGATTTCTCTTTGATCTGATAAAGGAATTGTATTGTTTAATCTCCAAATGTTTGGAATTTTTCCAGCCTTCTATCTGTTACTGATTTTTTGTTTAATTCCATTATAGTCTGAGAACATTCTTTTGATGGCTTTTGTTCTTTTAAATTTTCTAAGGGGTGTGTTATAGCTAAGAATAAGTATATTTTGATGAACATTCAATGCAAGCTTGAGAACAAAATTTCAATTAAATCAAGCTGACTGATAGTGCAAATATATCTGTAATGATTTTTCTGTATGTTTGGTCTATCATTTACTGAAAGGGTGGTTTTGAAGTCTACAACTATAAGACTTTCTCCTTGCAGACCTATTCATTTTTGTCTCATGTATTTTGATGTTCTGTGATTAGGTACAAACACATTAATGACTGCTATGTCCTCTGGGAGAATTGACTTCTAACCTTTATGTTATGGCCTTCTTTATCAATTATAATTCTCCTTGTTCTAAAGTCTGCTTTGTCTAACGTTAATATAGCTACTCTAGCTTTCTTTTGATTAGTGTCAACATAGTATATCTTTCTCTATTGCTTTGCTTTTAACTATAAATCTTTATATTTAAAGAGAATTTCTTGGAGACAACATGTAGTTATGTCTTTGTTTTGTTTTATTTATCTGAAAATGTATGTCTTATATTACTGTATTTAGACCACTATATTCACGTTTGAAGTAGTTATTGACATAGTTGACAGTCAGGTTAATATCTATGATATTTATAGTTTTTTTTATTTATTGCTTTTATTCTTTGTCCTCTCTTCCTCCTTTTTCTGCTTTCTCTGGATTTAACTGAGCATTTTATATCATTCCATTTTTCTCTTCTCAGCATATCAATTATACTTATTTTTAATGCAGTGGTTTCTCTAGAGTTTTCAATATATATTTTTAAATAATCCATAGCTGTGTAACTGTGTAAGGCAGGTAGTCTAAAACAGAGTAGCCTCAAATACTCCCTCCTGTCCATTATGATATTGCTGTCATTTGTTTCTCTTATCCATATTTTATCATCACCTAACATATTGTTACTACTATTACTTTAAACAAATAGTTATGTTTTATATAGTTAAGAAGGAGTCGGTTAAAAAATTAATGTCATTTTATTCTCATTTATTTCTTCCCTTACACTCTTCCTTTCTGTATGCAGATTCAAGTTTATGTCCTGTATAATTTTCCTTCTCACCAAAGAACTATTATCACTTATTTTGGGGCAGGAGTATTGACAATAAATCGCCTTAGGTTTTGTCTGAATCAAAAAGTATTTCTCCTCCTTCACTTTTGAAAGTAATTTTGGTAGTTATAGAATTCTAGGTTAGTGGAGGTTCTCTTTCAATCTTTTATATCATTTACTCCATTCTCTTGTTTTCATAATTTCTAATGAAGCTTGCTTCTTTTTTATCTTTGTTTCTGCATACATACTTTTTATTCTTTGGCTTCTTTCTATCTTTTATCTTTGTTTTGGGTGGGGTTTTCTATAGTTTGAATATAATATGCCCAGGTGTAGATTTTCAAGTATTTATCCTTACTGACATTCTCTAAACTTCTTAAATCTGTGATTTAGTACCTCTCATCAATTTTGGAAAATTCTCAGCCATTACTTCTGTGTTTACTTCTCCTTCATTATCTCTTTATTCAGTTTTCATATTCCAAATATTCTTACCTTTGAATATTCTCCCAGATATTTGGATATTCTATTGTTTGTGTGATTTTGGTGGGTTGTTTTATTGTATTTGTCTTCTTTTTTCTCTTTACACTTCAGTTGGCAAAGTTTTTATCTGCAAGCTCAAAGATTCTTTCCTCACTCTTATTCAGTCTAATGAGCTCATTTAAGACATTCTTCATTTCTATTATAGAGATTTTGATTTCCAGCATTTCCTTTTGATTTTATCTTAAAGTTTCCATTTCTCTGCTTTATACTATCATTTCTTGTTTACTTTGTTTGTTAGAGACCATATTATATCCAGCAGTCACTTTAAATTCTCTTTCTGATAATTCCAGTATCTGTATCACATCTTGGTCTTATTCTGATTCTTGTGTTGTTCCTGCAAACTGTTTTTTTCATGGTTTTAGCCTGTCTTATAATTTTGTTGTTGCTGCTGCTGTTGTTGTTGTTAAAAACCAAACATGATATATCAGTCAATAGAAACTGAAACAAAGAGGTCTTTAATGTGAAGTTTGGGCTTAACCTGGCGAGGGTTTCACTGTGTTCAATCTTTGGTGCAGCCATAGGTGCTAGGAACTTCCAATTCCCCTAGTGCCTTTCTTTTGGTCACCTTTACTTCTATAAGCTTCCCTAAGAACTCTTCTTGCAGATCTCTTTCTTGCAGGTTTTTAAACTATAATCTACTCTTCTTATCCTGGAGGAATGTTGGTGTGGTGATAAGGGGTTGAGGAGAGGAAGCATTCTCTAATGCTTTGATTAAACATCACTCTTTCAGTGGACCTATGTCACCAGTGGTCTTAGCTTTCTCCCCCCCCCCCCCCATAGGTAAGATAGGCAGGCAAAAGGGGGCTGGAGTTGGGGAAAGATCCTCCCCTAAGTGGGATGTGGCTCCAGTAAAGTAATTTCCCTTGAAGAGTAGGATGTTCTGGGGAACACTCCAGGTATATTTCACAATGGTAACTTTTCCTCTCCCTGTGCCAGAGACAAAAGAGGACCTTTCTGAGTTCTTTACCATGAAAAATTAGTGGGGTTACAGGAGGGAAAGCCCTCTCACAGTGTATCCTCCAACAATTTCTCACTATCGTGCAGTACACACATAGCCTTCAGAATTTCCTACCATTTAAGTTTCCCAACCAATTTATAACTCCATTGGTTTCTGCTGCAAGGAGGCAGATCTCAGTTGCAACTCTCTGGGTTCATCTATTTCTCTAGATTTTGAAGTGGTAGTTGGTTTTGTGTCCTCAGTTCTCTGAGTCTAACAAAAATTGTGGATTCTCAGTTTGTTCAGAGTTTTACTGTTATTGTAAAGATGTGAATGATAACTTCCAAGCTCTTTATGTACTGTTGCTGAAACCACAACCTGCCTTATTCATTTTTATATTCCAATCCCAAACAGAATTCAGGACATAGCAACTGGATAGACATGAAAAAAAGCTGTGTTGTGTTTTTCCTTTTGTTATGTTTTAAGTTTCAGGGCTGCAATTGCTAGGTCTTAAGTACATGAAGTTCAAGTCAA
>NC_043707.1:89064184-89084331 GCF_006229205.1 Suricata suricatta
TATCTATCTATCTATCTATCTATCTATCTATCGAGAGGTTATATACATATGTAACCTTCAGATATTCTATTGCTTGTGTTTCTCTGAAGAATTCTAACTAATACCTGAAGAAAGACTGTCTTAAGGAGACTAAATCATAGAAATGGGCCTCATTAGCCCCCTAGGAGCACAAGCTTCAGAAATATGAAAAAAGCTTCAGATCAAAAATATGCTGAAGGTAATTTTCACAGATGAAACAAATGTGGGATCCAGGAGCCTAAGAAACTCATAGCATATGGTTATGAAGGGTTTCTGGTAATAGTGGACTAGATTATTTCAACTAACCCTTTGCTTTAAAAAGAAGGAAAAGTATCTCCTTACCTACTTAATATCATCAAAGTGACCAGGTAGTAAGGAAATAGCAAGCCCGTATCTAAAGGGAAGTGTCTCACCAGAGCTACATGATAAACACCAAAGCTGTTTTTGCCCTGAGGATATTTGTCACAGCAAATGTGAACATTGGTTTGATAGACTTGAAGGTCAAGAGGAATTGCAGTCAAAGTTCATACGTGCCTAGGCTAGGGAGTCCAAGAGGAGAGTCCTCCCAAATTGAACTAGGACTTCATAGGGGTCTTTTTTTTTTTTAATTAGATAAATAAGATCAAAATTTAGAAACAAGCAAAAAATGGCAGCTACTTACTTAGACAAACAATTAAATTTACATCCAACTCACAATAATAGCAATGGAAGCCAAAAGACAAGGGAAAATAGTTACAAAGTGTTGAAGTAAAGTAACTGCTATACATTGAAAAAATACTCTCAAGAATGAGAGCAAAATAAAGACATTTTCAGACAAATAAAACATGACTGACTTGAGCACAAAGGCAAGTGATCCCAAGAGGTCTGAGATACAAAAAGTAACCAAAAATAAAGATATTGGTAAATTTCTAAATCTAAATAAAAAATTAAATCCAAAAATGCTGGTGTACTATAGAGTAAAAAAATAAAGGGAGATAATTAAAATAGATGAAAACAAACTGTAAACAGGGAAGGACTAGAAGGAACCTTCTGCCTAGGTCCAGCACCTTCTATGACTGGGTGGTAAGCCTGTACAATTCTGGTGTTCAGGGTAAGAAGCCCACTTACCCACAGACATAGATTATGTATGCCAACATCAACTTTATCAGTAACAATAATAATATCTTGCTTTTTTCATCATATTTCCAAGTTGGTTCCAATAACTCAGGTAAGTGAAGTTCCCCCAGAATCCCCAACAATAGAAATTGCATAATTCTGACTACTCTGTCCATATATAACAATCAAAACAACAATAATAATGACAACAACATCAAAACAACCACTAAGTGCTGGTGACTGTTCTCCACGCATCATACACGTTATCTTTAATTTTCATCACAACTCTGAAAACTAGTTATTATCTTTGCATTATTTGTCCACTAGGGTTTCTGTGAGAGGAAGAACCTTATCCAAAAGGTAACAGGATGCAAGTTTACCCAGGTGGACACAGGTAATTTCTAACTTGTTCTTTCTCTATGGTAAGTCAAACACCATCCTTAGATTCCAGGCCTTTTGTCTATAATGATGGCCGAGTCCTGTCATCCATGTGTTCTCCCTAGACAAGGGCTAAATCTATGTCAGTGCTTTTCTCTTTAACCTTATATACACTGGGCACTATCTTTCATTTGCACTCACTCAAAGTCCTTCACTGGCTTTAAAAATCTGACCTCTAGTGCATGGCCCCGTACCTATGGCACATTTAGCACACCAACCAGGAACCCAAGATAAGTTTCACCCAGTTGTAACTGTCACAGCAATATCAGAGTAGAAGTCATGTCCTAGAGATCTTTTTTAAATCTAGGCCAGGAATCATCAAATTGACTGTCAGATCAAATCTGCCCTGCTACCTGTTTGGATAAGTAAAGTGTTACTGGAACACAGCTACATTTATTCATTATGCATTATGTATGGCTGCTTTTCAAACTACCATAGTACAACTGCATAGTAATGAAAGGGACTACAAAGCCCACAAAGCCAAAAATATTGACTAGTTGACCTCACAGAAAATTTTCTCACCCCTGGTTTAGATGTGGAGACTGATTCCATATTCTCATTCCTCTAAGAGGTAAGTATAATTCTTTCCCACACATGGTCAGAGGCTGCATCCCTGACACCTGTGAACTTGCATCAAGTTGATGACAATAATGATACTTGAAAGTCTACTTCCTCACTTCTAATCAAATGTCTTTTAATCAGATTCCTCAGCCAGCAACTCTACCAGTCTGCAACTATGCATGTTCCCATGACAGCATTTTTAAGGAATATATAACAATGCTTTCAGTTGCCTACAATTAAAAATAAACTTAGAGTCAATGACTGATACTCCCATCTATTAAAAAGTATCCAGGAAATTGAACTGAAAGACATGTTGTGAATGAATTACTTAATATATGGTATTACTGATTGCACAACACAAACTCTCTGGAGAATGGCTAAGTCTTCCATTTCACTCTAAGTTACTGATACCCCACATGAGGCTGCTGATAACTTGAGGCATGGTTTCTAGTTGTCAAACGGCTTTACTGGATAATATTCAAGAGGAGAGAAACTAACAACTGTTGATAACCTAACACGTGCTTTTTACTAAGATAGGCATCTTGTGGAAATTACCATATTTAATCCCCCCAATAGCCTATGAGGTAAGTATTATTACTCTGTACAGACTAATACACTCAACTGAGAGAGAGAGACAAGCAAGTCCCAAAAGTCAGTCAGGATTTGATACGGCTATGGGAAAGACAATTCTACAACTCTCAAAGTGTCCTTGAGTTAAATAAACTCAAAATTTGCAAGGTACTTTTTATCCAGATTGTTATCCTATAAAGTATGTCATCAACACCTGCTGAAAGCAGATCCCTGCTGTGCCAGCCATCATCTCCTTAGTTCCTGGATTGTGAGGAATTTACTTCTGGGAAAGAGTCTGGGATGCTCGAAGGGGCAATCAGAGAACTCAGGAAAGTGCACATTTACCAACTGGTATGAAAGCATTTCAAAATTGTAACAACTGGTACAACTGTACCAGTGCCAACTTGCTGAAAAATAAATCTGTGGAATTCTTTACAACTCAAAATCTGCAATTCTGCAGAAGCATAACCAAGACCAATCACATGAGCTATGCGATTGAGTAAGCGATCTGGGAGTGAGATGCCTGTTTTAGTTTTCAATGATTGGCTATGACTATTCTAATGTTATTTCAGCTCAACAGAAGATGGTAAGTCAGTGCCTCTCACGTGTTTAACCCGTTCTCCTTACAGTGTGTTACCATGCTCCTTTATCACATACAGTCTGATGAACCATTTCGTGCCAGTAACTATAATACCTGGAGTCTCAGTGATCTAATTCCTAGTGTATTTGACAACCAGCAACTAAAAAATGCTCTGCATTATTCAATGACTACATACTGGGCTACTCACCACCACCATGGAGCTCAGTAAGTGGCAAGGGTATATGACACACAATGAAAACCAGATTTTAATGAGGAAACATTAGTCCTCCTCTTTAATAAATAATTTAAACAAAAAGTGCACCATATTTTTACAATTTAAAATTACATAAAATTTAGAGAAAATATTCTTCATCCTAATGATAAACCCCCATGTTATGCAAGCAGGCCATTCTTAAAAAATATTTGAAAATTATGTAGAGGAAAAAAGGAAAAAAGTCGAATGCTAATTATTAAAAGTATGATGAAACACTCATCTGAAGCAGCATCACAGCGCAATTTTAACCATAATTATAATATTATATGTACTTGATTAACTTTTCAGCCCTAGATTCAGATAGCCTCTTTTACAAATAAAGACTCTGCAAAACAACCCAAGCATCTCTCAGAGTATAATTTTCATTCCTCTTTTGATTTATAATGAAGCGCTCTATTTCATACATAATCACAAACTGAGGTTAGTAAAATGGTATTATAATAAAAAGAAGCTAGGAATAATTATATGTAGAGCAGAGTGGTAAGAATGTCTCTTGTCATATGTACATATTTAATTCTCTTAGGTACTCTAATATGATTTTGCTTTTCTAAATGGAAACATATTGATGCACACTGAATAGTTATTTAAAAAAAAAAAACAGATCATAGGCAGTAATTTTGTTTTCCCCTTGACATTAACAAAAATGTATCTCATTCCTCCCTCAACAGGCTCCTTCCAATCTTAATAGGTTGAAAATCTCTCCGCTGTTTAAAAGGCCTCATCTTGCTACCCAAAGGAAAACAAATTCTCAAAATGTCAACAGCCTTAGTTACTCCACAAACACCCAACATTTTAATAACAAGAGATTATGTTGAAACAATCAGAAAACAAAACTCAGAATTGACATTTAATTTTGAGACTACTCACCCCTCCTGGCTTACGGTTGTAATAGCAATGCTTGGAAGTGTCGTCAAAGGTAGCGTGGTGGGTCTGGAAATGCCGTCCCCCTCGGGAGTCCTTGCCCTCTCGCTCTGTCTTTGGGACAGGGGCGGTAACTGTAAGTTTCCTGAGCAACACCTTCTCCCTCTCCAGAGGTCGATCCCAAGCGTGTTACTAGAAGAACTGTAGGATTTACTCAGGCTACATTCAAGATAATCTTTCACATTCTGAGGAACCACAGGGAAAGAAAAAAGAAGAAAAAGAAAATGAAATTCAAATGTCTAAAATGATGCACAGTGGAGTGAAATAAAAACCTAAATGTTCCAGTTGTCAGTCATAAAGTCATGATTCGTGATCTCACAATCAGAATCTAACACTCATATTAAAAGACTAAGAGAAAACAAGAAGTGGGCAGGTTGGCTAATTTTCAACTTTTGGAATAAACATTAGTTGCACATTCTTGGTGATTTTTAGGACAGAAGGTAATATCTACCAGTTAAAGCATGTGGATAGAGGGCTTTCTACCTTCTTTCTCTTTGTTAAATTTGTCTTTTTTTCCCTTTCTTTCTCTTTTTCTCTTAACTTGCTAAAATGAAAACTTATCATTGAATATATATATTGGAAATCAATGTTACTATTCTGCAACATAAGGAAAAATGATGTTAGCTAAGGCATACTCTCTCTTGCTTAGTGTTTTAAAGTAAAAATATTTTCAATCTTAGGAGAGAAAGATCTTGGTAATTATGGAGAACTGACTATTCCTGTTCCCATAAAAGATATTCTCTGAGTTGAGACTTATTTCTCTTTCTTCTCTCTTTCTCTCTTTCCTTCTTTTCTTTCTTTCTTTCTTTGTACTTTTTTGGTAAAATTATGTAAGAGCTCAGGAAAAGAAGAGTCTACTTTATCCAGCCCTGAACTGCACTGCATGTGTTCAGTACATGCCCTCATGCTGACATAAATGAAATACTTGTGAGAAGATAAAGACATTGTGCTGTAGCCACTGATAAGAGTCATTCATCCTCCCTACATCTCTTGGTGATGGTGGTTCCTGGCACTGTTGGGAGTAGGCGCCCCAAATGAGCTGCTCGCTGATGGACCATTCATACCAGCTCAAAGATAGAAAATGTCATAGCACTGCAAATACCCATTGACAGTGACTTGGAGTTCAAAGGATGAAACTGTCACTCTTATCTTAACATGGAATAATGGAGTCCTATCACCAGGCCAAGGTGTCTCACCAAAAAGTCATTCTGTGGCCCTAACAAGACAGCTACTTCCCTGCTAACCTTTCAGAATAGAGTTAGGAAAACCTGGGAATAGGCCTGCAAAAGCTTAAACAAACAAAAGTTCTTTACCTCCCATTCCATCCACCCCTCTCCTAGTTCATACAAGAACAACTAACTCAAGTTTCAGGATCTATCTGGATTGGTGCAACAGATATTTGTTGCATACCTATTATAGCTTTATTCTGTGCTACTTAAGAAGGATACAACAGCAAAAGGAAGCGTCGTATCTATGTTCACAGAAACCTATATTCTAGCAATTTATGCTTATGTGATCCACACAAGACCACTTTTGATGAAGGAAATTGGGGTATGAATAGGCCTGACATCTTTCAGGGGCCCCACTCTTTCTATCTGAAATGGAATAATATGACATTTTCTTGTGCTTAGCAGGAATACCATTTATTTGAAATTTAGTATGACCACAATTCAATAACAAGAAGAAGAAGAGTAACAATCTAGAATTTTCCAGAGTTTAAAATATTCTGGGATGTGTCCAGTGTTTCACTATTTACTAACCAGCTAAGATAAATCCATTGTAGGACTAGCACTTAGTGTAGTTACTCCGTGTGTGTGTGTGTGTGTGTGTGTGTGTGTGTGTGTGTGTTTTACAAATAAGAGGCTGAGGGGAAAGCTTGGTATATAAGTTTTTTTTCCTAAAAGGCATAAAGATAAGTTAATGAAACAGAACCCAAAGTCTTCCTGAAGAGACTCAAGTACCAAAAGCCAGAACTCATGACTATAAATCAGTCTAGTTCTAAATATTCATGTAAAGAAAGTACTGGTTATCTGGAATCAAGTCATGAATATATCATTACCTGCTATGCAAGAGAATTTGTACCAGAGAACAGAAATAAGGATATCATTCAGTTAAACCACCAGTCACTAGAGTCTCCTAATAAAGTTATTGGATGTTTTTCTCTTTTAGAAAAGGAAAATTATTATCAACTAGTAGAAGTAAATGAACTATATGGTATTTATTTGGTACTTGTTATTTGAAAGATAACAAAGTCACACCTACCACAAAATGTCTCCCACACTGACTTGCAAACAGGCTTGAATTTATGAATGCAAAGTCATTCCTTGAGTTAAAAGAATTTGTTTTAAATGATCCAGTTAACATGAAAATACATTCCCACAAAAGAACATAATGAAGTGGCTTTTGAGAAATAACTTAAAACGGTGGGAACATTAATTAATATTGTTTTACAAACACTCATTCACCCATGTAGAGTTATTCATGACTACCTCAAACTCCCTCATTCATGTTCCTCATCTATATAGCAATCCTCCCAATTCCTCACATCCTCAAGGGAAAAGTCTAATTCAGTCAGTTCTCAATTACTGAATTTGAGATCTTAGATTTATATTCCTATTTTAACTAGTATGATTCTGGCTGACCATACCACTCCTCAGAACAAAGACTGGGGGAAAGGAACAGTAATTTGAATGTTACTTCTGGAAATTATAAATTTTAAAATGCATCGTATTATCCCAAATTCGCTCTGTATCTCTACAACCAAGGGAAACAACCCAGTTTGGGATTATCCTCACGGTCCTGGATAATTGTTTGTTTAAAATTTGGTATTTCTGGGGAGCCTGGGTGGCTCAGTCGGTTAAGCGTCCAACTTCGGCACACGTCATGATCTCACGGTTTGTGGGTTCGAGCCCTGCATCAGGCTTTGTGCAACAGCTAGCTCAGCCTGGAGCCTGTCTTCGGATTCTAGGTCTCCCTCTCCCTCTGACCTTCCCCTGCTCATGCTGTCTCTCTCTCTCTCTCTCTCTCTCTCAAAAATAAATTTAAAAATATTAAAAAATTTTTAAAAAACTTTTAATTAATATTTTTGCCAATATAATTCAAAAAGGTTATCACAAAGGAGAAGTTAGTGTGAAACCCTGCATCTAAGTGGGAAGGGTCTGCAGGGAGGAAGGGAAGGGCATCCTAAAGGGACTCTGTCCTAGCTCCAAATCAAAACTAACCAAGTTAGGGGGCGCCTGGGTGGTCCAGTCAGTTAAGCATTCTGACTCTTGATTTTGGTTCAGGTCATGATCTCACAGTTTAATGAGTTCCAGGCCAATGTAGGGCTCTTAGGATTCTCCGTCTCCCTCTTTCTCTGCCCCACCCCTAGTCATGCTCTGTCCCCCTCAAAATAAATAAACTTTAAAAGAAAAAAAAACTAACCAAGTTAGCAACACTGAAGTATCCAGCTGAGGAATATCGGTGCCTAAGTAGTTACAACTTTGTTGCTGTTGCTGTTGTTTTATTTTGGCTTTGCTAGTCTATCCCAGACACTTTTGGAGCTTGCCCCATTTTGGAATTCTTCTGATTAAATTCCTAGTGAGGAAATGGGATTGGGTCCCTCCTAGGACTTCTGGTGTGCTTGGGTACAATTCACTTTGGACCATAGGCCAGAGTGTCTCAAACCTTAAGAAACTAGAAATGGATAGTATGGGATGTATCCAGTGACCCCCAGTGACCCTATTAAAACTAAATGTCTTGATGCTCCATGACACAATAACAAAAGTAATTTTGTCTTTGAAAAATGTATTTTAATCATGGGCAATCACCATCACTTATGAGCAGTTTGCCCAGAGGTAAACAATATATTTTATATGTAAAATCAGCCCTTCTTTCTTTCTTTCTCTCTCTTTCTTTTTCTTTCTTTCTGTGTGTGTGTATGTGTGACCCACACACATATTTCCTGGTTCTTCTGTCCTATTCTCTTATCTATTTTCCCTTTTTCACCTCTTCCTCAAACAAGCAGCCCCCACCTGTCTGAGCTATTCCCTAGTTTCAGCTTTTCCCTGATCCTGTAATCCCGTTAGACTTAATTAAGTGCTTGTGTTTAGTACCTGAATAGCACTTAATTTATTCCTCACTTATGATACTTATTCCCAAACACAAAGTACTTAATGCATACTGTTCCTGTGTCATTCATCATAGTAAGTCTCCTATTAAGGTTATTTGTGTACTGTAATTATACAAACACAGTAGTCGTGGTTATGCATTTGCTTATGCTGACAGAGACAAATATAGTATTTTACACACTGTGAAGGCCTTTGCGTATGTTGTTCCCTTTGCCAGAAATGTTCTTCTCTCTGGTCTTCAGAGGGCTCACGGCCCACATGGCATCTCTGTCCATATGTCATCTCCCGTTATTCCTCCATAAACACTCTAGCCTCACCATCCAAGCATTGTTTGCCTGTTGACCAACTTCACTTTTCTGTATAGCTCTTACCATATAATCTATCCATTGATTTCTCCCCTTCTGTCTGGAATATAAGCCTCAAAGGGACATAAACACTATGCTATTGAATCTCTAGACCTAACAAGTATTTGGCAGATAACAGGTGTTCAGTTAAGTGGCTATTTAAATCACTAATAAATTTTTTGATGAATTAAAATAAATGAAAATATAACATATTCCTGACTTAAAGGTGAAAACTTACCTTTCAAGAGTGTGGTATATAAAATGTAAAATCTGCGAAGTTGCTCTTATTGTGAGAGAAGAAATACTGTGTGTTAAACATTTAGGATGAGCTTTGTACTCGAAGAGTCAAGGCACATAATGAAAAGTGCCAGGTCATCACTGTCCACTAGGAATAATGTGCAAGCCACAAATGGGAGCTGAATGTCTAATTTTAAATCTTCTAGTAGTCACAATAAAAAAGTAAAAAAAGAGGGGTGCCTGGCTGGCTCAGTCCAGTGAGCTTCCAACTGTGGCTCAGCATGATCTCACAGCTTGTGATTTCGATCCCTGCATCAGGCTCTCTGCTGACAGCTCAGAACCTGGAGCCTACTTCAGATTCTGTGTCTCCGTCTCTCTCTGCCCCTCCCCCACTTGTGCTCTGTCTCTCTCTCAAAAATAAATAAATATTAAAACATTTTTTAAATAAAGTAAAAAAGAAACAGATGAAATCGCATTTTTTAGGATAGTTGACATACCCTGTTGTATTATTTTCAGATGTAGGTGAAATTACTTTTAATAGTATACTTAAGCTAGTGTGTCAAAAATATCATCATTTCAAAATGTAATCTGTATAAAAATTATTAATGAATTTTTTACATTCTTTTCTATTTATACTATTATATATTCAAAATCCAAGATCCATTTTTACACTGATGGCACATTTCCATTCAGATTGGTGCTTAAGAGTCATATATGGCTAGTGGTTACCATGTTGGACAGTGCACACTAGGTAAAAATTATCCACTCTGGTAGGCTTAATATTCTTTGAATGTGCTTTTCTTCTTTGCATATTCTTATATGCAGCAATCTCCATCTTTTGTCTTGTGACTGTGGCACCTGACTGCCTCAACACAGACTGGGATTATTACTATAAGAAAAGAATCATTAACCATCTTTTATAGACAGAATATATTGCTTCATTTTATTCTTCCAAAATATAGAATCTTAGAGCACACATTATACAAAGTGTGCTTTTAATAAAAAGACAATCCCAAAGTGAGTTTCTTGTAGATTTTTGTTTTTAAGAAAAATGATTTCTAAACTTCCAAAGTTTCCCTTTAGATATCCAGAATAGAGCATAGAAGTCTGAACATCACTTTTTACCAGGGGTACTGAGAACTTAGAATGTGAGTTAAGGGAAGTTCCCTTGTAGTCAAAAAGCAGAGAAGGGGGAAATAAAGAAAGGAAATATCATCACAAGTGATGAAACTAGAACACTACCCAAGAGTAGAAATGGCAATGGCGAAAGGGTAGGTTTTGTTGGTAAGAACCTCACAAGCACAGTTAAGTCTCCCTCTGCACTTGTGGGTCCAAGAAGTTCCCAACAAGCACCTACAGGGACACAGGAAGAGGCTGAGAATTAGCCTCTGCTTGCCTGCTAAGGGATTTGCTTCAACATGTGGCAAAGGGACCAGAAGTCTGTGGGGTATGCAGCCCGAAGGTAAGCACTAGACAGAAAGCAAAGCTTTTAATCAGAACCCCCCTGAAAGGTTAAACAAAGAGTTCACCCAGTGGGGGAGAAGATCAAACTCACAGCGCGCTAAGAAGGTACACTGCCTACGCTGAAAGCAGTTATCACCTGGTACACCTGTCACATGCTCCATCAGCACTGGACCAAGGACAGAGACTTGACAACCAAAGACCTGGGGACATGAGCTGTTCCTCAACTGGACAGCAGTGGAAGCTAGCGGAAAGGGGACAATACAAGACAAGGACAATACCGCACACCTTTTACTATGATGTTAATTAATGCTAAGTCCCTTTGCCCACTGCCATGTTATTAGAGGGAAGGAATAAGAACTAGGAGAAATCCTGAAAGGCAGGGAATTTATGCAAAAGACAGAGTTTTACATTAATTGGCAAATTCAAGTTCCTTCCAGTCTCTCCCCGATCTGTTGAAATAGGAGCTTAATAAGACGAGTTATTACAGAAAGCAAGGAAAAGTACTTCTTTTTCCTAACTCCCTCCTTTCCTCCTGCATATCATATCAGTCAGCATATGATTTTTAATTCAATAACAAACAGAAAATGAGTAAGAACTGGACAATTAAAGTCGCACTGACAGGGGGCCAGGCAATTAAAAGCAAAGGAGATAATTAATCTCAGCTGCCCATGATGCAAAGTTATGTAATGGTAAGTTTATAGACTTCTTCAGATAACCTAGAGCAGGGTTTCTGAAAGAATGCATATATCTAGTCACCTTGGGATCTTGTTAAAATACTGTCTGATTTGTTCATCTAAGATGTGGCTTCAGACTTTGCATTTCAAATAAATACCCAGGCAATGCTAATGCTGCTGCCCTGAGGATCACACTTGAGTAGCCGAGACCTACAGGATGTGTACATCAGGAGCCTCCTACAAGCAGTTGTCAAAGACCCCACCACAGGAGGTGACTCTCAAGGATTAGCTGTGCCTGGGTAATGATGGGGAAGAAAGTCATCAGGGAACTGATCACATATGCAGTGTAGAAAGAGGAGTTTGTAAGAATTAGAATGTGGGCATCCATCAGAGATTGGGGGTTCTGTGAGTGAAACCATGAAGCTGAGGCCATCTCCAAGCTGCAGAGAGGGCACTGTTCCTGTTGTTGACTCTGCAGAATTCTGGCACCAGGTGCAAGCAATGCCTGGGTCATAGGAATGATTAGTGACAAAGTGGTGCTGTTAAACAGCCTAGCCTGCCCTTTGAATAAAATTATAGAGTGACTTCACTGAGCAGACAAAAAGTGGGGAGAACTGAGCAACTCTGACTTTTGGAACTTACATCATCAGCCGTTACTGCCATCACACTCCTGCTTTTCTTCATTATAGAGGCGAAAAATATCCCCTCTTAGAATGTCTGTTATTCGGCACTGTTTTGCTGACAATTTTTAAGACCTACAGGGGAAAAAAAAGACACACACACACAAAGAGCTCAGTACCCTTCGTTGAATACAAATACGTGACTTATTTGTATTCTCCAAGCTAACATTTGAATGTATTTAATGTACATGTATAAGTAAATATCATAATTTTCCAAGCCAATTAAATCTGAAATGAGGAAAAAGAAGTTCGCAAAATACAAAAATCCAAGAAACCAGTGCAAAGCTTCTCAGGCGGAAAGAAAAGAATAGAGGGTAACACTCAGTATACCAAATAATCCATGATCATTAAGAATACAGAAATAATATGTGTTTGTGACAGGCTTTATACTTTCTTATACAACGTTTCATTTAATCTGCATAACAATCTGTGAGATTACTTTCATTTTTTTTCTAACAAGCGAGCAAGTGACCAGAAAAACAATTGAGCCAAGGTAACACAGATTAAAACATGGCAGATTTAGAATTTAAGGAACACAAGGCTTTGATATTGTGGTCAAACAAAAAAAAAAAAAAAGGAAAGAAAAACAAATGAACACAGAATATACACAAACAAGAAAGATCTTAATTTCAATTTTACCATCAGTTTAAACCTCTCATATGTATAAACACATAGGCAAGTATTTACCACAGAAAATTTTAGCAACTGATAGTTAGAAAAAGCTAAAATTCCCTGGTTTAAATCACACAAACCAGGCCATTTTGAAGAAAAAATGCTGTTGTTTATGATATTTGTTTTGTGTAGATCATGGAAAGCCACTTCAAAAACAAGGAACCTCAATAACACTACCAAAATTTAAGGACGCACCTGGTTTTGCAACTCCAAAGGAAAACTAATCTCTTGCTTTGAAAACCCAGGCTTCCAAAAAAGGTCCAAATTTAAAGTTCAGACTTTCAGGAGTCTATAAGAGAATATAAAGAATTCTGTTTGCAGAATTGAACTGGAAAAGATAATACTATAGAAATCACTGAATCCAAAAAGCATTAGTCCATATGGTGGTCTCTCAAAATCTTAGTAAAAAAAAATGTCCTGCATCTTTGCTGACTTCAAGAAGCTCCCGTTTCCTCACTCTGTACATTTAAACTTAATACATGTCTGATTTGAAAAGTCTGCTTCTCAAACATGAAGATATATATAGATTAAGAGCATGATGGAATTGTAGCTATGTGACTAGGAATACTAAGTAGTGGCATTGTACCATCACCCAGGAAACCAGGGTTGAATTTCTAACACATAATTTGACTATATTATGCAGAAGTCGGCAGCAGAACTGACAGAGTGGATAAGAGAGTGGGGGAGGGAGAAACTTCGCTTTTGTAAGTGTTCTGGGAGACAATCCCATAGGTTTTTCAGGGGGTTGATTCAATACGCCAAGGAAAAGAATTTCCTCACTTACACCAAGGAATTATCGTGGCTATTGAACTTTTTGAATGCTGGCCGAACAGGAGTAGCCAGAATTTAGAGCTTTAACTGAAAGGTTCCTTGACACCTAACAAAAGTAGACAAATAACAGACGTATTTTATCACAGGGTGATCTTCAATCTCGAGTGCTTCTATAAGGTAGAATCTGGGGAGGGGGGGGCAGGGGAGGACTCCTAAACTAAAAAAAAGCAAGATTTAAGTTTTACATTCAGGATGGAGATTTAGACATACCCAATTATTATAATACTGCAAAAATAAAAGCATAGAAAAATACTAAAGTAAAAATGTGTAAAATGGTAATAGTGGACATCATATAAGGGTTAGAAGACGTTTTCCTTTCTTTTCCATATTTCCCAAATTTTTTGTGATATAGTATTTTATGAGCCAAAAACTGATTTTATATATTATACAGAATATATTATAATATGCAATATATAAGAATATATAATATATATTAATATATGCATTATATATACATAAAATAAGAACCCACAAAATACACAAGAATATTAACTTATTTTTAAAGTTATTTTATTTCTACAAAATTTACTGTGCCATATATTTGGGAGGACATGTTTTGGGAAGGTAAAGGATATCTACTTATTTGGGATGAATAAACAAAGAAACAGTGACAGGCTAGGACTTAAGTCTTAGGCTATAGCTAGTTGATAAATTATGTGGTCTCTTATGTATCTATTAGGAGGCTGCCAACTAAATTTGCACACTTAATAAAATACATGCAGCATCATGTCATATCAAGGTGCAAAACGAAACACACATGACTGTAAGTTTAGCATCTGTACTATCAAGATGCAAATGTTATTTGCAGTCAATTTCAAAAAATCATAATTAGTAGAGTGTGAGTCTGGAAAGAAAATAAGAATAACAAAATGATCTCTAACAAATTGCTTCACATTCTAAACTAGCAGGAAAAACCTATGAAGCAAATTTACTTTCTCTCCTACATCTGTTTTGATTGCTATTTTTCACTTAAAAATAGGATAAAACACTGCAACTCGAGTATAAATCTCTAGGGTATCTTCGGCAGGGTGGGACAATGATCAAGTTCCCCAGCAGAAATGAAGATCTTAACTATACCTTCTCAGACTTGTGCAAAGTATCATGGGATCCAAATAAAGCTAAATGTGTACTTAGGTTGCTTCCATATCTTGGCTATGTAAATAATGCTGCAATAGGAGCACCTGGGTGACTGAGTCAGTTAAGTGTCTGACTTTTGATTTCAGCTCAGCTCAAGATTTTGTAGTTCGTTGAGTTTGAGTCCTGCATCAGGCTCTATGCTGACAGAGGGGAGCCTGCTTGAGATTCTATTATGTCCTACTCTCTTTGCACCTCCCCTGCTTGCTCTCTCCCTCCCTCTCTCAAAATAAATAAATAAACAATTTAAAATATAATACTGCCGTAATAAACATAGTGTCCACTGATAGACAAATGGATAAAGAAGATGTGGTATATACAGATAATGGACTATTATACAACCATTTAAAAAAGGGCAAGATCTTGCAATTTGGGAAAACATGGATGGACCTGAAGGATATTATGCTAAGTAAGATAAGTCATGCTGAGAAAGACAAAGCCATCTGATTTCACTCTTATGTGGAATCTAAAAACCAAAACAAATGAATAAACAAACAAGCAGAATTAGATCTATAAGTACAGAGAACAAACCAACGGTTGCCTGAGAGAAGGAGGGTGCAGGAATGGGCAAAATGGGTGAAGGGAGTGGGAGATGTAAGATTTCAGTTATGAAATAAATAAGTCATAGGAATAAAGGTATAGCATAGAATATACAGTCAATGATATTATAATAGCATCATACGGTGACAGACTTACAGTGAGATAGTATAACATATAGAGAAGTTGAATCACTGTTGTACACATGAAGCTAATGTAACATTGTGTGTCAACTATACTCAAGTAAAATAACAATTTTTTTAAAAAATGAAGTTCAGGGGTGAAGATCATGGGATCAAGGACCACATTGGACTCTGCACTGAGGATGGAGCCTGCTTAAGATTCTCTCTCTCTCCCTCTGCCCCTCTCCCCCACTGGTGCATGCTCGCTCTCTCTCGCTCTCTCTCTCGCTCGCTCTCTTTCTCTCTCTCTCTCTCTCTCTCTCTCTCTCAAATAAATCTAATAAAGAAATGGAAAGGAAAGAAGGAAGGAAGGAAGCAAGCAAGCAAGCAAGCAAGCAAGCTCCAAGCAAACATGGCCCTCAAGACTTCTGGTTTGAAAGGAAAAACTTACACATATTAAATGTGTACTTAGTACATAGTGGCTGTTCAAAAGTTTTTGTAAAGCTAATAAATCAAAAAATATATTTAAATGTTAAAATCATATGTATAGTTAAAAATTCTTCTTTGAAATAAAGAAATAGTTGGTGTTGGGTTTCACGGAAGGCTTAGGGAAGGAAATGAGACTCTTTTTAGCCTTAAATAATGAGTAGAATTTGTTAATTCTGGGGACAATTAAGAACAACATGGTATGCAAAAATATGGAAAGGAATTTAATATACTAAGGGTGTGATACATGCGGAAAGATGCCATGCTAAGGAGATTTATGACGGGCAGAAAGACAAAATGTTCCAAGGGAACATCAGTAGATCATCTGGCAAGGAAGAGTACTTTTAAGAGGTCTAAGCCATGGAAATAAATTTATATTTTATGACACTTTGAGTGTGAAAGCTTACTGGATAAATTTATGTGCCTCTAACTGAGAGGATGTCCTGGTTAGGAAAAAGCAAGATCTCAAGTTACAAGGCAGTTTTCCAAATGTTATATATTAAAAATATTTTACTTTTATGTTCATAAATAAAACACAACATCTGTTATATCAAACAAGAAAAATAGAAGAGAGATGTTTTCTGGATACTCCTTATTTTCCAATCGAGATCCACCCCTCCATCTTTTCCATCCTGTGCCCGTAGAGGCTGGTGCTCTGGGACTATGCCCATGGGCTCCCTACCCCTCTGGTACCTGGGTGTGTTCAGCCAGTGGGAAGCAGAGGCAGTAGATGGGAGGCAAGAAGAAGGGTCCCTCGCCCTGGCTATGATGTAGCAGTGGCTACAGTCTTCTACCCTACTACCTAGGTCTCAGCTTTGCAGGCACCTGTCTTCTAAGGTCCCTTGGTTCCATTACCTACTATCTCCACTTGACCCTTCAGATGCAGGACTGTGGCTAGCCCTGTGGTGCTTCATCCTTGCCTGTCTGCTTATTCTCAACCCTGACCACACCTTTTGTAAATACTACTTCCATTAAATAGATCTCTCTTTCATCCCTTTGAGAGCGCAATCTATTTCCTGCTGGGACCCTGACTGTCAACAGATTTGGTCCAAAAACTTTACAAAGCAAGGGGGCAATTTTAAAATATGCCCCCTCAGTGCCTAGTACAGTGATGAACACAAAGCAAGTTATCAATAAATAATTGCTCAAAGAATGAATGACTAAATGCAGTTGGAGTTCTAAAATGGCTTTATGGCTTTTAAAAAAAGTCAGCAGACATTATCTCAAGTTACTTTTGTGGGGCAGAAATAGTTTCATGTCATCACTCTATTTTTTTAAGTTTATGTTTATTTATTTTGAGAGAGAGAAAGAGACACAGAAAGCAGGGGAGGGGCAGAGAATGAGGCAGACAAAATCCAAGCAGGCTCCGTGCTGTCAGTGCAGAGCCTGATATGGTGTTTGAACTCATGAAATCATGACCTGAGCTGAAACCAAGAGTCAGACACTTAACAGACTGAGCCACCCAAGCTCCCCTGTCATCACTCTTCGATGGCAATAGTGATTCTATTTGGGAGATCTGAGACATGTTGTAATATGTTAATATCATATTATCTTATAGTATTATAGTATTATTATATAATAGCACATAATATAACATATTATATATAATATATATTATATGATTATATGTATTATGTAATATATTTTTAAACATAAATATTATATAATACATATTATATATTATATATGAGTTATATATGTGTATAGATAGATAGATAGATATGAGAATAGGGGTTGTACAAACCATTTTATTGCTGATTGTTAGTGTCAGTTGCCTTTCATTTAGGCTTACATAGATTGAGAGGCTATGCCAGTTTAAGCAAATACATGATTTCAAATATGTCTCATAAGAAGAGCCAACCAAATGAGGTGGGTACAAAAATAATAACAGGTGAGGAAATCATGTCTTGGACCAGTAATGAAATCATGCTGGTTCAGACCAGATTATTTTGGTTCTAAAGTCAAGCCTTAACCTATCCCTATGCAGCTGATTGCATCTTATTCACATCTTTTTAAGGTAGAAGTGAATGAAGTGATTTTTATTTCCTTTCTGATGTTGGAAATACAAGTTAAGTTGATCAGTTTTCTGGAACCGTGCTCCCTGATCATGTGAGGACAAAAAGAAATACTTTTTAAAGGATACTGAAGTTTTTAACTACCTCATATTTAAGGCAAATGTAGGTAAGAGAAATCAAGTTCTTTTAATTTGAGATTATTCTTCTGTTCCCAATTATTCTTCCTACCAATGAGTAGGAAAAGTCCTACTCATTGAGTTGGTTTTCAATACATAGAACACCATATGTTTTATTAAAACAAAATATTTCTAAGAATTTACAAGGTGATGAGTAAGTATGATGACTATAAACTCCACTTCTGGCACATTTTAATAGTTTTCCTATTATTTTACCACCTAAAAGATGCTCTTAAACTTATGCTATTTTTTCCTAACATTCTCTTATGTTAAAGACTACAATGTTCATATAATGTCACCTCTCCTGCTTCCTCCTTTCTCCACAGAGATTTAAAAGCTAAAATGGGGGGAAGGACCCTGACTCCTATAGAACTAGTGTGAATTTCTCTTTTGACAGACCAGTTATTGATACTAGTAATCCCTTGCTGATAGGAATTTCAATAATGATAATCATTCTAAAATCCTACATCATGAATACATGCTAGACCAAACCATGAAGAAATGAAAAAAATAAGAGTATAATTTAGAGTTTTTAAGAAAACTTTTCTTTTCCAATTGAAGATTGCCCTTTATGCTGAGATGATGTTCAAAAAGTTTGATTTTGATCTCTGTATAATTGGTTCATTGAACATTCTGAACTCAGTAGGGCACATATATGTACTGGTTTTAATTTTTCTCTGACCACTGCTTTCCATCTGCAATGTCACATCCATTTCCTCTTCCTTACCAACAGTTCAGACTGAGTCCATTACTGCAACTTATAACTGCTTTAAATCACATCTCCTCCTTTTCTAGCTCAATGGCCAGTCTCTGTGGAGCCATTCAGTGACCAGTATTTAGGAATTAGAGTGGGAAGAGGGAAGAGTCTACTCTTTTATTACTTTTCTCTCCCATCTCTACAGGTTCTAATTTCTTCCACATTGCAGGAGAGAAGAAGAATTAATTAAAAGGAGCAAAAGTCTTTTCACTTAGGTGAGCATTTAGTTATAGTCCTCTATCGAGTGCCATTGCACTCAAGTACTGATTGAAGTACTGACAAGATGGTTGAGGCCTAGTGCACTTGATACAGAATCCAGGGTCCCTGAGCAGCAAATGGTGCTTTGTTGCAATCTCTTCCCTCTGCCCTGCTGTCTCTCCCGATTTCTCTTTCTCTCTTGCTCGAGAAGCCACAAAGAGCAGATCAGAATGTATTCTGCATAAGTGATTAGTGAGATACTACATCAGTCACTTATTAATGTCTTTCAGCCCTAAGCCAATCATTTTAAACTCAATTTTATAATGCTGGAGCTGAGACTTTGGAAACTACATTTATACAGTCTCTTCCCAGCTAGCTTCCTTTAAGTGCTGACAATGGGGGTCACTATTAGGAGGCTGGGAGAGAGTTGGAAAAAGGGACTTTCTTCCTCCTTCCAAGAGTAGAGACAACTTTGGCACTCCCTTCTGCCAGAACCAGAACCACAGGCACAATACCCCCCATCAAATGTCTACTCACTAGCTTCAGAGTGACCCCTTCCAGTTTCTATGGGAGTGAACCTTCTTTTGCATGCCTAGATATCATGACATCACTTCCCCCCTTCCCTAGGAATCAAGGCTGCTTCACTATTCTTTGGGTTACCTGGTTGACCCCTTTTATTTATCATCCAATACTTGCATAATCAGTTTCTTGTATTCTTTTGTTTTCCTAATTAGAATCTAAGGGATATGGAAGGTACTCCTGATTTCTATGAGTAGTTTTTCATCTTCAGTAGGCCAATAACTCACTTCTCCCAAACTTCTCCACATCCATACTTTCCCCTCCCAGGTGGTTATATGAGCACTGGGAGGTTGCTGGAGTAACGGTAGGTACCAGAACCCATGTGCTACCTCTCTCAAGGAGTTGCCTGACAACTTTTGTTTACAGCTCTCCATAGAGAATGTTAGATATTTTGATGGTTTTAGTCTTCTGTTTTGGATTATAGTTGCCATTTGTAGCTCAATAGTAAAAGTCTTACTCATCATTCTTTCAGATGTTAGAACTCCCTTCCATGAAATCACAATCATGTAATGGGGCACAAGCATTTCTTTCTTTTGTTTCTCAGTGGCCTCAAATGAGAAAAATTAAACTTTGGGAACTCTGTCAGTCTTCTAATTCTTTGAAATTTTTACTGACACATAAAGTACAAATATCTAAGATCTTCTGTACTAGACCAATTAATGTTTTAATTTTTTT
>NC_043707.1:89084431-89085783 GCF_006229205.1 Suricata suricatta
AGGAATACTAATAGCTTTGTGGTAAGCACTACTCTATAGTTCCTGAATATATTACCTCATATAATCCTCACAACTATTTTTGTCCCCATTGCACAGGTAAGAATTCTGAAGATGAAAAGGCTAAAGGACTCATCCAAGCATACTCATGTACGAAAGGACAAAGACAAGATTCACACCCAGCACTGCACCTGCAGAGTTCATGCAATTAACCATTACCCTCCACTGCCTCTTGGAAGAGGCAAACAAGCATCATTTGTCACAGAACAAGAGCAAATGAAGGTGAGTTAGGACCATAATACAGAGGATAAGTAGGAATAAAAGTAGACTTGCAGGACAAGAAAGGAACCACATAATTTTTAAAATAATGAAGCAAAAAAAAGATTCTATTGTTTTCAGACCATATGGAGCCTATGAAAAGCTACTCTTTTATGTAATCTCATACAGAGTTAAATTAAATTGGAAAACTTAGACTATGTGTATAAAACATAACTGAAAAGGCATACTAATTTGCCTCTGTTTTCTCTTACATTTGAGTGAGAATTCACAAGTATTTTCTTTTTCTGAGTTGTCTTTGCTTCAATATCTAAAATTATTTTAAGTTAATACAGAAGACTTTTGATTTTCATTCACAAGCACTACATCCCCAGGCTTTTAAAAATTGTTCACCAGTATAATGCTTTTCAAACATGTCTCATGGGACATATGGGAAATAGGATTTTGATCGTCTTCTTTTTAGGGCCAAAGATCCCAGACACCCATCACCAATTTACTTTTTTTTTTTTACTTGGGGAGAAGACTGAAATCATACAGTGCAATAGTTCATTATTGTTTTGAGAAAGTAAGCATACAAAACTTCTGTGTGTTCCTTTCTCAGAAACATAAACACAACATCATTATAGACTTCCTATGAGGAACCTACAAAAATAGGAGTAATCTTCCTAGTACCTCAACTGAATTAATAGTATTACATTTGCTGATTTAACTGAATTAACTGTATATTAATTCTTCCAATGATTACTGCCCATTTAGAAGCAGACACCAAATTCAGAGCCAATCTGTCCCAGGCCCACTAAAAGGTCAAAGATCCAGATCTCAGTGGATCTGGATCCATATGAAAAAAAAAAAAAAAAGCTCACAAGCAGAAGGCTGAAACTAATTTGGTGACACCAGAATGCTGAGCAATATTGTTTTGATATAGCAGAAAAGAACATAAGGAAATGTGTGTTATTGTATTAATCTTTTTTTTAATTTTTATTTATTTATTTTGGGAGAGAGAGCATGAGCAAGGAAGGAGCAGAGAGTGAGAGGGAGGGAGGGAGGGAAGGAGAGAGAGAGAGAGAGAGAGAGAGAGA